>NW_020271269.1:1094030-1561208 GCF_002803265.2 Melanaphis sacchari | reverse complement strand
CCCAAGACCAATTTTGCTACCCAACTACGCGGGACCGCAAATGAGGAGTTTGATTGCTATGACAAATGCAGCGATGATAGCCCCAGTCCCAGAAATTAACGTCCAATCACGTCATCGCACGTCATCGTTGCAACGGATTTTGGATAAACCTAGAGGAGTCCCGCCGGAAACGGATGTAGTGAACTTCGATTTCACTGGCCCACCATCAAGACGATGTGTTTCATTACCCAACATTTCGATAAGCGTAAATCCCGAAACTATCAAAGTGGAGTCCACTACTATGCAAATTTCGGCAGACGTTTCGAATAGCGAAACAAGGACTGCAGTGATCAAGCCCGTAAATAACAATGTTAAAAAGAAACGCATTTAATTTTGGAAAAGAACAAAAAAGATTATCCGTCGCTTATTATGCTGCGCATAATGCAGTTCAATTACTTATATTATTATGATAGCTACTAAAATTGTGTTCGACGTAAATAAACGTTTTTCTTATATTCTTTAGTGTATTATCATTATTTATTAACGCCAAAATACAATATTGTAAAATTAGTCTATGCGGTTTGTGAAATTTGTCAAAATTGTATTCACTGTGTTTTAAATATAAATAATTGCAATGTACATAACATATATACTGAAGATCAGCAGTTAAATTGTTTTTTTAATCTAAAAATAATATCGTGAAGACGAAAATAGGTTATAATAATAATGGTTTTGTTACATTATTAATTATTTAATTTAATCAAATAATCAAAAAGCACATCCAATAATTTCACATAATAATCTATTTTTCATTACAATGTTAATTCGTAAAAACCTGATGTTACAATTTAATGTATGATGAGAAATATTATATGATTTATCTTTATACTCAGTACATTGTGTGGTAGGTATGTTTAATGAATGTGTAATAAAATAAGTTGTATAATCTTTACAAGCACTGACATTAAGTCTTCATTTTTTCATATGAATATTATTGTTAGAGTTAAAAAATGTTTACGATGCTTTAAGCTATAAAAAACTATTCTGTAAAATCTCTAGTGACTATTTAGGTTTTTAACCAATAAAATAAAATAAAAAAATCATAAAAATTGAAACAAAACTATAAAGATATATTAGAAATTAACACACACGATTAGCTGATCAGACTTTGACTGTTTATGTAGTGTATTAAGTATAATACACCAAAAGTTTCCATAACTTTAAAGGACGATAACAACAAGTTTCACTCATGGTTACTTAAAAATTAAATAATCTATTGTTAATTATAAGTATTATTTTATATATAAAAATAATGTATATTTGGATGAGTCCATTTATAGTTCAGGGTGGAATAAAAGATAAGTTGTATGAAGTTTAAGCAATTACTTTGGTATAATACTACTTGTGTTGTTCAATTTCGGAAAGTCTTCTTGTGCAACACTATACGCTTTATGCGTTTTTGTTATTGAAATAAAATATTTGAAGTTCTGAATTTTGACTATAAAGAAAATTCAACTGCATTCATATCAGGTAATAAACATTGAAAATCATTTTGATTATTATGTTTATCATATTATTATTTTAAGTCGAAGTCTACGTCCGTTCGTTGTCAGAACGACATTTCATTGTATGATATTGAACGAAAATGAAAGATCAATTAATTTCCTTTAATTATTATTGGTTAAGACGACCTGATAATAAATAATAATATAGATAAGTAATATTATGTTTTTTTAATACATTTTTAGTTAATCAATATTATATAATATCTATAGTGCCATTTGATTTTGTTTTAGAAGAACAAGTTTTTCAAATAGTTTGTCGTTACGTTTAACTGTCATTCTACAGGACATTCCGGTAGAAAACAAACTTTTAACGAGAGTAATCAGTGGCATCGGTGTTTTGTAATTTCTAATTCATGTTTGCGGTTATATTATATTTATTATATGACTATTTATAAGGTTTCTAATATTGTGGAATATGGATTTTTTCCATAAACCGTTGATCACCGATGGTCGGTCGGTCTCGGTTCGCGTCAACCGATCCCAATGGCTCAATACAATTTACGTTTTCGTATTTCTTTGTCATTTTTCACATGCACTCCGTGTCTCCGTGACCGATGTGACTATTTTGTAATTATCATTTTATTAAATCGTTAATTAGTGACTATTAATTAGTTTTATTATACAAATATACGAGAAAACGTTGACTTAACGAAGTTACGAACGTTGATCACTAACGACAATATTTAAGGTATGTATAACAATGCTATATTATACTATATTATTACTATAGAGCCAAGAGGACACTAATACTCGTATGAGTGATGTCTGCCCCCCTTGAAAACATCGACTGATACATTTAGTATAGTCGTATAATATATATTTTTTTATAAGTTTTTTATTTTTCATTGAACTCTCGAATTATAAATTAGTTAATTTACTTTGAATATAAGATAAACTCTGTGCATATCTATCATAATTTAAAATGATTTGTTTTATATGTAAAAATGATTTTCCGTTATTATCAACACTAGTAGGGCATTACAAAGTAATACATTTATTGAAGCCGTCAAGTACATAATATGAATGTACTGAAAATCAATATATTCAAATATTTCCTAATTTAAATAGTTTTAAAAAGCACATTACACGAAAACATACCATAGTTAATCTAGAAGACACTGTTCCCAAAAAATTAAAACTTAATGACATTAAAAAATGTGATGTAGAAGTTAACAATACGGTAATATCTCAAATATCTGATGAAATTAGTACTAATAACACCCCCGTAGAAATAGATAATAATTGTACATTGTTGTGTGAAAATACATTACCTACTAGTACAGTGATTAATAGGGCCCGGAACTTGATGATCTAAAAATATATGAAAAATGCACGAAAAAAAAATGCATAAAATGACATAAAAATATTAAAAAATGAGACGAAAAAATGATATTAAAAATGTATATTTTACTGTAAAAATTGATAAATAGGTATTGTTTTGATACAAAAATTAAAATATTAAAATTATTATATTATATTATTAAAATTATTTTTATTTAACTAAATAAAACTATATATTAAATATATATATATATATAAAAAATACTACTATTGCTATTATTCTGTATCATTAACTGCAATAACCGATTTTAAGCACATGGGTGTCCCGGGCCTAAAATAATATCTGCCTACAGTTTATTTAATACAAAGTAATGGAAACTGCATGTTTTACAATAAAATGTAACTTTCAACAAGAAAAATGTAAATATTTGTAAAAAAAAAAAGTACAAAAATGAATAAAATGTATCAAAAATACTAAAAAATGACCGTAAAGCATAAAATTCCCTAAAAATGCAAAAAAATGTAAAATAAAAATTGTACCATTAAATTCTATACTTCATGAATCAAATTTCTGTATAGACATGCATTAAAATAAATGTGAGCATTAGAAAAAAAGATGCAAATGCATCATGTTCCGGACCTTAGTGATTATTATTGAGAATGCTATTAATTTAATATATCAAGCCGGTATTAACTTAACAATGTCTGTACACAATAACAATAACTTCACAAGAAAAGATGTTGTGAATATACAGAAAGAATTTTCTCAAAGTTTATTTAAACCTATTGCTGATTTGTTGAAAAATGTTGTAAATTATGCAGTTAAAGACCCATTAATACTGTTTTCTTTTCATACCATTATTTCAGCTATTTCTATACCATTCAAACTATGCTATTCGAAATATATTTTAGATAAATGGTCAAAAAATAACAATCTATAGGTACTATCTGATATTCAGCAGTTTACTATTAACAAAGAAATCAATTTAGTTTCTTCTCTTGGTGAAACTAACTATTGTGAACATATTACAAAAGGAATATTAATGCCAATACAATTCCAATTTAAATCATTTTTTGAGCATAATGATAATTTACTTAAAACATTAACAGAATATGAACATTTAACCAACACCTCAGATGACAAGGTTTTAGCACATTTTGTCCAGGGCATTTTATGAAAAGATAAGATTGATCCTTATAATAATGATATTGTTATACCATATTTTTTATATGTGAACGACTTTGAAGTAAATAACCCATTAAGTTCTCACTCTTCTTGCCATTCCATTTGTGCTATATATTATAGTTTCCCGTTAAGCAATCGATCTAAATTATGTACCATATATTTATTGCAGCCTTACTGAAGTCAGTTGATATGAAATAATTTGGTAATGACTTATGCTTACAAAAATTAATTCATGAGTTAAATAAACTTGAAGTTGATGGTATACTTATTTCAACTAAAGAAGGTTTAAAAAATGTTCATTTTGTATTAGGTTTACTTGTTGTCGACAACTTAGGCTTGAATAGTATTTTAGAATTTAGCAAGTCATTTTCAGCAAATTACTTTTGCAGATTTTGCAAAGAAAATTAAAGTGTTACTCAAAAATCATCAGAAGAAAATGTATTATTACTTCGTGTAATGATATGCTTCCAAGCAATCATAATTAAATATTTATATAATAAAATAAATTATTATAACCTTTAGCTATAAGTAATTTATCAATATGACATAAATCAAATATTTAATTACTGTATAACCTTTAGCTATAAGTCATCTATTAATATAATCATGTAAAACAATAAAATGACCTATAGTCGGAAAAAACACACACAGGACACCCGATATAAGAGGGCCGTTCACCGCCGGTCCAGGCAGTGCTCTTCCCGTCTTTTTGTGTAAATGATCATAAGCGAGTGTAAAAGACTACGCAGATCACATACACGAAAAGACGTAAGTGTTAAAATAAATTTATGTTAAAGTCAAATGTATTAAATAGTTCATGTGTTAAAGAAAAATTATAATAAAAATAATAAGTGTATTTAAGTGAAAAAAGTCTTATAATTATTCAACGTGCACTGGTCACCTTATTCACAACAGCATTAACAAAGAAGTCATTGCCAAGAGAAGAAAGGTAATGTAATGATTTATAATTGATCTAAAGGTGTATAATCAATAACCTCTGATATATATTACCTTCTTTATTTCCATTTCCTTTTTAAATCATTACATTCGTAACTCTGAAAACTATTTATACGATATAAATAGAAATGATTTTAAATTAACTAGTATTTATAAAAAGCCAATTTTCAACCAATTAATTTTATTTCACGCAACAAAAAAATTTAGTGTTGATTTGATGCATGATATTTTTGAAGGGATCTGCCATTACAAAATGTGCCATATTATTAAATACTACACAGAAAGTGTACACATTTTCTCATAAGAAACTTTAAATTTAAGAAAATTTAACTTTAATTATGGTTGTATTGAAATTGGAAACATCTCACCACCTATTAAATAAAATAATATTAAAAACTTCCGCTTAAAAATGACTGCCCGAGAAATGATGACATTTGTTTACTTTTTTTCATTAATGGTTGGTGACTTAGTCCCAGCTGATGATCATTGAATGGCTTAACTTATTTTCAATTTTACGTAGATATTTCGTTGAGTATAAGAGGCGAATTTCAACTGATCGGACGCGGACTTAAATTAATAATAAACAGGCAACTAAACAATTAACATTCAGACGATTTCCGAATAACGATTCCTTGGTTTTGTAGTGTTGACCGACACGAGACATAAAAAAAAAAGGCTCAAAATTGAACAAACAAACAAACCAATGTGCAGCCAGTATTCGTCTGGAAAATAAACACTCAGAAATTACAATTTACAACTATATGCGTTTCTCGAAAATAATAGGAACACTGGAAAAACAAGTTTGAAATATTTTAGTCTTGATGAAGTTTCAGTGACCAGCGTCAAATTATTTTGCACGTACATCATAAGTTTTTAACGCTGCGCAAACGCGATTGGTCGAAATCGTATATTTAGTAGGTATATTTATCCAGTGTACCGTTTGAAAAAATCATTAAGCATTACCGAAATGAGGAAAAAAATATAATGCTACATAAACAAAGTCTATGAACACGTTGTTCGCGACTGTCATGTATCCGGCGATAAAGGACTCGGGCAACGGATACGTCAGTTCGGCGCCCATCTCGTAAAAGAGTGGTTGACAACCCCAGGTATACGGAAACGCTATCAACACCACGCATTCCAAAACAGCTGAAAACGAGCGTAAAAACAGTTAATAAACGATTAATAATCACGATCGTTAACGCGGAAACTCGTACGTCCCCGAGAGCACGTACTTAATGTGAGTTTGGTTTTGAAGCCAAACATCATCATCAGCCAAAATATGGAGAAAGTGGATATGCAATGGCACCCCAGCATGAATATTTTTTTGTAGTTTGGGGCGCGGTCCGCAAACTTGCTGAACGCCAAGCTCAATATGAAGGCGTGTATGATCATGAAAAAACTGCACTGGGTGGTGAATTCCTTGGGGGAAAAAAAAATCAGTGCGTCATAATCCGTGAGTTTAAAAATATAAAAACGAAAATTTATTAATATTCATCGCCGCCGACGGCGGATTACTGTTGGTGCTCCGAGCTTGTAAAAATTCGACGGCATCAGCGAAGCCCACGGAACCGTTATCGTGTTCGATAGGGTGAATGCCAAGACGAGGTACAAAGCGTCGAGATTCCTGGAAAACGGAGAATATAATACAAAATTACGATTTGCCGCGGTTATATAAAACCGGGAGACGACGAGCGTACGTGGCGAGCGTTTTGATCGAGGGGAAGAGCTTGGCGTCCTGGTGCGACTCCGCCGTCAGTCTGGATTCGTGGCACGACACCGAATAATTGTGACAGTGAGTTTTCGGGAAGAAGAAGTACACCAAAACCGTCATCAAACCGTTCATGATCAGACCTGAAAACACGCGTTTATATATTATAACAACGTACGGTTTACGGCGTAAAGCGAGAAAAAAATGCGAAAGCGAGCGCGAGCGTCCTTACAAGCATACAACATTTCCATTATGCGTATCCTCGTCAAGAAGACTTTCAACGGTCCATCCATGGCCACCGTCACTACGTAGGGGCCGATTATATAAGTGGCCGCCGACCCTAGCATTCTGACAGCGAAACATACACCTGCGAACAAGAGCGGGAGAGTCAACAGCGCGGTAAAATTTTGAAGTCTGTGTAAGTATAACATATTTTTTATAATTTATGCGTCGAAAACATCGACACGATCGCCCGGACCGGTGTACACTACTGACCTGTAGCCATGTTCCTCTCGTTTTTAGGGAACCACAACGCTGACATGGTTATTATCAGAGGCGTCATCACCACGCCGCCCGTGGAGAGGCATATCGCCGACAAGTGCAAACACCTGTGATAACGCAATGCAATACATTAGAAGTTTAATGGATCGTCGTAATCGTTTTAGCCATACGAAACGACGTGCTACTATATACATGTCACAAGATATTACGCATTATTATATTGTGCTGCGTTGTCGGTTGCACCGATTTAGTACGCGTAAAGGCTCGTACGAGTACTCTTTTAGTTTTATAACTATCACGTCTAAATATACGTGTTTATCATAGACGTGAGAATTCAGTGGCGTATTTATTGGGAGGGGAGATGAGAAATAGATCCCTTACCTTGCCCTTTTTTTTAAGACCCGGTATAACAGTATATAGTTGTTACTTATAACTTGGCTATTCCGTGAGCTGTGAGTGAAATAATTACCATTGATTAAATATACATTATATTTAAATGTTTATATTTAATCAATGACATTACACAATAATAACAACAATATAAAAAAATAAAAATAAGAATTTGTTTGATAATTAATAAATAAGACGTGTAATAAGAGTTTAATTTATTATGTTCATTTATCATTATTATGAAATTCCTTAACAAGAGTAACTGAAGTTAAACGATTGCAATAGTTATACCCAATTTTATTTAATAATGAAAGATCATTTTTGGCTGGGATACCAGACTCCAGCATTAAAGACATCATGCACAATTTTTGGGAGACTATCATTAATTATATAATTTATACAAGCACCCAAAAGTTATTTCATATTCCCCTCCTCGAAAACATTCTATATACGCCCCTACGTATGATTGTATATTGGATAAACTCCCTCTCTGCAAATCACTTACACTATATATTATTTTGCTAAATAACATTTCTGTTATTTTTTTGTATATATAAATATATATAATTTTATGGAATTCATTACTCACTGCGATACGACATGGATTTTTTTATATTCAGCGTAAAAATAAAATGTAACCTTTTTTTTTTTAACCAAGTCACTATAAGTCACATAAGTCACTATTTTATTTTAATTAACTGTTAACTTTAACTCTTATATCATACATATTAACTCCTTAATGAGTAAAAAAATTAGTCGACTAGCCCAAACTAGCATACTCGTATCATACGGTACGTGTACAATATTATATAATTTATAGCACCAGAGCAATCCCAACATAGCCGTATAGCCCATATATCTACGTAAGATTTCACGATCACTATACATTTTTTCGAACCTACAAGACTACTCATTTTAGTAAGTATATTAAATGATTTAGGATAAGCACTTACATCGTACACGAGTACATGGTTGGCATGCATCTTATGGCCGTACCCAACGTGTAAAAACAGCATGAACACAACAAGCTCAATCTTAATCCTGCGGTGATAAAATATAGAACATTTAACGATTACCTGCGTTGTTATTATATTTATTCATTATGAACTTAGAGACCGGATTTATATGCAAATGAGTATATGTATTGGAATAAAGTTTTTGAAATCTAATTAGAATTTTCCCCGATTAAGATCATTTTTATTACAATAACACTAATTTTATTTTGCATATTTTGCATATTTCAACGGTTTTATCTATTAAATGCATATTTAATGTATATCACTAGTTTTATAGTGCATATTATTATTTAGAACATATATATTTGTTTTTCGTCGTATTTTAACATTCGTGGCCACATAATATCATAAAATTACGACCGGTCGTTATTATCAAAGTTGACATAGGTACTTATAGGCAACATTTATACGTATAATATATTGATATAGATCAAGTTTTGTTTTAATTTTTTATTAATGTGGACTAATATTTTATAGATTGAAAATAAAGAATGTTAAATTACGAAGAGGACGAAATACTTTTGTATATTTTCAAAACCTTTTTATACATTTTTAAGACTTAATTAATTAATATTTATTTTTTACATAATTTTAAATAAAATATTTTTGATTCAATTTTTAGTGCATATTTTGTAGCATATATTACTGTATTTTTAGAAACATATTTTGAGGATTTTTCGTGCATATAAATTCGGTCCCTAGTTATGATAATAATAATAACTAACATCCTGACGGACAGTATTGCTTAATAATATTATTATATTATTTTTTTTACGTTATTTCACGTTTCCGTACCGTATTTATTAATAGTCACACATGCTGGAAATATTAATATCGCCGTTAATATACTGCCCCATATGGGCAATAGCGAAAGAGATTTTCTTGTCCAATTTGGAAAAGCCAACAACGCCGATTCGTGTATGGCGCTCCATATAGACTGAGAAAATACCTAAAACGGAGATGAATAAATCGTAATTTATGGTTTGCAGAGTATCTATTAAATTATTATCTGTTAAGATATATTTTGAACTTGTGATGTATTTCTTTTCTTTTCGAATATGTACGTATATTCGAGCGTAGTATACTGAAATATAATATTATAAAAATCGCATAATAATTACGTGTAATTACGTGTATTAAGCGTAATAATTGTGCACTTCGAAAAAGCAGCCAACGTGTCTCTATTAATCTATTAAAAACGTACCTATCGTATTTAGATTTAATTATAATATATTATGTCAAACTTGGGGGCAGCATGTAGAATATACATATATATATTGAAAATATATATTACGCGCCCCGCTTTGGAACGTGTTTTGTGGACGGTGGTAAATAGTTTTATATTGGATCGTAAGAATTTGTTGAAATGGTCTCACTACGTATAATTATGCTGTGTATCCCTATATGACTATAAACAGTTGAACGTTTACGTTATTTTATAATATTTGATATTTCGGTATCACTACGTGTTGTGGAACTCGCGCGACATTAAGTGTTTTCAATGTTTTTATACTTGAATCAAAATCGACATGGACATCAAACCGATGACAAAAAACCGCATCTTCGACGTCGAGCCATTCCAGTTGCATACGGAAGACATTGAAACCGGATATTCGGGCAATTCTGACGGGATTGAAATCGCATCGGAATCGGAACTGTATGAAGTCAGTTCATTGCTCTTGAAAAAAATTGAAATTAGATACAATACGAAAATAAATTGTTGATTAATATTGTTCATAAAATTCTATATAGTGGCGGATTTGTCACTAAATATTATATTCAGGTGTTTGTAGATTGATCGCAAAGCATTGTAATGATATTATTATGTATAGCTTTAACGATGGAGAAGTAAAGTTAACTTTCCGTTGCAACAACACGCATACTTTTTTGTGTTGCCACCACCTATACCTAACTAACTTACTTCTAGTTAATCTCATTATTTACTTTATGATCGTCATTGACATTTAGCAACATCGTAATCAAATGAACTGATGATTCTGAGCTGTTGAACTTGTACGATAAGTTTTTATCCTTATGATCTTTCTGAACGAGTGCAATTGCAGTGTTGCTCATGTAATATAATCGTATTCGAATTTATAACGCGAAAACAATTATTTTATAGGAACTTGAAAAAACTGAATAACATGTAATACTTTAATGAATAAATCGTAGTGCGAATACGAATGTTTAACATTTGTTTATTATTTTGTGTAAACATGACAACACACGAAGTGGTCAATTGTACAGTGTGTATCAATATGTACCCATCGTGTATAATATAAATATTTGGATGTAACATAATAATGGTTAAATTATGATAAAACGTTTGTTTATGAGTAAAAGATATCGAAAATTAAATCTATAGTTCCTCAAAATGTTTTCTTACTGAAATTATTTGAAAGCATCAAAAATACATAGTTGCGATTTTTTTTTTTTTATTACCATTTGAATTTCATCAAATATCGATGAAACCCGTTAACAACGTGAAATTCACAAATTATTTTTTAACGAAATTTTAAATTTTTCAACAAGTTTAAAAATGTAATTCAAGTTTTGTCATAAGTTTAAATTTTAAGAATTTAAAAGAGTTAGCTTAAAACCACATTAATTTTTACGATGATTTGAATTTATAAATTATAATGTTGAAAAAATTTGTTAAAGATTAAAATTGCTAATTATTTTAAGAACATAATATAGAATACATTGGATCCAATGACGAGTATTCATATCAAACAAAAAATATATTAATCGACAACAATAAACATATTTATAAATATATAATATACATTCATCTATAGACTAATTTTTTTCCCAAAAACATTGCATTTGAAAATATTTTTATGAGTGTTAAATATAATTTTATAAGTAAAAGTGTTATGCGTCTATTAATGTTTTTTTTTCAATCATAACTAAATAATTAACTTCATAATTATTCATCATTAAAATATGTAATTTCGTTAAAATTGAATTTTCAAATATTTGTAAAAATAACTGTAATTGTATATTTTTTATATTTCTTAGTTCAAGTATGAATTATTCAATAAACACATTAAATTACATTTTCAAACCTGAGATAAAATTGAAATTGAAAACTTTAAAAATTTGATATTAAAATTTATGAGCGTTTTCGTAAATGAACAACTTATAAGAAATTTCGGTATTCAATAGTTAAACATAAAAAATAATATTAAATAGAATAACATTTTTTGCCCATAAATTGCCTGCACAAAACGCCGTCTTAACCTAATGTTTCATGATAATAAAATATATTATGTCGAATTATTTCACCGGTAAATCAACTATCAACAGCTTTTTTTTTACAAAACTCGAAATAAATATCCTGCATAGATTTACTATGCAAAAGTATATTAACATTTAAATCATAAATTTTACTATTTTAGTAAATGAATTCATGGATTAAGTTATTTTCATTTTAATTACTTGTAAATACATACTGAATAGCATATAATATCGTTCTAAACATTCATACCAGTCTTATACTGTACAATTAGATCTGTATTTGCTTAAATTATACGCATTCAACGAATTTAGATTTTTTGAATGTAAGGATAATTTGTGATGAAGCCTTCTGAATATCCTGGAAATAAAATTAAATGTTTAATATGTGTTAAAATTTATCGCAAACTCGATAATGTTATAACGACATTAATGTTTTTATAAATAATAATACTTATTAAATTATAATAAATTATTCACAAAATACACACTTTAAAACTGACCATCACAAAATATACATTCGTGATGCACTTGACTACGTTAAAATTATTATTTATTGTTAATATTATACAAAGCAAACAGACAATTCACTGTCCCCATAAACACGTGCAAACTCAAATATATAATTTTTAACAGCCATCCTCCGATTTGATCTACCTAGTTAAAATAGTGATATACTTGTAAATCCAACAATTTATTTCTACTGATGAAAACCTCTTGCACAAGTACTCAAACCCTTAGGTATGGAAAAACTTTATTCGTGTGAAATAAAAGTCTTTCCCTTACATAAAAGAACCTAATGATGTTCTTCCGACAGAATTGTAGTATTACAGCTGTGTTACCAAAACGATAGAATATTTTTGAGATTCGACGTGAAATTTAATTTACTCGACACGAAGTACATCATATTGTGTCTACTGCCTATTATTATTATATTATGCTGGGTAAAGAGCAAATTAAACATTTATTATAGACATACAATTTAATCAAAAATCAAACTTACAAAGTATAAATAAATACTTTATCAGTCTTATTTGTATGAAACATAGACTATGAAAACAACTCAGCGATGATCATAATCTATTTTTTCAACTGGAACATTAATCATTCTAAAATAAAAATATAAAATAATCTATTTCACAACTGTACTTAATGCTATTTTAAAAACTTAAAATTACTCTTAATCAACATTTAATTCTTCCTATTCCACCAAATCCATATACATGGTAATCTTATTACACAAATGTTCTTCTTCGTCACTACTGTCATCTTCATCGTCTTCGTTTTGATTAATTTCATGTTTTTGTGTTAGGGACAACAATTCCAACTGTCTGGGCATTTCTTCTTTATCGTAATCCTTATCCTTGGATTGTTTCTCTTCATTCATTGGCGTACATAATACGTTATCAACTTCCATATGTACTCTTTCATGAACTATAGTTTTCAACAATGCTTTAGCTTCTTCTTTGGTTTCTGCATAGTTCAAACATTTTTGTGCATAATGAAATGCTTGATCATAGTTCATACGATTCAAATTGTAATTCGCAAGGAACATATAAGCATAGCTGTGATCACGAGTCTGCTCATCTAGTCCGTGTTCTTCAATGTATTCCAAAAACATTTTTGCAGCATCATTTGGTCTATTAATAAGTACATACAATCTGGAGAAAAAAATGCACCAATTATATAGGGTAATGAATTAGATACATTATAATGATTAATGAAATTTCAACTAACTTAGCTAAGTATATGAGACCAAGCTTTTCATCATCACCCATCGCTCGCCCTTTTAAGTAGCTTTGAAATGCCATATCTATGTTACCTAATTTTTCATATACATTTCCGACAGCGATAATCATACGGCTGTCAAACGGTCTCAGTAATTGTGCTTGTTTGAAAAAATAGAGACTATGTTTGAACATTCCAAGTATTTCATACGTTTGACCCAAACCATACCACGCTCTATACTCATATTTATTTATTTCTGTAACAAAACCATGAAGTTAATTATATTTTTATAAACTATTAAGAGGGTGTCAGCGCACTATTTATTTTCTCTCTCTGGCCCTTGCATAACATAGACAAAATTATAGAGAATAATATTTTTGAAGGTATATTTTGGTTTTAGCTTTGACTAAATATATTCTCAAAGCAGTATTAAACATCATTTAAATTAATAATTTTTTTTTTGTTTTGTTTTAAAAGTTGAATACTTAGTCGGATAATAATAAAATATAAAACCAATATGTTAAATCCTTTGTAAATATTATCCTCTATAATTACTCAAGTCATAAAAAATGATTTTAGGTAAAAGTGTTTTGATTTTATTTCCATGATCTGAGAAAGAAAACAAATATTGCACTGACATCCTTTTAACATAATAATGATTATCACAACACGCCTAAAGCTTTGCTATAACTTTGAATCGCATCATTCGAATTTTTAAGTTCCATATATTCTTGCCCAAGTAGTGTCCAAGCAGCCAAATACAGAGGGTTCAATTTAAGTGCACGATGAAAGTAACGCATTGCTTTTTGATGTTCCCCGTGAAGACTGTAATAGTTGCCCAAAATACAGCAGGTCTCCACACGATATTTGTCAATTTTGACTGCACGCTGAGCAAGATAAGCTAATTCAACTCGTTGGTGTTGTACATACAATAAATTTGAATAAGTATCCATATTTTCTAGCCGACACGGTTCAATTTCAATGAGCTCTTGAAATTTTTGTACTGCTATTTCAATGTCTATAATATATTAAATAATAAATATTGATTAACATAAACTGAACTATACAATAATTATGTCTTATAGTTACATCTTTTGTTGTGATAACAAACTGCCACTTTAGATTGGAGAAATATACTGTCACTGAAACCGCAATTAAACAAATACTGTGTCATACCTAACATCTGTTCATTTAACTGCAAGTCTAAATATTTTTGACAGTAAAAGAAGTTTTTCATCCAATGATTAGGTAACTCTAGTTTTGACAACTAAAACAATATAAACATTTATTGTTAGAAAATAAACGGTTTTTTACATGAATTATTTTATATTTCTCACTTTAACTCGATCTACGATAAGATCACCAAGTTGCATCCACGCATGCCAATTGAGTGGCACTTCATTTATTGATTCCACAAGCATATTGACTGCTGCCTCATATTGTTCTAATTTCACATACACCACACCAAGTAAATATGTCAAATATCCATCTCCTTTTTTTTTTTGCCGTATAGACTCTAATTGCTGGGATAAATAATCTAACAAATCTCGATATTCTCTAAACATGGAAGGTGTCGCTTCACTACCAATGTTTTTAATATGACTGTCAGCAGCCAAATAATCTGAATACATTTTCAGAAATAATGGTATTTTTGAACAACAATCTTTCAACCAAAATGATGCTCTGAAAAAAAATTGTGTTTTGTAACAATATTGCATACAGATTTTAGATTTTTAAATTATTTAAAATTTAAATAAATGAAATACCTTTGATATTCTTTGGCGTTGTAACAGGCTCGAGCAAAAAGATAAAGCTCCATTTCCTTATACGGTATTGGAAGTTGATCAATAGAATATAAATCTGTAGATTTCGCAACCGGCATACGTTTAGGTACAGGGGTGAGTAGACTACGGGTGATTTTTGGCCTTTTGTACCCTTCTATTTTTTTGGCCAACGGTTTTGGATTGTTGCCGATCTCAAGTGATAGGAGGAGATCTGAAGACCTGGAAAAAATGAGAAAAATAATCATTTAGTTAAGATAGTTTAAAACAACAGAATTGCCTACAATTACAAAGTTAAAAGATAATAACAGCAATAATAATAATAATAATAATAAAACTTTTAATAATGAATTGGTCACAGAATTATTTTTTCTAGCAATTAACCACCGACACACAATTCTCAATTCTTAGCGGTGGTCGATTGCAGAATGTATACCGCAGTCGAATAAATCACACTATGTGTAGCCGCTGCGGACGCGCGAAACAACAAAACTTCAAGACAATGAAGGCACTCACCACTGGCAGCTGGTTTTCAGACCCCTGGCGTACAGTTCGTTCATGCTGATGAGGAGCTCTTTTTTCACCTCGTCCATTTTTGGAACGGGGCAACCGACCTTTGCCACATCAACGTCCATAGCGTAGTTACTCATGATCTATACCGCCGTAAACGAGTAATACTCGAAGATGCCGTCAGGTTTCGATTTCCGGGAACATCAGCCAGCGCGATGATTGACTAAAGAGTGCGGACTGCAGCCTGCACCTCACTTTAAGCCGGTGTTGAACATGTATATTTTTAAAATTCAAAAGTTTAAAATTTAAATCGTACTATACATCTAACAGTGAGTTCGCACGCCGAACTGATAAGCGATAATAAATATTATCGTCGACCACTGATAAGCTGATAAGGCATTAGCGGTAAAAAAATTTGCAACGTCTGAATCACAAGCCCATCGTTTTGTTCCGTTGACTATACCACTGTTGGACTAAACTTCATTTATCCACTCTATTCGTCTTGAGGAACGTTTTCACTTTTCCCTGCAGTGTCACTAAATTATATATTTTGTGTAACGAGTAGGACTGAAGAATAACAACTGACAACGGTTTTCCTGCTCACTTTTCGATACCATAAATCTCGGTGAATAACATTGAATTGAGTCCAGCAAATATTTTTGGGTTGTCGGAGTTGAGTCCAACCAATATCGTTAGGTTATTCGAGTTGAGTCCCTTTCTTTAATTGTAATAATAAGTATTAAGAGCAAATTAATTAAAAAATATTAAACATAATAATAAATAAAAGTATTTTTTACCTAAAGAATAATTTTTTATCGACAATAATTATTATAAAAAAATAGGCACTAAAAAAAATTGAAAATTTTTCATGCCTATAAATATTTCAAAAATAGTTAAAATTTGTTGAAAATGTTATCATAATTCATAATATAGGTATTGAAAATATTAATTTCAAAATTTCAAACACATACATACCTATTTATCTTATTATTTTTGGAAATGTAACAAAATATCAAAAATTGTTTTAGGATAAATTATTATTTTACTGGTGAATATCTAAACATTCTAAACATACATTCCATTTTTCATTCGTAATAATTTGATAATTAAGTAAGTATTAACTAATTGTGTGTCACCAGCTATATACCTAGGTAGTTATAACATTTTATCTATTTGGAATCAACTCAAAGATATTAAGATAATAGCTGGACTCAATTCAAACACATAAAAGTAGCATGGATTCAATTCAATATCACTGGTCTCGGTCATATTATACACTTAGCCTTTTGTATTTGTCAGTCATTATCCGCGGCTTCAATTCTAATAGATTCTTTGTGACCCATCCGGAAACCAAAATAATATCTATGCAAATTTCGTTGCCAATCGGTAAAAACCAATTGATTGGTATATTATTATGCATAATGTAGATTGTAGATGATATATTATAACCAGACTGTTTATCATACTTAATATGTATGCATCTATCGTTTTCGTTTTGCTTTAGTTGAAGATTTGAAATATTCTAAATTGTTTTATTTTTTTTTTTTTACTCTATTATTCTCAAGTCTCAACCATACCTCTTATACACAATAGTCAGTAGCTGTCATATTCAATTTGACATTTATATAGATTAGCCAAAATGAGAAAATACAATGAGAAACAAAACATCATAATAATTATTTTATTATCTATAGACCGTAATCAATAGCGTCCTTGTGAGGCTGTGAACAAAAAAAATATTCGATTTTCGTGGATTGAAACGAGATTTACGTGAAACACACTTTGGCGGCCTACATGCGGGTTGAAAAACGAAACTACAACCAACATTCCCGACCCCGAGTCTTAAAAATCTAATAATTTAACTTAAATTGAAAACGGTTCAGTCGTTTTTGAGTCTATGAAAGACCCAGTAAGAAAACAAGAAACATTGATTTTAAGTACATAGGTACTTCAATTGAGAGATAGAACACACAAATGATAAGGCGCTACAAATTGTTTAATGTTTCTAAGTTACGATTACAGAACTTTAATATACTAACAATAATTAAAGAAATACACGTTTAAGATTTTTTAAATTTTACTCCATCAAGTATATTGATTTATAGGTATATCTTGTATTTCAATACCAAATTAAAATGCAATCGCGAAAATAATTGGTTACTTAGGGGGCAATAAAAAAGTAATATGTATTTTTAACTGTATGCAATACAATAGTTTGCTTTAGAATTTAGATAATAATTATCCAACTAATTCAGATGGTCATTTTTATTTTTATTTTTTTTTTTATTAACTTGAATATCAATATTAATTCAGTAGGTCAATATTAACTCACTATTAAATCCAGGACTGTGATTTAAGCTTGACATAAAGTCCAGGAAAGAGACACACAATTAAACAATTGCACTTTGGTCACATCACATTAACTCACCTAATATATTGTATAGTATTAAAGTTATTTAATAAAAAATCAATTAATGGCATTTAAGAATCGTTATAATTCTGATGAATATTTATTATAAACATTATGTACAATTTCAATTTTTTACTCTTTGTACTTATATAAAAGTTAAGACCTATCATTTATGTACTTAATATTTAATAGTAATGATTCTATAATCAATGCTAATAGTTTATTTATTATTATGAAATTTTAAGCAATTTATTTAAGATTATTTGTGTTTGTTAAGACATTTAATGACCTAAACTTCAACTTTAATTGTGTTTAAATTGACCCAGTATTTTTCTGTAATAATTAAATAAAAACAAGCAAAATTTAATCAAATTTGGTATCATAAAATTGATGAATAATAGACTTATTGGCTATTTTTAAATGACTACTTAATACAATTATTAATGAGTTATAACAATAGCTCACGCGGCAATCATAAATATATATTTTGATAATGTGCCAATACATTTTGTTGAAGGAATTTACATCAAGCATTTGAATCTCTTAGGAAAAATATGTTGAAAAGAAGAGATAAATAATATCATTAGCCAAGTTTAACATTAAACTGTTTTTTTTTTTTTTTTTTTGTCATATATTTATCACAAGTGCACCAACAATAGTTACTGTTTAAATATTAAGTATAAAAGCAATAACACTATAAAATATAATTGCCTTAATGCAATATTATATAGTATAATTACATTAAAAATAGACAATTCGTTGTTCTGATAATTTTGTTCAGTTTCTACATACAGTAATTACTATTCTGGTACACTGTATATACTAAAAATAAATAATTAATATATATTAGTCATTTATAATATAATAATATATATAAATATATTAGTAAATCTATAATAAAATCGTACAAAATAGTAGTAAAATTGTAAACTATACTTAAATGGGTTTTCTTTGGTGGAAGATTGTCTAGATAATACACAGAACAGTGCTTAACATCAATGATTAGCATTATAGCATTAATAATAGTATTACATAAAAATATAATTATTTGTACATAAAATGAATGCCAATTGACTATCTTCTTAATTTTTAATTTTTATGAGTGTGTTTGTATATGACAACTATTTTTTTAATAAAAAAATGTTATCATATCAGAAAGATAAAAGCTATAAACTCATTGTGCTTAGTTCAATTCTTCATAAAGCACCATAAATCACTTATCTAGTTTCTCTGCCAGCCAATTTATCAATATAGTCTTGTAATGGAGCCAATTCTCTTCGATCAATTAGTACAAATTCCTGTTGAAAATAAATAACATTGATTAAAATTAAATTAATCTATAGGCCTTTTATCAAGGTAAAATAATTCTAAAAATTAATTATCAAAAAAATAATTTTTTTAATTGAAATTAAAATCCTAATATATTACATTTTGTATAATGCTGATGAGTGAATATTCAATAATTAAATATTGAACAAATTGTTCACATAAATTGTATGAATTACAGCATAGATAATTTGAAATTATACACAAAATCAAATAACTTTATGAAGTTTAAAAATCACTTTCTTATATATTATGCAAAACACAACAAATCAACATTTAAATCAATCGAACTATTTTGTTTTGTTAATTTAAAACATATCACATGTAATAATTGTCGACTAGATTAGCCCTAATTTGATTATATATATTTTTTTAATTAACATCTATCCCCACAAAAAAATCAATTACTAAAAAAATATTTACCTCTGATATACTGCATACAATATTATATACAGTAATAAATAAGTTAACACTTAAAAATATATAGTTGATACTATTTATTTTTGTGTTAAATAAGAAATTAATAAATAGGGGGAGAATTTGTTAAATAAAAATTTTAAAATGTCCTTACATTTCAAATTTTATAAGTTAATTTAATTCAATATTTTAACCAACAAAACTAAATGGATTTTATCAAATGCAAATATGCTTTGTTATACATTTGCAAAACGTAAACAGCAAATATAGTTGTTCTCTTACTTTAACAACACAAAAAATCAAAATAGCCTATTCTCAATATTAATCAAATATAAATTACAATAGCGTAAAATTGATAATAATAATATTAATAATATTGTACTAGAATATATATATATGTTGAAAATAATTTGCTCACATACCTGAACAAAATAAATAAAATGCTTGAACGATGTGTTGAGATGTGCTTCCTCGCCTAGTGTAACAATTGAATCGAAATGTGTATGATAAATATGTGCATACACCCTGAATAACCGTTTAAGTATTGTCTTAGCAATCGACAAGAAGTTCTTAGGAAATGGAACACCGATTTTTGAAGGAAACAATGTTTCGTCGTCCAATTGATCCTGAACCCAAGTCATCAAATAATCGATGTATTTTGGAGCAGAACACTTAATAGGTTTCTTTACAGTCAGCCCATCTGCCCAATGATATTCATATTTGGGTCCAGCAGACATTATAGAACAACTTTCCTCAGTGCAGAATTCCGTTATTGTACCGTACAACATGTTTATTTGATTAAAAAAATCAACAGCTGAAACCAAAATATAACATCATTTAATACTGCAATATTTTAAACAAAATTATATTAATAAGTTGTTAGATTAATATTTGTTAATTAAAAACTAATATATATATATATATACTATTAAAATTAATAACAATTGATATTTATTTAGGTATTAGCTGTAAATAATAGTAATTCTTGATCAACTATTAAACAAATATTTATTATAATTCAATTTAATTTAAATAGTTTTGTAAACATGAGTAATTATAAATGAAACACAATAATTGTTTTGAAACTGATTAAAAAAACTCTATTTTATATTTTTATACCTTTATATTGTTATGATCTATTAAACACGTTGACTACCATAAGCCCGTCAGCAATCCAAGAAATATCAGCACGTGTAAGGCCATACCATTTTTACATTATTTGTTTACATTTATAAAAATTGCTAGATTTTAATAAAATTTATATTTTTAAAACCAGTTATTCGTAATATCATGAAAAATAAAATTCTTAGGTCGCCGGCTGGCATGTGGTCTACAAATATTGTAATATTTCGTACAGACCACTTGGTTATCTGTTGTCTCATGCTAGATTTAAATATAATTTTTTTTTTTTTTTTGAGATAATAATAATATTTATAAGTGTGAACTTCTTGTGATTATCTAATTTTTGTATAAAATATAAATCTATTGGAGTTGAAGGATATGATTGTTTTTTTTTTTTTTTTTTAGAATGATCAAATCTTCTTCTCTACGTCATAGTTTAATATAAATTTTGTTACCTCCAAGTCTTATAGAATTAGACGCATTTAATGTTGATGTTAAGTATGGCAAATGTTAGTGTGTCACAATAAAAGACATCACTTAGATCATAGGCCGACATGTGGCAGTCAACATGTTAACATTTTATTGTCAGTAATATCTAGATTGCCATAAAAGCTATAACTAAATATATAATTTATCATAATATACATAATTATAACTATACTTCCAATTATGTACAAGATATTTTTAAGATTAGGTATAATATTCCTCATTATTCTTTATACAAAAAAAAAAAAAAAGATTACGGAAGAAATAAGAAACAATACTTAAACACATATGTTGATAAGACTGTAATAGTATAATTAGTAACAATTATAATTTAATTAATACCAAATAGTTATGGTAAGATTATTTTTACCATTTTAACATATTTAACCATCTAAAAGAATTTAAGAAATAAAAAAAATTTCGAGACAAATTAGAGCAACTTTAAGGAATAATTTGTCATTCTGAAAAATACAATTTTACATTGTGTGTTTGATTTTTAACTATCAGTAGGTATTTAGATTTGAAAGTTTCAACTTAGAAAATAATATAGTAATTGTATTAATACATTATGATACTCAGTTAAGTCACTTATCAACTTTTATAACAATTAGAAATTAATTTTAATGCATTTAAACTAGGAATTCTCAAAAAATAAAACTTAGATCAAAAATAAATAATCCAAAACACGTTGTTGCATAAGAAACATACAACCATTATGACAAATTATTAAATACTAATAAATATATCTATTGAAATATCACTGTGTTAATTTTTAATTTAACTTAAATTAATTTTATACTTATTTTAAACACCTATTTTCTTTTTGAATAAATTAATTGATACTTAGCTAAATATCTTGCTAAATATGTAAGATTACACATTGATACTTACTGTTGACAGCAACCCATTCATTGAGATCTTCACCTTCTGGTAGTAGTACGGCCAATCTCAGATTGCCCGAACCAAGAGTGGCTGCTGCGTGCTTCATTAGATCGTATTGGTGTGTACCTTCTGGTATATTCTTCTTAGGTTTAAAAGTCTTCGATGATCTGCCTCCGCTGCAAAGTAAAAATAAAATAAAATAAAATTTACGACCATCAACAACATATCTGATTATTAGTTTCAACTAATGAATATTGTATAACACTCACAATAGGAAGCTCATTATGAATTTGCCTAGAACATAAACCGAACGTCTCTTTACAAACGATCGCGATGAATACCCTTTCGTAACAAAACGGACATTTACCAACTACCTCTACACAAGAACGATCACTGGTATGGTACACCAGACAATAACGAACAATGTCGGTGGAAGAGGATAAAAATATTGAAACAAAAAAAAAAACTGATCAAAAGAAACAAAAGAAAATACTTAATTCGTCGGTCGCGTTACTGCTTTGAGTGTTTTGCAAGACTCAAACTCGATATCATTATGCATTAATTCAGATGGTAACGACTAGAATATTATTATTATTTTTGCTCGGAAAATAGTTGCAACAACAAAAAAAAAAAACCTATAAAACTATAATGTGTTAAATCAGTGGTGTTGGTCAGCTGTTAAATTAGTGTTACACACGAGTTGATAAGGAACTACAACAGTGTTTTTCCCATAACTCTGAAGTTAGGTACAAAATATGTTTTCAACTAATCTAAAATAATTCTCTCTTGGAGAATACCTACATAGTACATAACATATTATTATTATTACAGATGAAAAATCACTGAATCATCTTAAATTAGTGAAATTCCAAGTCACTTGTATTTGTATAGTAAAATTATCCTATGAAATCATTAGACAAATTTATTGATCATGGTAAAAAAAAATTGCTTTTAATATTAATATTTGTAAAATTTAATTTTGTATACGAAATATAATAATGTGACATTGCAAAAAGTTTCAAATTTTTACGAAGTATAATTTTTGAATAACAAAAAGATAAGTATGTACCTACCTACTTGGCTACCAAACAGCTAAAACCGTTATTTTTTGTTTAAATATGTAAATTTGAAATTCAAATATCTAAAAAAATAATTATTAATAGGTACATATTTTTGATATTTATCAATAACAATAACAAATAAGAATAAATTATAAAGAAACTTGTATTACATTATTAAGCTTTTTGATTGAGCATAAGCAATTTTATCAAAGTTTTTTTTTTTTTTTTTTAAAAGAGTAGAATTTTGATGACCGTTTTGTTGATGTACAGTTATTACTACTATAATAGTGTTAAATTTGTATTTAGTGATAAATCATTGTTTCAGAGTCAATACTGAATTATTGACCCTTTAGTTATTACTTATTACCATAGAACATATAGAACGGTATGAAGGTTTGTGGTGGTAGGCAATAGTTATAGCTATGAGAATTAATTTAAATATTTTCAAAATATTATCGACGTTATATTTACGCCTAAATTTATAAAATATTAACGCTTTAAATGCCTTTACTTAAGTATATAATTTTAAAATTACCTACCAAAATAACTAAAATCGTTATTATTTGTTTAAATATTTAATTTAGTCTAAATTTAAACATAAAATGTCTGTAAAAAAAATATGCTGTTTTAATATTATGTTTTAGTTTCAGTATGAACTATGAAGTATGAGCTACTAATCAAGAATCAGTTTATAATAAATATAACAATATAGTAAAAAAAAAAGTCATAATAATATATTTTGGTTGAATTTATAAAGTGCAACTGTCTTGGAAAGCAATACTAAAACAATAGATACGATTGAAAAAGCAATAATTATTTTATATTTCATAAAATGGAATAATGATTACCTATCCTTTAATACATACCTAATTGTTATAGATATGTGATATCTAGTTTTAAAATTGTTATACTTGTATATAAATCGCTATACAATTAGTAAAACTCACTCTGTGACTCTGTGAGAGTACCTAATAATTCCCGGTTTCTAAGCATATTTTAATACAATTCAATAAGCTATAATTTAGTCCATGTACAATTTAAAAATAATTTGGTAAGAATTTTGTATTTTAATATTTTTTTTATACTGATTGACTATAGTTTGAGTTTATTTTGAGCAGAACCGTTATGAAATTTCATTACAAAGAATCATAACATTCGTAATTATACAGACAACAAATAAATTGGAAATCATGTACTTATATTACTTATAATATAACTATAACGAATGAAGAATGAACAGACCCAACGGAAATATAGAATATTCTCAACTTATGTTTAATGAAACTTAAAATTTGTAAAGAAAAAATAGCTGAAGGAGGAAGTAAAAATATTCAGTTTACAGTGTACTGTACGAATTGTAGATTATGTGCTGTAGCATGTAGGCACTGAGATATGAGACTAATTATTATAATAATGTATATACCAATTTTATTTATGTACCTACACATAACACATACATCATGCGTTTTATTTTAATCCATTTAAGTTTTATACAAATTTAAGTATATACCAAAGCACTTTTAATATACCTAGTTAGTTTTTCCGGTAAGTTATGTACAATATACATCTATAATACAAGATAATATAAATTGTATTAATATTTAAAAATTATTAATAGATATAATTGTTATAAGTAAAATAGAAATTTAAGTTTACTAGTAAAATTAATTTGTGGAATTGTATCCTCATAAAATTAGTTAATTGAATTAAAAATTTATTTATGTAAAAAGTCATGTATTATTTTTTTAATGTACCTATTTAAAAGTATATTGTAGAAAATCACGGCTTTAAGAATTATTTTTATTTAAAAAAATTAAGTATTATACCTACATTGCAATACTATATCTTGTCAATTATCCCATAAGCCATAAATTCATCAATTTGTTAACTTATTACAATTTATTTTTTAGGTATTATACCTATACACCATCATTAGGTATTCTGCCTGAGACTTGTGATACCCTGCACTGACTGCTATATTATGATTGTTATTAAACGGATAGCCGATAGGTACGGATAGGTATAAGCACTCATTATACTCAAATTATATAATAATAATATATATTTATGTATTGATAGACATAATAATTATTTAATAATGTCTGTACATAGATTGTAATTAAAGATAACTAATATGTATGTGTTAATGTAATACATTATAGGTACTTACACCTTTAAATAATTTATATTTCATGTCAATGTGTCTTGATCCCCAAACTTCTAAAATATATTTTATTATCATATTTGTATCGAAATTTGAATTTTCCATCGAGTTTTTCCATCTTGTGGAAACCAAATGTTTTTTTTTTTTTTTTTTGAGCGACGGACGGAAAAGTGGAAAAGATTATTGTCCAAAACAGATTAAAATACATTTTATATAAAAATATACAAACTGATAGGTGGTTTACTCCAGTACCATTCAACGTTCTAAACAAACGAAACTGTTTGCCAATTCTAGATGCTGAGAATAACAAGAACAGTTCATTATGGATTACCATAATATCGATATAGAGTCGGCAAAGGCGTAAAAATATATTAGGTATGTGTAGCTCATGAGTCACGAGGTTAAAGCCAATTTCAATCTTGAACGAATTTTTCGGTTCTTGATTCATACTTGCCGTTTATGCCGAAATTACGAACTGAGATCCAATAAAACTAAACAAATAAATTATAGTTATAAAATGATTTTTTTTTTCGTGTTGATATAATTTTTATATTGATACGTAATTTACTGTATTATTATATAAGTTTTTTTTAAATAATAAATAAATTAATTGTATACTAAACTAACACCTAATCCTAGGCCTTTGGTAGACTTAAAATATATACAGGTGTTTATTCAAACTTAAGCTTCTTCTATCCAGTCACTATATATCATCTAATTCTAAAATTCTATTTAGAAAGTAGATTCTTCTCGGTGCACAAGTAGGGTCCACCTTTTCTATTACTATTCAATAATTAATCCAAGTATACCTCTATTTCAACTTATATACCTGATCAATCTTCATATTCCCATATTCTCGTTGTTTATTGGTGACTATTTGCTAACGATAAAGCTGTTTTAGCCAGTAGCTCCAATCCTACTTACAGTACCTAGCCTCGATTGGTATAAAGAATGAGCAGTAAAAATGAACGAGACCAAATAGATTCATATTGTGCCTTCACCTTTCGACAGGGAGTATTTCAGGCATCCTCCTTAACATTCAACCCCTTTCCATTACTCAATGTATCAATATCGATCGTGAATTTACTTGATCAGTTCACATAAAAAACAAAACTCTATCAATCAAGATCGTCTCCGCTTTCTTTATCTGTTCTTAACTTAAAAAATATATAAAACAAATTACCTATTTAACTACTACTTTGACCAGTTTAGTCCTATGGCATAGGAGTATGAGGCTCAGCCAAAATCTCAAACACTATAACGACCAATTGCATACAAAGGTTTCAATTCAAAATCTTTCGCATTATCTTAAAAGCCCCATTTTATATTTCCAATAATACTCTTCCGTTCTGACACAAAAATACCCATTATCACTGAATTAGCACCACTAAAAAATGCAATAACAAACTAATAACTTACCATCCTAATCTTCTTATCACTACCTAACTATTATTTGCAACTATTTCAGGAAATCCTAAAAAAATTTAAAAAAACAGTGGTGTTGTGACTCGTTTGACCTGTTTACTTAATAACAATAATAATAAAATGTATAGGTACTGCACTTTCAGTTATGATTATTACTATTACTTTATAACAATTATAACAACTACTATCGTTGATTTTAGTATACTCTAAAATCAATGCTACTCTACCGACTACCATGCATTTATTGTATTATTATTATTTTATTACTATCGCTATCTTAAATTTATATTCGCGTTGAAGTGCCTCCGCTGTGAAGCCTCTTTTTTCCGTCACTATACTTTGTAGTCTGTAGTTTATCTTTTATATCACTTAATAACTTATTGTTCTACTTTTTTAATAGATGACATAATACAGAATTTCGAGAAATAAAACTTAATGTGTGACATTGATAAAAACTATTCAACTAACATTTTAACTTTTAAATATTATTGAAATCTTGATATTTGTTTTATTTCTAACCGTTGCATTTTTCTCTTACTTTGTTTCCCTTAGTTAAATGTTAAATGATAATATAATTTATTTTGTCAGGTTCTTTATTCGGTCAATGTTAACTTACTCAGTATTTAAAACTATTAGTTTATATATTATAACTTGCAAAACTATAAAAATACACTAACACTAAATAACTCTAAATAAAAATAAATCTACGGATTCTATTGGGTGTACTTTACTTTCCGTAGTGTTTAATTAAAATATTTTTCCTCTTATTTTACTCGGTTGGTGTATTATTTTTTTCCTCGTTCAGTAATTGGATTCAAATAGTATTTTGAACCCACTGATAGGAACACAGGTACAATATTATCATATTAGAGACGAGCAGCGATATTTAATGATGGCATGGTATAATAATGCTATTGTCGCTATATAATATAATAGTCGTGAAGGCTGACAACTACAAAAAAGGAGGAAAAAATGGTTTGTCTAAATTATATATTCAAATAAATCATTAATTAATCGTTTCAAAACTGTTCATTCATCATTTCCGAATGCTATTAAATATTAATACTAGTTTATATTTTTATTTATTTATACTTTAACAGTTTATAATATATAATATTTTAACACTCTTCTACAGGGAGATATGATATATTGATATGAGACTAATTTGTAATGAAAACTCGCAGAGTCATAATCACGAGAAATAAGTAAAAATAATAATAAACATCAGTATAATATTTACCTTTATTCAGTAGTTATATTATATAGATAGCTATAGCTACCTTCCAAATACCCACTGTCGGGCCCGGTAAATCCTTAAATGTCATGATAAAAACATTTGAGCTAAGTTTTCACGTCACAAACAGGACAATCTCAACTGCTTTTTAAAAACACGAACACTGCTTTCATTTTTGTTTTAGTTTTTGTAATCTCTGTGTGGTCTCAGCTTTATCGACCATCGTCGACACTCGACAGGAAGTGGAAATCGATTAAATACTTATTTGCATTCTTCAGTCGTTATAAAGCACAGCAATTATAAAGGTACTTAATATTATAAACGTCCGTGAATAACACCGGAAACAGTCACTCGTATATACGTATAATATAGTCATATTTTTATCGAACATACGACGCGCATAAGTATAGTATAATATTTATAATCATCGCGATGTTCACAAAATCTCAAGTACTAATATACCTACTATACCGAGCGGCACTTATACGTATGTACCTTGCAATGGCGACGCGACGACAACGACGGAAACATACATAATATCTACTAAATCACATACCTATTCTAGGTATGAGTATTTTAATATTATAACCTACGGTGTAGGTAGTATACAACTGGTACCACTACCTAGCTATATGGTTTAGTCAATGCCGTAAATCACTTTTTTTTTCGACGCCGAAAATTCTTAATAATACATGACGCACGAACGAACGATTAAAGATAGTATATATCTATTATCCACCTTTAATTGTGGTAGTATGACGATGATATTATTATTACACTCGAACACTTGATGTTAAAGCAGATGTACCTATACAATTAAATTTGGATACACAAGATAATAATCCTTAAAATTAGTTTTTTAATTTTAACGTCTATTGATCGTGATAGATTTTGACTGCGTGATCTATAACCCATATGCGTTTAACTAATGATTTGTATCATTTGTAAAACATATTATTTTTTCGTATACTCGCTTTGGAAAATATTCTCTAGCTAATTCATAAAAAATGTCAACACTTTTATGAAATATGGATGTCTTAATATCTCATTATTGTCTTTTATTTTAAAACGAATTTTCAAAGGTATGAACATGAAACACTGTTCTTTATCCCTCATAATATAGGTACACCTACCTAACGTTGAATGGACATTCATCAATCGAGTTCCCTCAACACTATACAATTATACATTCACCACGAACGTGTGTATAAATGGTCATGAATCGATGTGATCATAATTAAGTGGACGCCGGACGGTAAGTACTTACAGCAAACAGGTCGATAACCTATAAGCGAAATGGCAGAAAATAAATTAGACTTTAGACTTAGAGGATTAGGGAAATATAAAATAGCAGAAGCGACGAGTTCCCTGCAGGATTACCTACCAACAGCACCAACTCCTAATTTTTATCAGGCATTTTGAGCTACCTACTGCTTACAACAGCCGTTTTGTATCGGATTCGTTCGGATTGCGTTTCTACTCTTGGTATTTTTTTCTCTCATAACTCAGCGCCAACAAAATTACAGCCATCTTCTACAGGCATACCTAATGACGATTATAATTTAGGTATGTTAATTGAGTATACATTAATATAGGTACCTAGGTAGGTGGTATTCAATCAATAATTAACTATAAGGTGTATAGGTATACTTTGTCCAGTGAGAGAACATGCGGATTCGTGCTTCCCCATTTGAAACTCTACGTCGAGTCTACAATAATATATACCTACATAAATATAATCTTATACGTGGCAGTTGCACTTTGCCAGGATGTAACGTAGGGATGCGCAGAACTGAAGAAGATTCGATCTTCGTCAAGTCCAGGTGCGTTCTCTCGGTAGACGGAATTATTGCCATAAACGGCATAGACTTCTATACTATAATAAGTACTAATGTACTATTACACAGAGTCTAATTATTAGTCTATGCTTATTGCTTACAATTTGTCAATTTACAAAGTTACAACCACGAATCACGATTAAAGAATCATGCTTACAACGCACATTATTGTAGGTACTCACGAGAAGTGCGATGTAATTTTTATTTTTTTGTGCTTTTGCACGCACTGTAACGCTGCTTATCTCATTTATTTATTTACTTTTATCGTAGATAAGAATTTTTTATAGACCCGAAGATGAATTGAATTAATTTAGACTTCAGTTATTGTTCATTCATTCAATCGTATTGTGGTGTGTTTTACACACTCACACACGCACACACATTCATATATAATATATCATTTATAGTATACAATAATATGCATTGTGGCATAACATTTTCTTTTTGTATCGACCAACACATTTCATGGTTATTCATTTTAAAAGAATAAAATACAATAGGTATACTCAGTAGTCAGTAGTCACTCATCTGAATTCGTGGTCGAAAACCTTCCCCGCTCAACATTTTTAACTATTATTAAATGATTCGAGGTAAGTCATTCAGTAGTATATTTTCATAGAAACCAATCATTACCTAAGTAATACAAACCAGTTTTGTGTTGATTTAGCAGCTTCATCAAGCCATTGTGATATTGTTAATATTTCAAGACACTTGTTGAGTTCAAAGCAATTGGTTCTACGTTCGAGTACGGCTTGGGACGTTTTTTTTGGTGACCCCTTTTGAACATTGGTGTCATTTTTCAATGAAAAAGTAATTTTTAAAACATGCTAACTACTTTTTATTTTAAGCGTGGCGATGTTATTATTCATTTTTTTTTTTGTATGATACTCGTTTTAACTTTGTTATAACTTTTTTATATTGAACTAGTACTACTTGATATGTACATTGGCTTCAAAAGGATTCTTTTTTCGAGCAATTGCCCCTTAAACTTTTGTGGTGGGTAGGTTGGTGGTTGTAAGTAAATTAATTTTACTAAGTACTGTATTGTGATTTGATAATATCAGCATAATTATAAACTAAGTTGTTCTTTTAAAATAATTTTATATACATTTTTAAATGTAAATATTGTTTTAAAAATATGAATTGGTGGGTGAGTGAATTCAATTAATGTGTGCCCTTATGGTTTAAAAATTTTATGACATAGCTGGATATATGTTTATTTATTATTGATAGCAATATGAAGTAGGTACTCATAAATCTTAAATCTTATTATAAGCCTTAATTTAGTGTTTTTTTTTTGGTAAAAAATCAGTTTTACCTAATACTTTTATACAAAAATTATATGAATAAATCAATAAGTACTTAATTTTAAACATAATTCCTATAGGTATTTATTTAAATGTATCTTACTATCTTAAATTTAAGAAATCATAATTATTGTAATGCTGTGCTTGTGAAATGAATAATTTGTTTTTAGTCAATGATTGATGTTTAATAATATATGTATAGAACATATTATTTAATAAAAATATTTTAATCACTTAGCCATATTTTTAAATAACTTAAAATACTTATATTATGTATATCTAATATGTTACAATAATTAAAATTTAAAATTTAATTTTATTTCATTTGCATTTTTCATTGGTCAATTATTAAAATAAATAAATATTTTTAGAAAGAATTCACTAAAGAATTAATTGCTAACTAAGATAAAAAGTAAACATTTTAATCAACACGACTATTAAGTAAATAGATATGGACTTTATTATGTAATTTTTTTGAAGGGTCAAAGACCCAAACTATTTACAATTTGATAAAAAACCTAATCATTTTGTCATGTAAAGTATTCATAGCTTTTATGCATACACGAATATTTATTATCTAATTTTTAAAGTTATTTTATCAGAAATCAAGGATAAAGTTATTAATTTTATCACATTAGTTAGGTATTAGAATTATTATTATTTTTAAAGTATCTTAATAAATGTTATGTTACTGTCATACATTATTGTAATAAAATTAATTATAACATTAGAAATGAAATATTTTTATGCTTTTGAAAGCATATATATTTATACCAACTTATAACTTATTATGATGGTTTTATAGTTAACAAAAACATTTATATTTAAGTTAACTAATTTATTAAAAAGTATTTTAATCATAAATATTATGTCACAAGTGAATACCATATGTCTATTTAATTAATCATGTTATTTTAATATGAATCCATCTAAATAATTAAAAATAAATAATATCTAGAAGTTAGAATTTAATAAATAGCTGTACAATTTTATTAATTTTGTAATGTTGCACAAATCACAACTAGTAATGATACTAAGAGTTACCATTTAAAAAAATCAAAAGCTTATAATTTTTTAGTGAATTAGAGAAAGGTAATACATTTTTTCATAAGTCAAATGTTTATTTATTTATCTTATTAAAAAAAAAATTGCCAAATTTCTTCATTCAAATAATTAAATACTTAATGATTCAAATACTTTTATATTAATTATTTATATACATTTTGGTATTTTTTTTTTTTTTTATATATACTTTTTTTAGCTAAATTAATATTTTTATTTGTCTATTAGGTGTTAGCCATTATCACAATAACAATGAACAATCATAGTGAAAATGGTGATATTAATTGGTACCATGGAAAAATATCCAGAGACACTGCTGAAATTATTCTATTAGACCATGCGGATAAAGAAGATGGTCTATTTTTAGTACGTGAAAGTAATTCTGCATCTGGAGACTATGTACTTTGTGTGTTACAAAACAATGAAGTAGTACATTACCAAATACGACGCCATGGTGAAGATGCATTTTTCTCCATAGACGAACAAAATATAATGCATGGGTTAGAAACATTAATTGAACATTATTGTAAAGTAAATGATCCAAGTTTAGGAGTGCAACTGTCCAAGCCAATTGTTAAAGATCCTCCACCACATGATACTAGGAGACATGGACGTACTAATCTCTTGCACAGAGCCATTACACAAGCTAATTGCAAAGTCGTTACTGAGCTATTAAAATGTGGTTATAGGAATTTAGAAGCAAAAAACCAAGAAGGACAAACTGCATTGCATTTAGCTAGTCAGATGGGTCATGATCAAATTGTAGAGAAACTCATTTCATGTGGAGCCAACGTGAATTGTAGAGATACAGAAGGCTATACACCTTTACATTTCGCTTGTCAGAATAATTTGTTGAGTACTGTGAAAATCTTATTGACAATTGGTGGAGCGAATATTCAACTGAGAAATTCATCAACTGGATGGGTAGCTCTGCACGAAGCATCAAGTCGAGGTCATGCAGATATTGTGTCTTTGTTGTTGTCCATGAATGCACCATCGAGGCCGCGCACTTTTAATGATCTTCTACCTGCAGACCTAGCCCATACCAATGGACATACCGAAGTTGAACGAATGTTGAATGAGTTTGTTGCTCCTACGCCTACTTCAAAGAAAGATCAATGGTATCATGGCAAGCTTGATCGAAATGAAGCCACAGAAATATTGAAAACAAAAGATGTTGACGGTTGTTTTTTAGTCAGAATGAATAGGAAGAACGACTACGTCTTATCTATGATGTGTACTAATCAATGTTATCATTTCCAGATCCAAGATCGAGATAAATATTATTTTATTGACAATGGGCCATACTTGAATTCGTTAGAACATCTAATACAACATTATACATTATTTCCTGATGGTTTACCGAACAAATTAGAAGTGCCTGTGAGTCCAGCAGTTATTCCACCCCTACCTAAAGGATTTCCGTTTACGTTAAAAAAGCCAAAACCAAAAATTCAAACTGAATTTCAAGACAATATCATGAGAGACAATTTGATTTTAGATGAGGTAATTGGCGAAGGTGAATTTGGTTCAGTTTACAAAGGAACATTTCAAAATCGAGACGGATTTGAAGAAAAAGTAGCCATAAAAATGCTGCGATATGACATGTCTTCAACTAACAAATCAGAATTTTTACGTGAAGCTCATGTCATGATGAGTTTAAATCATGAATGTATTATTAGATTGATTGGTATATGTGAAGGCCCACCATTGTTGATGGTTCAAGAGCTCATTGCTCTTGGTTCTATGTTGACTTACATTATCACACACCCTGAACTCATTAGTCCAAATTATGAGTTAAAAATGTGGGCAGCTCAGATAGCTTCTGGTATGTGTTACTTAGAACAAAAACGTTTCGTACACAGAGATTTGGCAGCTAGAAACATTCTATTAGCGGATAGACATCAAGCTAAAATTAGCGATTTTGGTCTTTCACGTACATTAAATGTTGATAAGGATTATTATAGAGCTTCACATGGTGGACGATGGCCAATTAAGTGGTATGCCCCTGAATCATGCAATTATGGAACGTTTTCTAGTGCTAGTGATGTGTGGAGCTATGGTATTACATTATGGGAAATGTTTTCTTATGGACAGCAACCTTATGAAAACATGAAAGGTGTTGAAGTAATTGGTATTTTGGAAAAAGGAGAAAGATTACAAAGAACTCAAAGGTGTCCAGTTGAAGTTTATAAAACAATGGAGATGTGTTGGGCGTATGATCCCAAGGAACGTCCGACTTTTAGTCAGCTGTCAAAAATATTTGCATCTGATTCTGATTACGAAAATTTCAAAGATTTTATAAAACTCTAATTTAAACATATTAGAGAAAAAAAAGTAATAAAATCATATTCCTATTAGTAGTAGATAATAAAAATGAATATTTATGTTAGGTAAAAGACAATTTCAAACTATAATTGATTTTTTATTTTTTAATTGTAACAGAGTTACTAATTCTGATCAACTAGAATTTGACTCATTAATTATTGATAATTTTATTATCTTATATTTTAATATTCTTTATTATATTATATAGAATAAATTATTGTTATACAACACACAACACAAGTATTTATAAAAAGGGTCTCAAGGTATATTTTTGATAAAATTTCTTGGAAGTGTTGTAATTTATAAATTTAAATCTCCATGATGGTATTAATATTTTGATTTATTTCATAATATGTACAGTTTATATTATGTTGAACTTTAATATTTTTATGATCTTTATTATATTTCATTATGCTAAAAGGTTAATGTTTTACATATTGGATATTATATATATATTATATATAACAAAAACAAAAAACAATTATTATTTTTAATACAGTGCGTTAATGTTAAAATCTTAGTTTTAAAAGAATTTTAATTGTCATACTTCACATAATATTATCTTTACAAATCTATTTTTTTTTTTTTTTTTTTTTTAAGATTTAAGCGTATTATGTGCAGGGTAGTTTATAATTTTAAAATCGTAATAATATAATGGTTATTAGGGTTCTATTGTATTGAAAATACCAAATTATTACAAAAAAATTATCACTGTTTTATTTAAAGTTTTACTTTTTGAAACTAGTACCTAAAATCAAATGTCTTCCATGTGTATTATTTTAATTTTGATTTATATCGGTACATTATTGTCAGGTATCATAAAATATTTGAACAGATAAAAGTTGTTTTAACTTTGTTTTGTTTAAAAAAAAAACAAGTATTTATTTTCTTTGTGTTTAAATTAATAGTTAATTTTATATTTTAAATTTTAATACTATCTAATCAAACTATGTATTATTTTAAAAATATGATTTATCAGCTAATTGTCTTATAGTTTTAAGTTTTTTTTTTTATGTATGTTAACATAAGGATATTATAATTGAGTTACCTCTCATCATATGTTTAAAAATTGTTTGCTCAATCGAAATTTTAAACAGAGTTAAATTGTTGCCATAATAATTATATTGTATATTTGTTGTTTAACATACAGATTTTTAAAATAATTTTGTTAAACATTTAAAGTATTGTATTAATGTCATTTAGAAAGACAAAAACAAACGTAACTTTGTAAGTATTCATAAACTATCCATTATTTTGTTGTACGGTAGTCTATACAGTATACTTAAATATATAACTATATTATTGTTTACTTGAAAAATGAAAACAAATATTTTATTTTAATAAAATTTAATTTTTTTGGTTTATTCAAAACTTAAATTATTTGTTTTTTTTTATTTCCTGAAATTCAGTACCTAGTTAAGGACTTTTTATAATCCAAGTATAGGAGAGAAGGTATTAAAGTGCCTGATTATACACTACATATCTACATATATTAGGTATAAATATTATTAAGCAAATTAGTCTTGTAATTATTTACGATTATACATAACAATTAACAACTGTATATTAAGTGTAATTTATTAGATTTTTGTAATTAGGTGATGTTAAATTTTTTAAACTTAAAAATTTCATAAAAAACAATGTGCTCGTGTTTTTCAATACCTATTTTGAAAATTGCATTAGACATAAAAAATTAAATTTCAGTACCTAATAGTATATTATAGGGAATATATAGGTACCTACCAACTACGCCATTTCAACGCGCGAGACAAATGAACGATGTAATTTGGAAGAATAAAATTACGATTGGGCGGATGCGTCATTATTAATGATTAGCATTTAATATTAGAATTTTGATAAAATTCATAAAAATCGTGAAAATTAATAATTAATTTTGTAGTAAAGAATATTTTCCTTTTTATTTCCAAAATTTTAAAAATTAATCTAGGTTTTTTTAAAAGATTTTCAAACTTTATATAAGTCAAAACATTCTACTGAAAGTCGAACCAATTTTTATCAATATCTACTTGAAATTCATATTTTTACGATATGCTGATATTGAATATTCACCTGTACCAAACTAAAATAATTATTTCTCCTTAAACAATTTTTAAAGTTGTATTTAAAAAAAAAAAAAATAATTAGTTATTTAAAATTTTCACTAGGTATATACATATGATAAAATGTACTGAGGTCTGAGACATTGACTTAAAAGATATAATAATATAATATATTAATATATTATATTATTAACCTATACTAACTAATCGTTATACTAATTGTAAAATAAATTACCTACTTAAATAGCAATGTTAAAAAACATGGAATTTATTGAATTATACAGATTATAGGCTGATAGGCTGTCTCTACTCAGAATCGTTTTTCGTGTGTAATAGTCAGCAACACACCATTAAATTCAAATTTAACTCATTTTAATGGTGACCAACTACATACCAATATACCAACCGCCAACCGTACTGTATTGCAATTTGCAAAGCGATAGTCATTTGCCCGAACGGTTTATTAATAGTATAGGTATAACCGTAAACCTAATTATTAATTAGTAAATAGTAAGTGGATAATATCGACGAAAAATTTGATTTTTGGCGAATTAAATCGTGAATTACCGTAAAATTATGCAAAAATCTTTTTGTGTTAGATGATTATTCAAATGTAGTTGAACGCTCATACATTTTAATACACGATCGACGATTTAATGGATTATTAATTGTGTAATTATAGAACCAAATTTGAAATTCTACGTTCAAACCAAGGTAAACACAAGTGCGTAATCATAATATATGTGCCTACTAATAATTATTCATAACCATTCTTTTTACATAAACTATAGTGTTTTAAGTTAATTTAGGTTTTAGATTAATTGTAGATCCTAATGTCACTAATGTATAGAAATATATATATATTTTTTTAACCGATAATAATAAAAAGTGTAGGAATCAAAGTACCTATAGATATAATACAGTAATAAGTATATATAAATGTACCAACAATACATAAGTATTATAATAATAGCAGGAACGACCATTAAGGCATTAACTTATAATAAAGATGCATAAGATGCATTATATTTATAGATTACCTACTTTAATAAAATTGTAGTAGAAAATATTATACTTAATCTATAGTTTAAAAAAAATACAGTAATCGTAACTTACTAGAAGTAGGGGTGACCATTACATACAGAGCAATAAGCATTTTAAGGAATTATAATTTATAACTGGATGACATTAGAAAAAAAAAATTATCCTTTCAACACATCATAATAAAAATCAACATGAAGATACGAGACTAAAAATAAGGAACATTTTGGCATTAAATAAAGTACCTACACGGTACGTCGGTACACCTGTTATTAGTTAAAATAGTAGTCAGTAAATTTTTAATTTTTAACCGTAAGTAAATACTAAATACAACATACATTACGTTATGAATAATATTATAATGCTGCTTCAACACGCCTTGGCTTTTGACGAGTACCTATTATCTTAAATTGTGATCATGAAAAACGTGCTAATGACGTTTGGTGTTTTAATGATAACACTATTTTGATAATAGTGATAAGAACAATCGGCACAACGAATTTTTAAAAATTAACAGAATTAATGTTATTAAAATTCATTATATTTATAATTTAGTAATAAATTTAGCTTACTTATTATTTTACTTGATCGTTTACAGTATTTACACTTCTCGTATGTTACGTCTGAATAGTTAGATAACGCTTTCAGTTGGTGAAAAATCCAGGCGATTTCAGTAGATATCAAATAAATATCTTAATTTAAAATATTGACAAAAATTAACAAAAGAAATTTGTTAGCACAGTAAGTTGGTTACTTAAGTTAAACATATTTATAATAAATAATGTACTAATATGTTTGTACTGAAGAAAAATTAATTAATGATTTTTTTTTTTTATTAGAAATGAGTTTTAACCGTTACAAAGACATTATTGAAGAAGGTGACACGGTCATATTGTATATAAATCCACAAGCAATGTACGCTATACAAGCCCAGTCAGTAATTGAAAATCGTAAAGGAGAGAAGGTTGAGAATGTTATGCAGACTAAGTATGGAGCATTGAAAATTTCATCATTATTCGGAAAACCGTTTGGATCAAAAGTGAGTTTGTCCAATGGATGGGCTCATGTTTTGTATCCCACACCTGAACTTTGGACACAGACATTACCTCACAGAACTCAGATTATATATACACCAGACATAAGTCTAATTATGTTCATGTTAGAACTTAAGCCCGGTAGCATAGTGGTTGAGTCAGGTAATGTAATATTGTTATTTTATATAACATAATTTGTTATATTGTTTTAATTTATCCTATGTGTCACGTGTCTATGCTTTATGCAATGTATCAATTTTAGGTACTGGAAGTGGATCATTGACTCATGCTATGGCCTTAAGAGTAAAACCTACTGGACACATTTATACTTACGATTTTCATGAACAAAGGGCAGATCAGGCACAAAAAGAATTTAAATCTCATGGTTTGTCTGAAAATGTCACCAGTCAATGCAGGTAATTTTAATTGATTTTGAGTGTAATGTTTTGATAGTTGAAGATTTGGTTAATTGGTTGTAATTAAATAATGATGTTGTATTCATAGAGATGTTTGCCAAAATGGGTTTTGTGATGATGTTACTGGTAAAGCTGATGCTGTATTTTTAGATTTACCTCATCCACATCTAGTTGTTCCATTTGCTATCAAAGCCTTAAAACCATCAGGTATTTATTGAATTAATATTATTTAAGTGTTGGTTATAACCAATATGATATCATACTATCATAGTAATGACTTGGGTCAAGTCTTGATTAAGACTAGATATTTAGACCCATTATATGTTTTACAAAACAAGCTAAAAAAATCTAGATGGTTGAGCAAAAATTATAATTTTGTGTCTAAATCATTACATTGTACAATACATTTTTAAGTTTTGTATAATAATAATAATAATAATTAACAAATATTATTCATAACTATTTAATTTTAAATGATTGATAATCGCATTAAATTTGAAGTGATTCTATATTGGCCTGAAAGGTTTTCTGAAGATTAAAATTTCAATTCTGTTGACGTTAAATTTATTTCAGTAGCAAGTAATAATTTGTCCTAGTATCATAATATGTTTATTGTGAGTTGAAAATTAACATTATTATATGATAGTGCCGATAGTGAATAATGGCAATTTAACTATTCAAATATTGTCAAATACTATGATGTATAAGCTCATCATGAGTTGTTAATTTCTCAATTAAAAAACATAAGAAATCTATAGTCATAACATTTTTATAAAGTTAAAAGTTAAGAATTTTGATAAAATTCATTAAAATTTTTAAAATTTACAAATTATTTTATTGTTCAAATTCATAAACATTTTTATTTTTATACTCAGGTTAGAACATTTAACACAAAAATATTTATAAGTTTTTCAACCCATATAAAAAAAAAAATTACTGAAAAGCCAAAATAATTTTCTACGAGGGTTTAAAATTTAAATTTTTATGACATAGAATATTGTTTGTTAAATAACAATTTCAGATATTTTTTTACATTTTAAGAAAAAATAATAGTAGAAAATTGAGATTTTCACCAAACGTTTATTTTATTATTTCTATTGAATCATAAATTTTACAAACAAAACTCTGAGTTATTTGTAGGCAAAACAAATTTTCAATTTCTTAAAATTTTTTTCCATAATTATTGTTGATAAAAATATTTGATTGATCAAAATTTTTAAAAATTGAATCAAAATTCCTCATAAGTATTTCATATTAAAACTATAAGATTTAAAATATATAAAAGAGCAATTATTTTTAAAGATATTTTAAGTTAAAACTTGGCACTTATTTAAACGATAAATAACAATATTAATTATTTTGTTACAGTTGAAAACCTTAAATTAAAATTTTTGTATGTATGTAAAAATTTGTGGGTAAAAAAAAAATTGTTTGAAGTGACAGAGTTGAAGTTTGAATGTTTAAGGTGGCTCACTAAGTGTCTAATATGTTCTAGGGCCTAATTGATCTTTAATTCAAAATTGTAAATTGTATTATGTGTGTATAATTTATTTGACAACAATTATTGTTACTTATAAGTAAAAAACTCTGTAGACTAAATACACAGTGTAGTTAATTTAGCCATCTACCCTTTGAGAATTAAGTATTAAATATTTTCAAACGCATATCAAGTTTCAGCCGTTTCAGGCCATAAATATATATTATACATTAATATATTCAATAAAATGATAAAATATATATACAAGTACCGTAACTTTAACGCTTTGTCCACATTCCATATCACTCGCGTCATAAAATAGAATTAGGACGTATACATCATAGTCGTGATGTAATGACATATCGATAGTTATATATTATACATTTGCGGTATAACAGGTGCTATGTCACTGGTGGCAACCATAGTATTCGAACCAATCGATCATATACTTTTAAAATTTCAATGATAATATTTTTTTCTGAAAATGTAATAATTTTATAATATAATGATATTACAATATAATACACTTATAATAGATTATATGTTATATACAATACAATCGTTTAAATTTTTAAAGTTAGCATAGATTATTGGAATTGCAAGAAATCGATATCCTACATACATTATTAGTCTATATTGGAAAATTTATTGTTGTCAAAATTAAAACTTAAACTGTGCTTAAAAAATATTTATAATTTAATACTAAATTTACAAGTCATTAGATATAAAAATTTTAAATTTAAATTGTAAACTTTCGTAATTTTGATGTGTCTTGTAAAAATTTGAATTTAAAATGCATATAAAAAATATGGAAACTTTATTTTATATTAAATTATTATTATTTTTTTTTTTTTTTTTACTAAAAAACAAAATAATTTTCATCAAGTCTACAGTAATTTATTTTTAAATTTTAATGAAAAAACTATAATTGATTTTGTTAAGAACGGCTTTGCTTAAAAATTTTTATTTTTCTTAATTCTTTTGAAAAGTATTGAGAAATTGCATTTTTACCTCTTAAATAGATTTGTGCATAGTATTATGTACGTATTATATATTATTGATTTAGCAAATTATTACGTTTTAGATTATCATAATATACATTATAGTTTAATTATAGTTAGCTGTTTATTTATTTCGTTATAGCGGTAATAAACTAAACATGTTACATTATTTAAGAAAATAGCTAAATCACTTGAACAGACTGTATTGGCGTGGTTGATCTAAGACGATGTGTTGAGTAAATAAGTTCTCTGAAAGCTAAATCCTCTGAAACTAACTGTAGTTAAAGGGGAAATTGCCGCTGGCAAATTAGATTAAAAGCCATTTTATATTCGTATTTTTTTATACATCTCGTTAATACGTTTTAGTAAGTGAATAATGGTTATTTAATCCGTTTCTTTATATGTGAAATAAATCGGTTTTTAATCAACAGGTAAATAAAATTTTGTAGTTCGATTCCTGGCTAATGATAACATTTTTTATTTTTTGAATTAATTTTATTATTTGTCTATCGATTGACTTATTATATTATATACTTATTAGTCATTATATTTATAAAATTATTGATATTTTTCTATATAATACTTAATTGGACGACAGTGTATTGATATATCACAAGGCTGAGATTCTGGAAAATATTTTGGAAAGGGCGTTTAAAGTTACTGGGAAAAAGATAACAACAAGTTGGTTAAAAAATTAAAATGTGTTAATCGTGCGTAAGATAGCATCATTGATGTATTTTTTTTCATAATCACTATTAATATTTCTATGATATGTCTATTACCTATCCATGTTTTGTCAGTATAAAATGTTTATATAAATGTATAATAATCTACATAATATATTGACGACCCACGTCAGTTGCCTTACCCGCGAATAATACGATTTAATATACTACAATATCTATATAGGTAGGTTAGTAGATGTCTTAAAGTTGATGCCTATTCAACCAGAGACGACTTGTTTCTTTTCCGAGCGCTGTTGCAATGGACTTGCAACACAACCTGTGTCAGCTACAACCAGCTAAATCTATAAATATAATACGAAATATAGGTATATAATGTTGTATGAGGTTTTAGTGGCTTAATGCTGCTTAGTATGTATAATATAATATGTGATACATTTTATGCGTTAATTTTGTCTACTCTATCGATAATTCCTTTGTGTGCATGTTTTATTTCCAACGTTGTTCCGGCAAGTCACGGTGTATAATTATATACACACACAGTTATATTATATATTATTATATAATTATATATATATATCTCAAAAAACGCTTTATTATATATTATAAACGGTGTGTATAGGTATATATATATATATATTTATATTATTTAATGTATAGGTATGCACTGGTAGGTATATAATACTGTTCAGTTTCGTATAAGATTATGTATTTTGGTATAAAAAACGGTCCGTGAACCAATAATATATAATAACATATAATCGTCATTGCCGCAGTACCTTACACACCCGGCCGTTGCGGTGTTTGAGTATAGATGTGAAAACAGAGATAAAACAATTATTAATAACACGATAAGCTACTGTTTTTAACTTGTACGTGGAAATAATAACTATATACGTGTTTACTTGGTCTCGCAGATACGAATTTCTAAACTCCCGTGATCATATTTCTAGTATTTTCTACGCATGCCTATTTAATATTTACTGTATACAATTATATAATATACGTAATACCTCTATTGCTCTAAATCATAATTTAGTGTTTTTTATATGATATAGATGTAAGGATGTTATAGCGTCTCATATTCTGTCTCCGTCGTCTTACAGGATCACACCCAACACGCAATATCCTATAATATATAGGTACACTGATCCTTTTATAGATGAAACCATTATTATTATAGTTTTTTAAGTTTTATTTTTTTATCGAATACGTTATTTAATATCATATTTTGGAGCAGAATAGTTTTCTATATATCAAAATTTACGAGTGTTTTATTCTGATTATCTGATTGGTTGATGAGTTAAAAAGTAAATTGGCTTATGGGTACACAGAAGATTTTCTTCCCTTCATATAAATTTTAAAAACCTACTTGAAACTTATTAATTCATTTGAAATTTTATTTCTAAATATTGATGTATTGATAGTTAATACGGTGGGTTCTATTAGGTTTCAACGATGTTAAACATATTTAAGTCATTTCGTTAACTTTATAGTCATTGTTGTTGTTCAAGAATGTAAAACCCGTTTATGTAGGTATATACTAAGCTTTTGTCAAAAAAAACTTCTTCGTAATGTAACTGCAGATTTAAAAATATTAGTGTACATATTTTATTGTGTCATATTAATATTGTATGGTATGATGATCACCGTGAAAAAGCAAAAAAATATGTATAATATTATACGTAGTACATACCTACCTATTTTTAATGTGAATTATGTATAAAGCCTGTTAAAATATTTATTAGTTATTAATCTTATTATATATAACTATATTATATGAAATTAAATCTTAAATATAATAGTAATATATAAATAAAATAAAAATATGTATAAAGCATATATTATATATATATAGGTACTTGTATATGATAGTAAATAATTTACTGGAAAAATATAAGTCCTTTAATATAATGATAATATACGTAATAAGTATGTAGCATATACACTTGTTATAAATAAAAATTTGATTTAATATTTGGTTAAAAAAAAATGCATTTTTCTGTTTTTATACTCATTTGCAAAAGGTCTAAACCAATAGAAATATCTCGGAGTTGATTTTAGTAAGGTTGAGAGCCGCTCACATTTAAAACAATCTTTTCGGTGCCTATATGATAGCGAGGCAAATAAAAAAAAAAACTCACCACATAATACCAGTAATTAAACGTTGTTACCATGATGCACTGCATGTACCTAGGTAGGTACTTACATATAACTATTGATGTGCGTTCAATCTTGTTATTATCTTAAACGGTTTTGTGGGGCAACTAAAAGAATGTCCGAAATGGGCTCGAGGCTTGAATATCATTCGAATATAAATGTGTATAATGTATATATATGCATATATTGTGTGAATGCATTTAGGTATATACAATTTAATATGTACATCGGCTGAATGCTTATATATATACACCCAGCAGAGATGCGTTTCGGTTTCCCTTCCGATGCAAATCGACGCGTGGGAAAATTATTCCGATTTCGTACGAAATGATCATTATACACGAACGTCGAGATATTGCAAAACCGTAACGTGTAATTGTGTTCTTAAACGTTCAGAGACATTATTATTCAAGGGGCGGTACCGACATAGTTTTTGAGAAATTGATAATACTAAATTACATAATACTTGTAATTTGTCTCCACCGCGGCGCGCGGACGAGTTTGATGGTGGTGCAGTGGTGTGTGCGCGGGTATTGACGGGTCGAAAGGGGCTTGAGAAAAAGTTTTGTTAGAAAAATAATAATAAGAATGAGGATTAAAAACAAAACATTTCTATACGCATATAGTTATGTCCGCGTGAATGTACGTATTATAATATACTTATGTTTATGTACGCAGCAAAACTATATCGTGAATCATTGTCTAATCGAAATCGTCCGCAAGTATCCACGTTTCGGATATTAGATCAAACAAATTAATTTAGATTAGGATCGTCTGAATAACCGCGGTATACTAACTTGGCTTGTCTGCGAGTTCTGATTATGATTTTTTAATAAAAACAAGTTAATAATTGCTCATCCGAATTAAATAAGAATGGGAGACGCTGATATTATACGATATGACTTTACGAAAAAATATAAAATTATGTGATATTTATGGAATTATATTTTTTATAGATATATGTTTTGTTCAAACTATACGTAATTTGTTTGAATTTGACAAAATTGACAATGTTATGTCAATTACAATTTTTGAATTTTAAAATTATTTCATAGTTACGACTTAGGAAATCTGGACGTTATTGTAAAAATATCTTTGTTTAATCAGTATAATCATTATTCATTATAAACAATATAAATATATTATGATAAGTAGGTATGCCATCAGTGTAAGTATTGTATGGACAACGTTTAACATTTTTTCTTTTACTTTTGTCCTCGATTGGTTTGGATTACAGATATTGAAATGAAAATCGGTTTGAAATAAAATCCTTGAGATTGATTAAAGACTATTTGAAAATATGTAGTGTGCTAATAAATAATTTCTATTAGTTCATAAGATATTTATAAAATAGTTTTATTAATATGCATTTTGTCTTGTAATAATATTTCGAGTACTTACCTACTTAATTCTTTGATTTTTACTATATAAAAGTATACATGGAAAAATATTGTAGAAAAATACATAAACATTTAAACTTTGATAATATTAAAATTTAAAATTTAGTAGTTTAAATAGATAATTTATTAGTAAAAAATTATATAATTAAACGTTAGGCACAATAATTCAATCAAAAATAATCAAGTAAAAAATTTGAAGATAAACTGTTTTAAAAGTCTAATGAGTAATTCATAATCAATTATTAGTCATCAAGTGTTTTTACCTCCTCACCATTGTCTTCTATGGTTTACACCATTATATACTAGCATTAACTAATAATTATGATCATCGTGTTTAGTAGTATTTATTTTTTCGAAAAAATTATCCATTTATTATACATCTATATGTAAATCTGTTTTTAAATTTAATGATAGTATTTACAGTATATACAATATACACAGTATACTTAAAACTTATATATATGGCGATTGATACAAATATTAATACATAATTATGTTATATAATTACTTAATTTGTATTTAGGAATACATGAATAAGTAAATCAAATTCACCTGCATATATATATTTATAAGTCGCAAAGGAACATACTTAATAAATTTAAATAATATCTACTTAATTTTTTTTTTAAGATATATAAAAATAATGTTTTTTTTAGATTTTAAATTTAAAATATAGTAAATATTTTCATCATAGTACAATAGTACATATTATATAATATATAGGTATGTGTATTACAAGTGAAAAATTTACTACATTAAAGTTAAAAATTAAAATCAAGCCACGTAACTATTTGACCGACTTTTAACACTCTCACTATATAATAATATAAATGCATTATATGTATATAGGATGTAGGTAATAAAATAAATTAAATTACCTGGAACGATCATTACCAATAAAACGTTTTGCGCGTCGGTGATGAATTTATCTCATATTTATAATATTATAATAGGTTACTGAAAAATATAAATAATATCTGATGTCGAATAAAATAAAAAAAAAAATTAAAACGTCAAATTGTGCGATATGGTTTATAATAAGTATTTCCGTCAAACTGGTTAGACGATAATATGCATATATTATAATATTACATACATTGGTATGTATATACCTATATATTTATTAGTGTCTATATAAATGCAGAAATGTAAATGTATAAGGTATAAACTGCTGAGATTTGTGTAGTTATATGTACCAACTGGTTTAGCTTTACAAAAAGCGCGATGTCCGTTGCAAATCATGAATTTTCCTTCAATTTTTTTTTTTGCAAATTATGCTTTAATAACATTTAATATTCTGTCATTGTAAATTTGTATTGATTTATAGTAATGGAAAAAATGTTATAAAAATAATTAATTAATAGTGTTAAGTGTTTATAAAAGGTAATTTATAAAAAGAAAAACTCCTCTTTTATCTTTGACAATATATTTATTCAAATGCTGATTTTTGGAATTTCCAAGTAACAAAATTAAAAAAATTAGATCAGTTTTAATTTGATCCGTGACAAAACGAGACGATTTCCATAAATACTACATTTTAGTTTTATAATCTATTCGTGTCACGGAAGTCGCAACTAAAAATATATAATGTACAATAATTTGTAGAAAGATAAATTTTTCTTTTTGTTCGAGTTCGAAATTGACTCTTGATCAATAATTTATTCAAGATCATGTTAATTAAAAGCGTTATGAAGTAAAACAATATTTATGGTTCGGTCGTTATCTACTGAAACGATCGTGTGAAATTTTAACACATACATTAAGTATAACGTATGTATATTATAGTTGTTCGTCGTTAATAATATTATACATGATACATGAGTATTCCGCGACGGCTGTGACTATAGCCGAATTTAAACCGTAATACGATTTAATTGTATTCCTATTCCAATTACGAGTATAAAAAAACGAAACATATTCACATTAATATTATTACGAGCATATAGTGGTACGGTGCACGTGCTGGCGTGAATTAAAATGGGATTTCAATAGTTGATTTTGCAATACGCGTGGATCATATCGCGATTAACGCATTATGCATTTTAATAATAAGTATACTATTATATATATATATTTATATGATGAAATATATTAACGTTTATGTAGTTCTCAGATTTTATCGACACTTTGAATCTTTAATCATTGGCGATGTGTTATTTTATTAAACATTTTATAACTGTTTGTCCTTTAGTATAATATTATGGTACTGTTACTTTGATTAAAAGGTATGAGAATAATATGTATGTATAATAATATATACACGAGATACATGTCTATATGACCATTAATACCAGTAATTAATAACAATGTGGCATGCGGAGAAGTCTACTTGTATAATATAATATACTCAATATAATAATCTCTCGCGATCGAGCTGCAAATAAACAATATTTTTATAAAAATCAAATATTTTTTTAAATCACATAAATACGGATACGATAATATAATATGACACATATATATATATTATCCAAGGACAAGACATTTATGTGCATATATGTATAATATTATTATGAACCGTTCGCGTACGTATTATTATTATAATACCTACATATTATGTGTAATGCAATAAAGTAATATAATAAGTCATCTCAGTATCCTTAAACATTGTGCGTGTGTATTTCTTACACACATACACTCTTACATATAAAATATATATGTGTGTGTGTGTGTATTTGTACATGTATCAAACTAATATAACATATATTGTTAAAGGATTTCGTTACACGTCGTTTATTGTACGATATTCACTCTGTTGGCAATTCGTTAAATGCATGCAGGTTACTCGGGACAATCGACGACGCCGTTTTTATTTATTTTTATTTTAAACGGAAAAAATTTATGTCATACGTTAAATTGCAATTTATTCATTTCAGTATTTTATGTACATTTTATAATGTTTATGTTTGATACAAAAACGGGTACTAGCTCTATAATATATGAATACAGTATTTCTTTCAGTGGTATTCTCCGTACGAAAATTAAATTAAATAAAATATTGTCATTATTATGTTATTTTTTGTAAATTGTATTTTGTAATTGAATGATTTATTTGATATTCTAAATTTTTTTTCCATGAAATCAAAACATTAAAAAATGTATTTTGATGGTTTAGAATATCACATAAAACTATAATTGTTTCTATTAAAATATATATATTACTATCTGTTATACACAAATAAACGAGAGAGTATTAAGAACAATAAAATAAAGCACATAAAGAGGATACCATTAAGCACAGAACCTAAGAATTTATATTTTAGTTTTTTAGATTCTGAGCGGAGCGATGAATATATTAATTTTACATTGATGTATGTTTTTATTTATTTATTATATGCGTCTAAAGATCCTTTTTCTAGTTAAAAAAGATTATTTGATTATTAACTCCGAGTTATAGGTTTTTGATAAACATTTGATCTAGTTGGTACTTTTGAGAAATAAATATTGAAAATTATTTTTATTTTAAAAAATAATTTAAGGAAAAAATATGTGAACATTTGTTAAATCGCTAAAATTATTGATAATTGTTTGATAATATCAGTTACCAAGAAGTTAAACCATCTTTGCTCGAAATTTTTTTATAATTTTATAAAATGATTAATCATTGAATTCAAATTTAATATATCCATTACAGTACTTATTCAATGACATTGTAAACTCGACGTCTACTATACAGCTAAACGTTTAATGCTTCATGATTTTTTAGTACATTTTAGCTATTAACTGTTTGTAATTTTAGATTTTTATAATGAGATATATGGAGAGCTGCATTTGTTTAATATCACGGGGCACCTGTATTGATAAGTCTTAAAGTGGTTGATATTGGGTGGTCTGAATTGATGTGTATGTTTGAAAATTTAGTGGGGCCCTGGATTTAAATGTCATATAACCATATTAGTTTTATGATTCATTTGTATACTTACCATATGTGTAACTTATTTTTAAGAATCATATTAAATTTTAGTATAAGGTAAAGCACTCCTAGATGGAGAAGTGAATTGAGTTGTTTGCATTTTTATTTAGCGGGGTTTGATAATTTTAACTTTTCTTAAAATGTGATACCTAGATATTTAATTGATAGTTATAGATCATAATTACAAATTAAAATTAAAAAAAGAAATTTAAAAATTACCTATTTATATAAATTTAATAATTGATAGAGTTCTATCAATGCAAATTAAAAAATTTTAATGAATTAGTTTTAAATTTTAGTTATTTTCACGTTTAATATTGGTAAAATAATACTACTTCAATAGGGTAGATATGACCTCATTAAGTACTAATTTTTAATATTAGTGCATTCAGAGTTAAAGAGTGGGAACTCATAAATTTCTATGCATGCGTGCTTATTATTAAAAAATTATCCAATAAAATTATTTTAGTTATTTAATGGGAGGGGGGAGAGTATCACGGTACTATTCGTAAATTTATATACAACTATAGAGGGCCCGAGGATGTTAACGATGAGCATTATAGGTATATAATATATATTACTTATGACTCAATAACAAACTCCGAAAGTCCGCGGCGGTAGTATCTACGTATATTATTGCTGTAGTATATTTTATTATAATAATGTTTGTTATTTGTATAAAATGATGTAAATACTGTGGTATTAACACGCATAATCGCGGCTAAACGAGTCGTTTCGTCGTCCGCGCCCGGGCGGTGTAGTTACATATACGTATTATAGTATATTATAATATTTTATATATACCTAGGCGATGTGCTGGTAAAATATGACTGTGGTCAGATCGACGTCAATTAGCCGCGTGTGTATACATTTACGCGCGGATATATTATACATAAAATATTTACCGGTCGGTCCGTCGGCATATTACAATGAGGATTTTTATTATTATTATTTTGTGTGTGTGTATCTGTATCTAAAGATTTACGATCCATTTGTGTACATTATAATACACTCCTCTTAAACGCCGCGGTGACTTGGCGCGTGTGCGAGAGATCGTCACATTTACGGTCTTATATCATAATATGTATGCACAATAATAATAATAATAATAATAATAATATTATTTCGTTATTATGATATATTTAGTGACGTACGTGTGTGCGTGCATGCGTGTGGCGTATCTCAAAGGGCGCCGCGGCTTTGCGCCACCCGCGAGTAGACCGCGATGGAAGTCTTTATAATATATATCGACGACGACCAACTCCAATTTCTATACATATACACTACGTTGATATCATATACCTATCGCTCTCTGTCTTTCTTTCTATCGATGTTTTATTATAATTGCGATTTATAGAAGTCGGTAAAAAATCGCCGCTTCGGTATTTGCCCATTAAAAACCCGAACGGCTAAAAAATTATATATATATATAAGTATAATATACTACGAGTACATGCAATATGATTGGTAATAAGAAAAATTATATTATATTAAATCGTCGTGTTTGCCGCCATCGTGTACAGTGGGCTTATAATCTTCATCAAGATACGCGACTGTAATATTATTTATATTATTGTTTTTAAAAACTTTATTTCGATCCAATTTCTCGAGAGTGCGGGTGCGCGCCCGCGCTCATTCTCGATCGTGACCGCCGAAGACGTTACGACGGCGGGTCGAATACGGAAAATATGAAAAAAAAAATTAGGGCAGATAATGAAATTCTTTGTGCGTTACCGCGAGCTATAAATTCATTATCTAACGCGAGACGATCGTGGGAACCGTTGCGATCGCGTATTCTGTACATATTATATATTATTATTATTATATTATACATATACACCGCAAGCGAATCGCGCGTCGGCATTGCGCCGCTGCGGAGACCTGGTCGCGCGTGGCTATAAATTTCAATCCAAAGAGCTCATCACGAAACCTACCGTGCACACTGCGCGGGTATGTATAACAGAGTACCGTATATACTATATACAGTATTCAAGTACCTAGGTATATATACTTATATCATAGAAGCACCGAAGACGAGCAAACGGTGTGCAACTAAGTGAATTAAAATATATTATAACCTATGTATATATATGTGTGTGTGTGTATAATATGTATGTTATTTGCATTATATATGTACTGACTTACAACCGCCGTCTACCCCTTCACATCCCTCTCGTACGATAAAACCGTACATCGTCACCAGTCTCTTTTTCCTTATTAACTATTTTACGCGATTCATGTGTTTGAAAGTTAATTTTAAACATTAGTATTTCTAAAATTTGGCGCATTTAAACTTATAGTAATTTTGGATAAATGTTTACTTTTTAAAGGTTGTGGATAATACTAAAAAAATTGTTTTTAATTTTGGACGTATTATTAAGCATTCCAAATTTTTAAATATAGTCAAATTTTCATTTGAAAATTTAAAAATTTATCCAAAATCTGTACGTTAAAATGTTATGTATAGAAAGTATTTTAATGTGATTATTTTAAAAATATTTTGTTCATACACAATTGATTTTTAGCAAAGCTATTAGGAACTTAGGTTTTTTGACAATACATTTTTTTGAGTTTAATTACTCTAATTGTTTAGTACTGTCTTCTTTGTAGCCAGCTATTAATAAGATTTATACTTTAATTTGGCACTCGGTTATTTGGAATCCAACCCAAGTTGGTTTTAAAAATAAACTAGAAAATATCCAAAGATGTTTTCTTCGTATGATGGCGCATACAATTTGTATGATAGGTAAGCAAGTTGAAAAAGTCGGCATCAAATATCACATCCCAAATTTAGAATCTATAAGGTATTATATAGATGTAATGTCAAAATAATGTTTAAGATGCCAACAACATTATACAGTCAAACTTGGTTAACTTGAAGTTGAAAGAACCGGAAAAAAGTTCGAGTTATCCGAATTGAACATTTTTAAAACTGTACAAAATATATTAATTTCTTTATATTTACTATGAATAAAGTAATGTAATAAAAAATATTTACTGTGTATTTATGTATGAATTATGTATATGTAGTTTTAAAGAGGTATGTATCTATATATAAATAAAAATGAGGTTAGAAAATTATTTCAAAAAGGTATTTATTTTTGTTTGAGTTTTGCTGTTGATCGCAGCTTTTGTAATGAATCGTTTTAAATCTTTTATTGGTAACGATAACATTAATGAGTAATGACCTTATTTTCGATATTAAAATATATACATAGGTACACGAGGAAAATATCACAATTTTATAATATCAATAAAACTCAAAACTTCGAGTTATCCACGAAAATATTCGAGTTAAACACAATTTTTTTACATTGTTTAAATAGGAAATCCTAGGGACTGGAAAAAAATTTTAAGGTATTAACGATTTCGAGTTAAAGAAGTTCAAGATAACTAAGTTTGACTGTATAATACTTCATCATTTAATAACAAGCGAAGAGTATATGATGCACACAACTTGCAGCAATGGTTTTCATAAAATATTTATTATCAAATAAGTCTGTCAGTTTTTGTTCTTCATTTAGATATGAAATATGTAATTTTAATGATTGAAAAAAATGATTATTATTTGAATTTTGCCTGATATTTCGGCTTGTGCAGATTCGAGAGTAATTTTCAACCAAAGTTCGCACGATTTTTGGTTAGAAGATTGTTATATTATATAGTTAGACAACGCTGTATTTGAAACTAAAAGTGAAAGGTCTATTAAAAAAAAAAAAAAAAAAAATTAAAAAATTCGTATAAATTAAACGAATATATAATCGAATGTAGATCGATTAATTTATATATCGGGCTAGTTTAATATTATAATGTATATTCGAAGCTGATCGATCGTTTAATATTTATAGTTCGATACATATACACTGGTATATATCTTTAAAGTGGTATATGCTATATAAATATAATAAATATGTATATACGTACAACATAAATACATGGCTAATACTTTTTTTGTTTGTTTGATTTTCGATTTCACATGGTAGGTATATGCGGTGTATAAAAACACGGCACCTAACAACCTATAGGTACCCTTTATATATGCAGTAGTAGTAGTAATAATAATAATAATAATAATAATAATAATATTCTCGGTATACTTTGTATACGAGTCGTATACGTATGACCTACTCCGCGGGGGATCGCACTCTATGCATCTGATGTATATATAATCATATATTATTTAATGTTTTAACGAGAGTTAGTGTATTTATGATCTTCTGGGTTGCGCATAGACGAGGTCGCAATGAGAGAATCAGTCGGAACACTTGTTTAATACGGGGCCTTAGACAACGACGAGTATTATTGTCAGTCATCCCCTTAACGAGTAATTAAACAATTTAACAGGTATGCAATAAATTCAACACATGCTTATTCTATCATATAGATACAAAAAACAATATACCATATACTTCATTCAACGTATACATTTTTTATTCATATATAGTGTAGGTACATTGGAAAGCCGTCCGATTATTTGATTTCTTTGGAATATTTATAATACATGTAAACATATTAACAGGTTATGTTTTACATCTATATGGCTTTGAATTCACCAACTATACCTATACATTAAGTATTTTTAATGGAAATAAATGTTAAGATTGTTTTTTAATTTATATTGAAACCACGGTGTACTTGAATCAGCCTATGTTACTAAATATAATATTTTATATGTTTTTTTATATAGCTATTAAAGTAATTTATTTTACTAATTAGTATTACGGACTATGGTAAGTTAACATAATTTTTTCCAAAAACATTACATTTATTAACTCAAAAATTAACAACACCTAGTGTAAAATCGTGAGGAAGTCCTTAATATAAATAAATAATATCTTGAAATTAATCGGAATGTTTTGAAAATGTTATTGGGTGCATTGACATTTTTTGTATAGGTAGGTATATTGATTTATTATTTACTTAAAATTTCATACACCCATTATAATGATCTAATCAATGACGAGTAACACTCGACATCTACTTATTTATACAATTAAGTAACTTCTTTGTTTTTTTTTTATTAATTTAAAAATAAATTATTGTTAAATAATTGTCAATGTTATTGACGTTATTGTATATGATTTTTTATATGTTATTTTTTATTTGGTATATTTATCATTTATTGTTAAATATTAGTTATTATAACAGTATAATAATTAAATGTAAAGAAAAAAATATGTTCTTAAATTCTCATTTTTTCTATCATGGAATTATACAGTTATGTATGCTTAATTTAAACTAAGGGCGGGCGATGCTATATTAATATTTAATTTTGAGCCAACATGATTATTGAAAATGAAACTTATTATTGATGTAATAATGATCATAGTAATGTATACATTAAAACGAAACTTCAATCCAATTTAATTCGTCTGATCCAAGAAAAAAAAGTATAACGCATGATAACAACTGCTAGTATGGAACATTGTATATTAATATTATAATTTATTATGGAACGTATATTAAAAGTATAGTACAGGTCACGATATTTTATGGTTATTATAATAAATATAATAATAATATTAACGCGTTATTCTTTAAAGTAATTACTAATTAGGTATATCATATATGTATTTTTTGATTTAGTTATATTTACGTATTAAAAATATAGATTTATTTTATTATAGCGTATGTAGTGAATGAATATTTCGACTTGTATTACTACGGCGTACGAAGTCAATTATTAGTTCATATAGTACAGAACTAGTTGATTTATTTAGTTCAAAGCGTATTTTTTATGGTGAGACTATTTAAAAAAAAATTTCTAAAATATTTCATAAGAAAAAAAACTGAGTTTGCGTATAATATAAGAATGATTTCTTAAAAAAAAAACAACCGATACCTAAATATAAAGGTTAGGTCGAGTCTATAAATGTATTTGGAAATTTATTCTCCATTTACTCTTATGTCAGTATTGTCTCTCCCGGTACAAATGAGTATTTATACGCACGTATCAATAGACTAAAAATTAAATTTATTTTTTATCATTGTTATCAAAATACCTATGCATATCTACACAAAGAAAAATGTTGTTTATTCAACCTTTTGAAAACTATGTTTATAATATTTTTTTCATCATTTGCTGTAGTCATAACTCATAATATTTAAATTTCCGTTATTGCATGCCGATCGTATACTCAAAGTCAGCATGATAATAACGGATACTAGGCATTTTTATCGATATATGAGTATATGACTAACAAGTTATTTATAAAAATAAAAAAGCAAACACATAATATTAACTATAATGTATATTATTTTATATTTATTATATTAAATATATTATATTGTAGTGTTTCGATTTCTATTGCGTTCGCACAAGCGCCGTCCGGACGGAGTTCGTGTATTAAATCTACCTATTTATCGGTATCTCATATTTAATATTATAAACGGTTATGATTTATCGATCACTATAATACAAGAATACTCGTGTGACGGGAAGCTGGAGTAGGGGGTAAACGCACAATATGTAGACAAATTGATAGCGTATCGTCTGCTGTACTTATAATGATATAAAATAAAATAATATAGACCGAGTGATATAATTGTTGTATATAATTCATAAACATATAAACGTATGTCTTTTTGCAATATGGTGTTGCTAACAACTGAGCGTATTATCTCCGTTTGAAATATAATCCCATCATTAATTAGAGTTTACGTAAATGATATAAAAATTGTATTCGGGAATTTCAATAGCTACAGCAATTAAAAACTGACGCTCGCAAATAAAATATAATGAAAAGGTCTAGGATAATGATTTAATTCCATAACTCGACAATGGTGACCCACCAACTAGACTATACCCATCAAATCGACCTGTTTTTATCAAGTACAACGATAGTCTTGATGTCATCAAGAATGATTTTACGAGAAATAAACGATAGCGATCATTTACCTATCTTTTTGACACTGCAACTCACAGAATCCCAACTTCCCGCTGTCTCACCCAAATTAAAATTAAAAAACTCAAATTGGGAAATTTTCTTTTTTCTAGTCGATATATTTATGCAATAAGTCTTAAATCGATATCAGTACGACTGACATAACTTTAATTTCCGATTTTATTGCCAGAGCGGCCAATATTTTTATAGGTAAAATGATTAATATTGTTAAAAATAACTTAGTCACACAATCGAACAAAAAATAAAAAACTCAATTAAAAAAAAAAAAAGAACATAGTGCTTAAAAGATTCCAATAATCTGGAAGAACAATCATTGACCTTATAAAACCTTAATAGCTCTGCGTGAAAACTCGATACTTCGTTAAAAAAAAAAGTAAAGCTGACTCACGGAAAATGTTCACAATCAAATATATAACTTTACAAATTCTGGATATACCATTATTTTTATGTAGATTCCAAGTCACAACCAAATCTTGGGAGACTAAAGAGTTGATGAAAAAGCACTCTAAGTGATAATTTCTTCGGACGATACTATACTTATTCAACCATTCTACTTTTCTCTACATTAAATCGAAGATAAAAGCCATTTTCAAACAACTTATAGGCTATAGTTACAATCATGGTCTTAAAGAACAATCACATTAAATTAAATTAAAAACACCATCTACTATTATGGCAATCACCACAGGAACTTTCAAGAAAAAAAGAAACGTTCATAAATTGATTACGAATCAGACACAATTTGATAACTCACTAGTCCCTTATAAAGAGGGAAGGCCCCGCCTCTATTTCGCCAGTTTTGGCATATCCCTTACGATTTAAAAGATCATATCTGAATGTTGTACTTTCGAAATGGAGAGACAAGCGGTAGAAATATCTAACAATCTTTTTGAAGTTCTATACCCGGAAACTTATAATACATGATAGCCTTTATTACTAAATTTAAGTTAATTAATCAATTTTAATCGATATGTACACAATGTAATTTAAGATTAAGTGTAAACATAATATGTAATTTATTTCTACCAATGGAAATAGTCGCCGAAGTTTTATCTAATAAACAATAAAATATAAAACTTTATCACAGAAACATTGAATTGTAAATATTATGTAGAAAAAATATTACGACATTATATGCCGTTCTACCCAAGTATAGTTCTTAAAATTGTACGTTCGTATTAATTATGATAAAGTATATTATTATGAAAATCCTTCTCAAAAAATAAAATTTACGAATACCACTAAATATATAGACTTACGTTCCCCGGAGTGAGTCATTACTATATGTTATATATAGTACATACTGATGGATTCGAATATACAATACAAACAATTTACTGAGTGATATATTTAATAAAATACAATTATTATTTATGAAAACTAATGTTTTTGAAGATATTTCTATTACATTATATTTTAGTCTGTTATAAAAAATTATTTTTTTACTATTTTTCATCGTTATAATTAAGTTTTTTACTCTTTTGAATAACTATATTAACTTTTAAATTTATTTTTCAAGTCGGAATCAATTTTGAATATTTTAATCTATAAAAATGTTAGAAAAGCAATTAATTAGTTATCATTACTTATAAGTATACTATTTATATGAAGTTTAGATGAGCGGAGTAGTAGACCTACATTTTGAGAGAATACTTCTGAGCCATTACGCTCATCAAAACTTTCAATTCATATAAGTCGTAAACTCGTAACTCATTATAAACTATTTGTCTAAGATTCGATTTTTGTGTATCAGTGCACTCTAAAAATTATTCTGCTCTATAGAATGAGGGATTAAAATGCATGTTAGCACCGAAAGAAGTTAAAACTATAACGATAAAAATAATAAAAAATATATTTTCAAAAATGTTAGAAGCTTTTGAAATAATGAGTGTCTTATGTTAAATGCATCACTTTATATACATAATACATATTATTATATTGTAATAAACGGCACAAGCGGTCGGGCGCGTCACTCGCGGAGATAATAATCACGTAAAAAATAGACTTGGTAAACTTTTTAACGCGCGCCACACAGAGATCGTCGATGATCTTTTATTTTTTCTCATCTCGCATAATTTTGCATACTTAAAATCTTACCTGACCGGATTTCGCTGCGTTCATTTCCCGTACTCAATATATTAATATTTGTACCACCGGGCATGCAGCTGTATTTTTTGTTTGCCCTTCGCGATTCGTCGTCTGTAATTGTGACTATGACTTTTATAACATATAGCTGCACTTCACGCACGTTATCGGTTTACGGTTAGCCTATACATGATAATCGCTTATTATTGATATGAATATTACATTTTCATTTATCTGCTGTGGTATAATACTCGTATATTATAATTTATAAAATATACTAGGCGCTGCGGAAAATAGCGTTGATACGTTATATTATATTGTTGTCGTGGTCGTTGATATTATTTTATCGTCGTACGAGGGGGGGGGGTGAAATCTGATTCTATAGAGAGAGACTGAGAGAAAGAGGTAGATAGATAAACAGATAGAGAAAGAGAGAGAGAGAGAGAGAGAAAGATGCTCGATAAGTTCTCATTAGCGAGGGACAACGTGCGCGCGTATATATCATTTTATCAGTGCGAATAAAACCAGGTATTATTTAAATTCGATATGCGCCGCCGCCACAGTGTATTAAAAAAAAAAAAAAAACAAAACAAAACACAGATCCAGAGCCGGCCCTCCGGTTAATTAAGTCTTATTTATGCGGGGACGTTTGCCGATGTTCCGTACAGATAGGGTTATCCGATGAGAGTACGTATAGTGTAATGCTCGCAACCGTGTTTTTTTGCCATTACACATACACACATTCGTTGCGTTTTCGCTGTTGCTACTGTGGAAGTATTTTTTCTTGTAATGCTACTTGTTATATTATAAAGTATATATATATATATATAAATATGTATGTGTGTGTGTGTGTGTGTGTGTATTTGTGTGATCGCGCGCGCGTATATGTGGAAAAAAAAATAAAAGATTGGAAAAAAAAAATCGACGACGACGACGACGACTACCTAGTCGTTTTTTTTCTTAGTCTTCCAAAGGCGTCGTATATATATATTTATTTATTTATAAATATTATACACAAGCACACATATATACGAGTAAATAGGTGCTTACACGCGGTAGACAGATAATCTTCGAGTTCGCTCGACGTAGCGCTCGTATATACGTATATACGTACGTATCCATATAATAATAATAATAATAAATAAATATATATTAGTGTGTGTGTGTGATATGCTGTAGTCGCATACCACCAAACCTGCACCGGGGCACGAGAATATATAATATTATTGTTGTTTTAAAAAAGCTATCTTTAATATTATTATTATGCGAACGAGTATTTACGTTACATCGTTGTCGTTATAAGTAATGTTTCATTATTATTATCATCATTATCATTGTCGTCATCATCGCAGCTGTTGTATATAAAATAATAAAAACAATGTATGCTATTTATTGGTCCAACTGTTATTTTAATGCACTCTTATACGTTTTTTTCATAGAAAAATTAAGTTTTAGTCGAAAATTATTTCACATTACTATCGTAACATGGTAAGTATTGTAGTGCAAGATTGCAAGAAATGTTTATTTATAATTGAGGGGTTTCTCAAATAGTTTTCTATAAGCATGTTTTTCTCATCATTATTTTAGTGTATTGGGATTATCTGCCAGTGCCGATTTTGATTCATTTCTGGTGATTATTTTTTAATAATTTGATGGTTCTTAATTCTGGTTTACGCGGATAGTTTTGCTTTAAATATTAGTTGTCAATTATAGATGACTATTTAATTAAAATTAACATGTTATTTTATACATAATTTGATTATAAAATGAATGGATGATTGTTGGTTTATTATTAGAAAAATAGTATTATACTTGTAGTATTAATAATAAAATTATTTTATTTTAGTTATATTCTATGTATTATCTATATGGATAGTATCCTCTAAATATTAGTTTATAATTAGTCTATGTGTTAAGTTTAGGGCATATTATATATTAATAATAATTAATCACGAAAATGAACTAAAATAATAAGAAATACATTTAATAATGTTTGTAATGAGGTTTAATATGAACGGTCATGTATTAATAATACTGTCGATTTTTTTTTTTACCAATAGAAACATTTATAAATTATATTAAAATATAGTTTTTAATTATTAATTTTTTTTATTTTTTATTTGACCCACTAAAAAAAAAGTATTCTATTTACATGTTTGCTATGTAATAGTTCACTGTCAGAAGATAATAAACTTTCAATATAATAATTATATTGTTTCCCACAAGTCCGCTGCAGTACTCATTCCTTCTTCACCTCTCTCTAGTACGTCTCGCCTGTTCTTATATTTGATTTTTTCCTACCAGACATATCATATATAAGTATGTATTGTATGAGTATGTTATCGTGACATGTACATCGACAAGTTTTAAAATTGTCATGATGGGTCCGTCACCTGTGCTGTCGACCTAACCTTGTCGACCTCCACGGACGATTAAAAAACAATGATATAGCCAATTTTTCGATACTCGTTTCACTTAACGAACGGTTACGGTCGCGAGTAATTTAATATTTTTGATTAACGACTTTGAAAAATTAATACCTGCCATATTAGAGGGCCACCATTATTTTACCTGTACCTACATAACTCTTAATAAAAATTTAAATTTTTATTTTTTTTCTTTTATAAAAATATGAGATAACCTATTTTATAATTAAATTAAGTTTGGTAAATATTTTAAATATTGAGCTATTAATTTTCATCAAAATACTAAAAGTATATTTTGATTAAAGATATCAACTTTAACATTACACAGAACACCATCTAATAATTAAAATAAGAAAATAGAATCGTTTGCTTTATCGATTTTTTTGACATTAAACGGGCTTGATCTAGTTTCGTATATTTTATATATTAATTTTAATTTTCGCGTTATTTTGCTTATAAAGTTCAAATATGATTGGAAAACGCTTTCAATAATAAAATATGTTTACGGGCTTCTGTTTGCATATATTTATATTAACGTTTCCACTATGTATTAAATTATACTATATAATGTATGTTAGTAATTAATTCGTTCGTGCAAATCCTATTTCCAGGACTGCTCAAATTAAAATATAATAATAATTTATTATTTCATGCACATCATAAAATATATATATTATATATATACAATATACATGGATATATTTATTTATTATATTATGTAGTACCTATATATAATACACACGCACACCAAACCACATAGATTTACGTATAATATATTAAATCGCTCAGAATAATATTTTTATATTATTATTCTGCGCATTGTATGTAGAACTTTAAATGAGATATCACGCTGAACCATAAACAGGATTTACTGGAATACGCAGTTTATGTAGGTACCGATTATTATATATTATGTACCTCTTGAGTATGGGAACAAAAAACGAGTTTCAAATATTTTACTAATATAATAATGAAATTAAAAATAAAAATAAAACTACAGGGTAATATCTACACATGTATGCTGTTATAACTTCGTAATTAAATATTTTATTAATTATCCGTTTATACGAATAGTTTGAATATTATTAATTTTTAATTTTTAATTATTATATCAATCTTAATTTTTCGAAATACTTATAATTACATAGTAATTCTATACACTCGTTTAATGTGAAAATTCCAGTTTATACTAATATATAGTGTATATATAATATAGGAGTACCTATGCTATGCACTTAAAAAAACGATATAGCTTAAAATATTAATATTAAACGGCCGCAGTTGAAGTGTTGTTAATATTTGTTATTATTTACTGTTATATAACTTCGAGTCTTATTATTATTTATAAATAACTTACATATAACATATATAGATAGTTGGATGCGATAATATAACACGAAACATTTTTGAAATTAATGTATATATACCTATTTACAAGGTGAGGTGCCGTATTTTTTCCAGTAAAGTTAACACTGCGAGAAAATGAAAAAAACACGATGTGTAATGTTTATGTTATAGTGCATGTATATTGAATATGTAAGCCATGCACACGTCTTAAGTTACTAATGTTAATCGTTATTTATTGTATTTGATGAAAACACTTTTAATTGTTGCTTCAAACTATCGTTGAACACGAATCCATGAAGTTTTAATCGTGATTTTAGTTTCTGAGCAATAATAAAATGCAAACTATATTAAAACCGTCCGGGGTCCCATGACACAATAATAATATGTTTTACGGTGTCGTTAAAAAAATGTATAAATATTCTATAATTTCAATACACAAAAACGTCATAGTGATATTTGTATTATATATTATGTTTCGTTGCGCAGAGGAGCGCGTTATAATGTAACACGCCATATATTATATATGTATACAATACAAGATCTGCATTGCGGCGAAAACTGTCCGTGAAATCCAAGTCGATCTATAAATTCGAAGACGTCAATAAATCATCAATGTATATATATTATATATTATAGTTACACACTCGCGCGCGTACGTACAATGATATCACGTCTATGATTTAATACGCACTTTCCTAATCGCAAAAACCGCGCGCTAGCATTTCCGTAAATCACGACTTTCACCGACGGGGTGTCCCATATTATATACACAAATACAAATAACCATCCTCCCACAATTGGCAACTTATTCTCCTATATACCTTCATAGTATTCTATTATACAGCGTGCGCACCGTTAAAAATATAATATATACATACATATTATACGACTCCTGTTCGTTAAATTATATATGTGCACGTAGTATTATTTACAAGAATGTATGGATTTTTAAACATTTTCATACGAGTTGTGTTGACTATACGATCATATACGAAGCAAATGTAAAATATAATACACGACGCGTGTCGTTCACGCATAAATAATATTGTATTTCTTTGTTTTTTATTTATAATATATACGTGATACGCTCGCGGAGGATATATATATATATAGAGCAATAGAATAATGCCGCGATGTCTATAAACATTATATGCATTGTAAAATAATGACATTTAAAAAAAATCTCGGGCAAAAACTCCCATTTTAAACCCGTTGGATCGATAGATGATGAACGTAATCGTATCATATATTGCACGTTTTTCCTGTTTTGAAATTTTAAACGTTGTGGCATTATTGTAATATTATATATTCGTGCTTGGTTTGCAATCGAAATCTTCCGTAACAAACGTCATTTATTATTGAGAGCATGGTATATGATTGTTATGGCTTATTTATTAATTTCTATTATTCGTCTTAAATCCTTTTCTATAACATTAATAGGTATTTGTTCATATAAACATAACGCAAGTTTTACTTTTATATGACTCACAGGTTGTACGTCGGTTGTAAAGGTACGAATAATAAAACAAAAAAGAAAAAGAAAAAAAATAATAAGTTATAACACTTATTAAACTTTGACTGCGACCAGTGTCTTTAAATTTGATCATAAGTCGACTATAAGAAAAACCACATTATATGTTTCGAATAACTTTTTGTTGACCTGTGAAAACGGTTGAGACGGTTTTTAAGTATATTATACTGTAGTTTGCTTAAAAAAACTTTAAAAATGTAAATTCGTAAAAACTGTCCTATTGTTAATGATCTACTCTTAAAAAAATAAATAATTATTGATATTCCGTGCGATAAGGAGATAACTACGTCGGAAGCTCTTTAATATATTATAAAATATAAGGAGTAATTTCAGTTCTATTTCAGTTAAATTATATAGTAATTATGATTAAATTAAAGCATATTACTTATTTTATTTTTAGTACTGTCCTACATAAATAAACATATAAATTATTTAAGCATAAATATATGTAGTATTATGTGTTTAGAAAGCTTTGCAATATTATAAAGAAAACTTCATGTAGTATATAAAGTTATAACTAAATCTATTTTATCATTTTAAATCATTGGCGGAAGTAGTGCTTTTGATATTATTTTAAAGATGCTGAACATTTATTTAAATTCACTGATAATAATCGCCCTTTATAGTGATAAATCAACATATGGGCACAGTCGCATTACCAACCATTTCTATGTGTTTACAGTTAAAAACTATTTAATAAAGCCTCAGTAATTAATTTAAAAAAAATATAAATTCTAAATTTGCTCATTTTTAGTCTCAACTTAAATTAGACACTTAATAAGCTCAGTAGGGTTCAGTATTATTTTTTAAAAATAAATAAAAATATAATTAAATCTGTTAACTAAAAATAAATCTAAAATCTAAAATTTATGTTAATTTCCATCAAAAACTTTTAGATCAAACTAAAACACGTCTCAGATTAGAATTATTTATATAAAAACTACTATATTTTAGATCATTTATTATTAAAACAAAAAATCTAATAGGGAAAATCATCAAGAATTATGAAATTACATTTAATTGTTGCCGGACTGAATTTTCTCTGTATAAATTACATATCTCCTTTTTTACTAATTATATGTAATTTTTGAGATAATTTAACTATAATTAATTTTTCAATTCAAAAACATAGCCAATAAATTTAAATCATTATAAGGTTACATATTTATAATATATTTAAAAAATACTCAAGTCAGCTTATCAAAATCAACTCAATTATTTTGAAAATGTAATTCTTTAAAGATAAAAATTAAGTTCTTAGTTTTTCATGAGATATTAAGCTATTAATCATTTTAAGTAAATTATAAAGTTTTTTATGTAGGCTTTTAACATACAATTCAATTTAGGCGTATACGTTATACCCAAAATATTATATACAACTACATCACTGCAAGTAATGATTTTTGATTACTGAAATTACTAGGTATACTAAATTAAGTATATTTCACATATTATTATAAATAATAACATAAGCGTAATAGGCAACTATTAGTTATCCGTGAGAATAAAAGTATTTTTAATAATTATCATTTGATACAAGTACTGTAACTGGATGTATGCAGTTCTAGAAAAATATTTCATTAAATTGATATTGGATTTATTGTTTACAATGAATACGAACTTTACAGAACAAAATTATTAATGTCTCATTCTGGTATTTTCAATAAAAAAAAGTTCCAACAATCATTGGGATCAATCCAATAATATAACCAATAAAACACATTTTTTTGAATAATTTTTGAAGTTGATTTTAGTATGCCGAGTTCATGAATATAATAAATATTAATTAATCGAATAGCTTTTTTTTATAAATACATGTGTACATTTTTGTAAACGTAAACATATGTTTAAAAAAATATATAAATTATTAACCATTTGTAAAACCATTAAAACAATGAGTATATAATATTATATGCATACATCCCTTTTCCGTCATACTCGTCGATGGTATTTTACGAACTATTGGTAATATAATAATTTATCAGTTGCAACCAAGGCTTGCAAACGTTATGATTATAATTTATAACGTTATATTCGACAAAAAAAAACGATTGAGATTTGTAAACGTAATTATAACGGAAAATGATAAACATTAAATACAAACACAAAACAAAACAAAACATAACGATTTACAAAATATATGATATATTATCAAACAAAACGTTATACCTATATAATATTATATCATTAAACGTAGTAACTAATTTCCAATTATTTAAAAATTATAATTTTGAATAACGATAAACTCAAAATTTGTATAATGTTTTAATTGTAAATAACGTATGACAATTTTTTTTTTTTTTAAATGCAAGCCCTGGTCGCGACTAAAGATCATTAAATATATCTACATCGCAGTTGATCATTATTATTATTAGTGATTACACTTTTATTTCATACCATAAGTCCGCGCGTAATTTAAAATGTCTACAACTAAATGAAATTTGTTTATGTTTATATTATGAAGTATATATACTCGTATATAAGATCTATGCCTTTTGACCCACAGGTGGTGGAAGGATTTGCACATTTTCGCCATGTATTGAACAAGTGATGCGCACGTGTCAGACGTTGGTGGACCACGGTTTCGTCCAAATTAAGACGGTCGAGTGTCTGGAAAAAGAATACCAAGTGCTAAACAGGACTGTGACGACGTTCGCCACCGCCAGTAGACCGCCGTCCGCTTCGGGTCCGCAGGTACGTATTATATATGTAATATAAATATAATATATCGATATCTAATATATAGTGCGCTCGCACGTGCGACGTACAATAGTACGTAGGTATATCTCTAAATGCAATACGTATATATAATTTATTATTATTATTATTATGAAACGTAGGCTTATACTGCTGCGCATATACTTTTAAGTGTATATGTATAATATCTGATAATGATATTATATCGAGATGTGTATATTTATACATATATATATGTATATTATACATATAACATAGATAATCGGCAGCAGAAGAGACGACGATGAAACAATATATACTGTACGGATATAGGAAAACAAAATAGGTACACACACACACACACACACACACACACACACACACACACGCACACATACGCAAAGCGAGGGCGTACACGGATACACGACGGAACCGGTACATATTTGTATGTATATATAAAAGTGTGCCTATATATGCACTGGACCGGTCGCGCGAGTAATTTGTTTTCGACAAATACACACGCGCACAGCAGAACTGGTCCACGTCAAACGTTATAATTTTTTATCGGGACCACCTCGTTTTTGTTTCTCTCCCGAAGCCTATATGGGGAATTGTTGAGATTCCTGTGCGTCCGACGTGACGGCGGCCATCATATCACCGCTACAGCAGCGTCAGACGTTATAATCGTATATTATGTACCATGGTTAATTGTTCTTATAATAACCGTCGCGTATACGGCGCTATGTGTAATACATGGTTGTGTACTAACTGGGGTATATAGTGATGGTTACGGTTGGTGGTGTACCGTGGCGTGGCAGACATCACAAAATTGATTTTTAAACTAGGAAAATAGCTAGGGGTGTAATCATATGGTTTCGAGTTTGTGGTTGCAAAATTACTTAATAAGAACCAAGCTGTTAGTTAAAAATAATTGATTAGCTATGCATAAAATGATGTCCAATTATAATTAGTAGTTTATTATTTATAGATATAGTATGCTATGATGATATAAATATATTCATTTATTATAAAGATACGACAAAAAGATTTTTCTAAACCTCATTTATTTATTGTTTTAATCTTTCCAACTCTAATGAAAATTTCTTGTTAACCCTCGCTATTTAATATACTATCGGATTTCGAAGTTATCTCTTCAATGCAATAACTACGAATCGAATTATTTTTGAATTTCGATTAGTTTCACGCATCATAGCATATACCGCTTATATATTTCAGTCCTTTCTCCCGTGCCTACCCTCCTAACTACTGGAGGTCGTGCGTTAAGTATTCTGGAAACCGCGAGCAATCTTCCCCGCAGTCACCGCTGTAGCAGCAGCGAACTGAGAATGGTCGTGGTCGCACGAGGCGAAAATTGTATATGTCAGTGCGTTAAAGTCTTTCGGCAATATACGCACATTTCTATTGCTCTCAGATGAACGCGGTTGAATTTTTTTTTTGTTTTGTTTCTACTCATATCTATATATCGGCGTTAACATCATCACACGATACTATATTATAATATATATCATATACACGATAATTATAATATTATTATATAGCTGCTATATGCCCGGATAACTCTCTCTCATGCGCTCAGCTTCGATGTCTGTAATATACCGTATAAATACGATAAATCGTAACAACATACGTGCGATCCTCGTCGCGATCTATTAACGCCCAGTTTTTAATTTTGACATTATAAACCTTGTGTATCTTTCGCTCTCGCTAGTGCACAGACCTGCGGCACTTTTTATGTACGAAATATACTTATATATATTGTTTGAGTGTGATCATGTATATATTTGTTAATCGTTGGACGATATCCTGGCATCCTGCTACGAAAATAATATTTTATATCTATATAAATGTCATAGTATACAATGAACAAACCACGAAAATATAATCGTAGTCAATATTGATTTTTTTTTTTTTTGTATCCCGATAATTCAATGTATTATCGATATGCGTACTATACAGTAGAAGTTTAAAATTAAACATTCAGACCGTTAGGTATTTAAGACAACAACTTTTTTTTCCAATTTTTTGTTGCATTATATAGGTATATATATTATATTAAACTATTAGACGTCGTGTATCTATAATTTATGAGTATTTTTTGATGGTCTAATAACATTTTCAGCAATTAAAGATACCGCGTTTGACATTTTATTTTTTTAAATTTATATATTTTTCCTATATAAATAGTACACGAGCACATACGTTTCTAAACGTATATAATAATTGGAGTTATACTTTATACTCAGCAATATTACTATAAATGTAGAAAAAACTGTTTTTTTTTTTTATGAAAAGATTAATGTATTACCAAAAACAAAAATTCAATAGGTCATCACCAGAGTAATTGACCATGCACTCAGCGCGTGTATTGGAATTATTTTTTAAATCCGATCGAGCCATATAGTTTTTAATGCGTCATCAGTACCACTTTACTACGATACAAAATATTCATTCGATAAAAATATAATATATAGTTATACAGGCAATGAGTTCGTCACAAAACTTTGGTAATCACCAAATACGCATTTACCGTTATTGTACATTAAAAACCGTCATCAATTGACGGCCGTCTAAGCGGATGACATTATACAATATCAATATAATAAGTTGAACGGTACAACAAAATACTAAGTAGTCGTTAATATCCTTACATTGTTTTTAATAAACTGTAAACGTGTATTGTACGCAAACTGTCCAAATAATCTCTTTTTTTCATATTTATTTGTTAATGATTCAATCATGAGGACAAAAGAAAGAATAATCAGTGGTTCAGACGCGCAATACCTGTATGTACACGTGTACAGTAATACAATGACGTTTATTTCGTATTTCAATCATTCTTTCGTTATAAAATTGACTACAAGTTACAACGAGTATGTGTATGTATATATAGTAGTTTTACGTAAAAATCATTACGTCAAACTATGGTCTTTTAAACATTGTAATTTATAATCTTAAAAGAAACGAAAATCAATTAAATTTTTTTAACCGATTTCTATTGTTTACAAATGTCAGTGAACTATTGTTTTATATGTAGGTACATTATTATGTATACAATTACTGTTTTTATATCCGCTACACGTTAGACCTGTGTATGTATAAGATAATGTAAGTATGCTGTATGACGATCCAAAGCTATTTTGTCGTTTTCAATATCCCGGTAACGACAATTATTTTAATTTTGTATTTATATTCACTGTACAATAATCTAATCTATACGAATTAAATATTTTGAAGTTTTTGTTGTATTTAAATTCTAAATAAAAAATGGACCGTAAAAGTGGCCGTGTCTTGTGAAATGCAAGTATAAAATATATATTTTTGCATTTTGTAGTTTTTTTATTCATTAATTCTAATGTCAAATGTGTATAAGTTTGTATTTGTATAAGTATAAAGATATGCATGAAAATTCTTAAAGCAGGTAGGTATGTAGCGAAGTTTAGTGGTGTCACACACGATAATAAATGTATAGGTAATATAATAAATTAATATAATAACTATTATGAATAATAATAATAATAATCACGTTAGATTGCAATTGCACTGCTAGGAATTAATTTTAAATTTGGATTGTATGTGAATAGGATGATTAGGTATGTATATTTTAATAATAGAGACGTATAATGTATGTTATATAAAAATTAAAAAAACGTTGCATGTTCGAGCGCGTACAAGTATATGAGCGCCCGCTTATAATAGTTTAGCAATAAATGAGTATAATTACGATATAGTAATATTCTTAAACGTGATGCGATGAGATTATTCTGAATATAATATATTATTCACCATAGTACTATATGCTATTTGTTTCAAGGTTTTCCCATCCAATTCTATTGAAAATTGCATACCTTTTTTAGCTACTTATTTTGACTTTCCACGCTATTTCGTATAACTCAAGGACACGCGCACTCATAATATACGTACACACCATATAGATTTTTGTCAGATATAATACGTATTTATAAAGTACGCTCTTGAATTTTTACAGAGTCGAGTTTATGATAATATAACATATAGTGTTGCGTCCTTGATGAACTCAAATAAATTACAATTACAATTACGCGAGTTCGGTTGCAGTGTCTTATTTTATTTACATTTATGTCGAAAAACCAATAATCAGTATAATATAATATATGGTAACACTAAACGTTGCCGCTTCAAAATAAAGCAATTATAAATTTTTTTTTTGTGGCAGATAGGTATTTAGAACAATATTTGTATTATAATATATATAACTTTATGATTCTTACGGCTAATACGCGTTTTCTAACTGTCATAATAAATAAAATCTGATAAATACATAAAAGTTCTATTGTATAGGTATTTATAGAGTGACCAACAAATGTTTACGTTTTTTCGGCGTCTAAATTTACGATAGGCACATAATAACTATAGTGTCCTGAAAAACGTTCTTCAGGTTAGTGTAAACAATACGAGATGAGGGTTATAGGTATTATTATTAGCTTGACGTCAATTATGTTTGGTATATTTGTCCGATCGATAGTTCTCGTGAATTAAAACTACTTTGTTGAAGTATGTGTTAAGTTTAAAATATTACATTATTTTTAAGACATGACATTTTTTTCCCACAGAATACAACCGAAGAACCTATCAATGATAAGAAATTTGTGGCTTGTCTCCCGTCTGCATCCCCTCGCGGTCACACGGGTTACCTAACCACAGCTACGTATCTCACGGAAACTCGACTACAGCAGCAGGAATCGGAGATCGAGAATGCGTGCGAAAAATGAAAACTCTGCAGACGGCAGCATAAGACTTTGCCGGGGTAGAGAAGTCTCTTGTTTATTTTTATATATTATATAATATTATTGTCTGTATTATTATTTTTTACGTACAATTATTATACATCGATACACGTATATAATGTGCATGTGCGCGCGACTGTTCAATTGTACTGGCGCTATATGTATATATAATAAACAATATATATGTAGGTATATAAACTCTTATGTGTGTGTTTATAAGACCTTATTTATTTTTTCTGCCTCTTTCTCCTTCTCACTTAGTCTCTCACTCTCCCCCTTTAAAAAAAAACGGTAGCGTTGACAATAGAGGTTTGCCGGTTATTTATGGGTCAACGTTTATACACAGTACACACACACACACACACCCATCCTTGCATAAGAAGAAGCGCATTAGCCAATAACACTGCGCTGCAGCGCACCGGTGCCGGTGCACCAGACTAGATAAAACTTATATTATGTGCGCTTATATTCTCCGGCACGGAGGTCTCATAATACACGGAATAGGTCATCTGTACACCGAGATCTTTGCAGGGTTAAGAATACAAGAACAATGAAGTGAACGTTTCTCTTTGTTTCGTTTATGTTATTTTATTCCCGTTTTTACTGCAATTCCGATATTATAATATACGTATTAAATATATATGCGTACCTAGGTATACTGCGCATACCTCGCGCGGTTTGGTTTTAATGAACTTATTTTTTCGTTTCGTTGGTTCGTATTAAGGTGTACGGTGAAATTATGGTGTACCTATTGACTTTCGTGGAAGCCACTTAAAAATCGTACGACTAGTGCACAAGAGTACGTATACATATCATATGATATAGTCGTGGACGGTTTTTTTGCCGCGCGTCCACAAAGTGCAATGACGAGTGACGGTTATAATCGGCCGATTTGTGTTTTGCGCGTTCCCGTGAATTATAATAATAATTATTATTTATTGTTTGGCTCGTGTACGATACCGATATTGATAATAATAATAATAATAGGCGGACCGCTGTCATAAATAATAATAAAACGCGCGCGTATATAACGCATTAGATATATATGACGGCATGATGCGGTATGCCCCGCGTGTAAAGGATACTGTGGGTCAATATTAATACTCGTCGTTGAATATAGAAAATACCAGATAAAAAAAAAAATAAAAATAAAAATAAAAAAAGTAGATGAGTGGTTGTGGAGGAGAAAAAAAGATAAAGATCCTGGGGTATGTATACATATAGGTACGTATGTATGCGCTTCAAATTCAGGGTCACGGAGTTCAACGAAACGACGACATGTGAGGTATGTTTATAAGCCCCGTGCGCGTTTTATATGTCCGGACTTCTCTGTGTATGATATTTATAATATGAAAAATTATATTGGTAATCACAATATCGTAATATTTAATGTCCAGACCATAGCCGAGTTGAATAAATTGTTATCTTGTCGCGCGATTTTCGGTCGACAAAAGTCGGCCAAAGTCAGCAAGAGAATAATACACAGGTATATTGAATATAAAAACACATACACACACTATACTGATATATTAGGCATAATATGTAATACCACCAGAGTGACAGTAATAACAGTCGAGTATTACGTTCATACAACGCGCTTCTTTGCGTTTGAATGTTTGCTCGTTGCAGTGTTTTTATTTTAATTTTTTAGAAACGACAAAATACGTACGCATATGCACATTGTTTGCAGAAATGGTTTCACGATTTCACCGACTTGTGGACTTGACGATACTATGCAACGGTGCATCGAGAATATACGACGTCGTCGTCGTTGTCGTCTAATGATGACAAGTACTTATAGTAAACAATGTGTGTCTTACAGAGGTGTATAGCGCAATCACCGTGCAGTACATAAACACGCAACTCCACCCCTCCGTCCTTCAGATGTCAGCCCCGCCCACTGTTTCACAAGTTTCGATAAAAACCGTGTACGCGTAATAATTAAAATTATATTACTACTATTATTATTATGATCGTTGTCGTCGCGGTCATCGTTATTATATAAAGAGAATTAATAAAAATTGATAAGCAGATTTAAAGAGGCGAAATGCTAATACGACCGTCTAATGCGGTATACATTCGCATAATATAATTTATTGTAAATCATAATTTTGAAATCGGTACAAACTTATACGAAGTAAATCCTCACTGTTTATACGATAAAACGTTTTACAGCGCCAATTCAAGGCGCGTGGCATATACAAAATATATACCTACTTTTGAATGTCTTTTATTTGAACGTATCCGTCGCTGCCAGATTTTTAACGTTAAGTTCGAACGATCCTGCAGCTGTATAAGATACCGCCGCTCGGTACGTACATTATTATAGTTATATCTCCGTATAGCATTTCACAACGACGACGTGTGGTAACCATTATTTATTTTATTTATACACGTTTTTTTTTTCTTAAACCCTATACGCGCAACTGCAAGTCTGCAGATATCTGAGGTCAGTAATCTAGTTTCTATATACTCGACTACGACCGGGGAAGCCACAGTGGCGCGCGGAATCGGCCACCAACAGCGAGTGGCTATAAGGAACGAGTGTTCACATAATAAATATATATATATATATCAGTGTGTGTGTGCTTAAGAGGTCAGTGTCACCTACTGGTGCTGCTGTGTACAACCGGCGCGAGAGAGTCGTGTGGGAGATGGAAATTAGAATATCAGATTTGAAATGAGAACAAAACAAACTCTGTATCGGCTGTTTAACGTACATGTGTGCTGCACAACGCTTACCTATATATATATAAATAACATGATAACATTTATATACATGTGTATTTAATATTGTATATTATATATATGTGTGTGTGCGTGTGTATTATTACTGCAGTAAGATACGACAGTGGCGACCGCGTGCCAATATATATAGGTATTAGTGTATATACTGTATTGTGTGTGTGCGCGTAGAAAACGAAAACTAATGTATTTCGAATGTTTGTTTTTCCCTTCAAAGGCAATTTCTCAAGGACATATTTATTAATTTATAGTATTTTATTGTCAACTTCAGCAATGTTAAACAATATATATTATTATTATTATTTCACATATTATAGGTAGCAGGTACATACCTATGTTATATAGATATATAGTGTACTGAGACGTGTGAGACATTTGAGTCAACGTGTAGAGGTATAATAATATTAATATATACATAATATGCGATTTAGTACTGCTCGTGGTCCGATCGTATATAATATGATATACGCGTTTATATCGTTTACGAATATCAAATTAAAAATAAACCATTCGATAGTGATCGTCTGTAATATATTCTCACCTACCGTTAAACCCGTAATTATTACAAAATTCAAAATTCATTAATCATACACCACATATATTTTCATATAAACGTGCTTACCAATAACCGGCTAAGAATAATAATCGACGTTTATATAACATACAAGTTTCATTATAACATTCATAACTATTTGCTGTGTGTATAGTATTATAGACTGTACAACTTATAATAGCGTGGAAATGTATATAATACTTAGATAACCGTCGAATATATATTTTACGATACCCAAACTTCCATGTGTACTGACGTATATGGTATGTCAGTATACCTGATGGGAAGGTTTATATTGAGAATGAAGAGAGAATATTGAAAACATGTAGGTACATTATAATACGAACATATTTTTGTCTAACTTCTCAGAGACTATTATTTCCTATGTGATACGGGTTTGATGCTATTGCCTATTAGACACGTAATATCGGGACGTATAGACGGAATGTTTATAAGTATGATATGTTTGTCTTTTTATAATAGCTGAATATTTTACCGCAATGCAAGACGGACTACATTTTAGAGCCAAATGCTTCGTATTTCACGGTTTTCGCATCAATACGCCAACCCGGTAAAAACGCAATTATTCAATGATCCGTTACAAAAAGTACTGATACATAAATATATAATATATAATTTTACTACAGATTTATTATATTATACTTACGCGTCTTATATGATATTATTATTATAGTACGGTCAATGTGAATACGTTGTATATTGTACATATATTATATCGCATTCTATATTATGTCAATATTAATACAATTAATCGTATATAACTTACTGTTGTAGAAGCATGCTCGAGGAATTCTCATTTTCAAAGGCCTTGTGAAAAATATATAATATTTATGGGTGACTGATATGCGTCTTACCTTACTTTGACGCGTGGCTTTCTTCATTTAATCTTCGGAAAACGAGCGACGAGTTTCTTGATTCTACAGACCGGAATGTCGTCGCACCGCACACTACTAAAACACTATTATATTATAATATGTACTTGCAAATTGTAACGCGAAAACTGTTTGATCGACAATCGTTTTCGGACCGCGGTAGGGAGAAAATTAATGATAGCAATAATTGTTTTCCCAAGACTGGCCGATGAAAAATATACCGCTCGCGAATTCCGCGAAATATTTTTAACCGCGGTGTTTACACGCACGGTATAGAACTTCCTTGCAGATGGATTTCCAAAGAGCTTTGCCGATACCGCGGTATCCATAAATATTCAAATTGGAATTAGAAATACGACGCGAGTGATAACTGTTCAACTATTCGATACAATACCGCAATAGATATTATAGTTTAATATGTACCTTATAAACTATTTATTGTTTTGTTACTATACACAGAGCGATACATCAAATATGCTCAAGCCCATTTTTCATTTAATAACACACAAAATATATAATATTCAATTTCGTGTAAATATTATTTATTATTTTTTTGGACTTTAAAACGGATAAAGAACATATAGGAGTATCTGCAGCGCATAATATTCACTTGACGCCGGCTGAACAAGCACGGGACTAGAACTTTTTTTCAGGGGGGGGCAGAGCGGGGCAAATATTTTTTTTACATGAGCTAAGATTTTTTTCTTATTTTACAAATTTCAAAACATATTTTATTAAAATTGTAGTAGATTTTTCCCTTATTAGATAATACTAGTAGGTTAATCCACCGTAAAAAGACTGAAGATGTTATTTGTTCAAACTTCATTAATTAAATTATTATAATCTATATTCTATACTAAATTCAATTTATTTAGTAGTGTCAAATATATTAAATAAACTAAATATTGATATTTTACACAATATCTGTTTATGCACCAGACAGTAAATGATTGAAAATCTTAAAACGTTAAAATAGTTAACAAAAATGTATAAAATTGCATCAATATCAGTAAGAATAATATTTTTTTAAATAAAAATTTATGATTACCTACCTAATAATATTATTTAACTAGGTAATAAATTTCAAGTTTTTAGTTCAATACATTTTTACATTGGTATTTGCGCAGTATAATATTATGTATTAAAGAATCTACTTTGTATTTTTTGTTGAATTTTGGAGGTTAAAATAGTTCATGGATATATATTAAAATGTAGATACTTAAAGAAATCCTTTCTTTTTATTAATTATTAAGTAACTTCTTACACAATATTAGTGTATTAATTAAACATATTAAAAATAATAAGTAAACTAAAAATATTTTTACTTGTATATAACAAACATTAAATTAAGTTAATAATATTCTTCGGTTTTTGTGTATAAAATATGAATATCATTAAATCGGTTTTTATAACAACAAAAACTTAAAACACATATCTTCGAAAACACGAAAGTATTTACATAATATTACTAATTTTTAAAAAGTATATATTTCATAAATTCTCTGATGTAGCTTTTTTAAAAATAATGTTTTATGACTTTATTATATCGTACATATTTTTTAGTAGGGGGGGCTGACGAAGGGGCTGAATTGTTTTCTGGGGGAGCTAGAGCCCCACCTTGCCCCCTTGGCGCCGTACCTGCGGCTGAATTCAAGTTTTTGAACACATTGCAAGCTGAAGTTTTATAACCAGCGTTTATTACACACAAATCATCAAACTTGGAAATTCAAACTGTAGACTGAAAGATTGAAAAACACATCACAAATACCATTGTATTTGGGAAGTGTATAGGAACTCTTAATTCCGTCATAATTACGGACGAGATAAAGTTAGTAAGTAGCTGCAGAGCATTCGTGACCTCATCGCCGTAACTCGTATAGTCGTTTATTTCGGCAATAAAAAAGCGATTTACCATAGTCGACATTATGCTGTTGTTGTTACAGATAAAGAAGGTGTGACACTGTGATATGGTTTGACTAAGTAATTGACTTTTTGAGACGTCGACGAGTAAGATTGAATTAAATACTGACAGGGTGTCATTGATACAAAATCTTGTGATTAATAACGTGGCAAGTGTAAACCTCTTATCATTGATACCTAACCTATTCAATATTTAAAGTCACTTGAATTTCAATAGTGACCGTATGCATGTAGATGACTTAAATATGTATATATTTTGTTGAAAGAATATTAATATCGGATTGCATAAAAATCTTGTTTAAACTTTAAAGTCGTGTTTCATAGTCTTTAAATAAATTAAAAAGTTCCTAAAATTTGATTTTAATTAATTGCATTATTGAAGGAAAATATTATGTTTTTGTTTTAATCTATATTACATAACTATTACATATTTTTCATTATTGGTTGTTGTTTACGTTGATCTGGCTCTAATTCAAACTATCGCGACTCGATGCTTTTGAAATAAATTTTTATAAAACATCGTCAAACGCGTAATCGAATAATAGTAGATACCTGTTAAACTTTGTAGCCGTACGACATAGTAAAGTGTTACTATTATATTATTTATCCTTTTAGGTCGGTGCCGCATGTGCAACGGTTAAGTTAACGAATCTCATTATATGCGCATTCGATATTACATAACAAAGCTGTCGACGTCTCGCAAACTTCAATGCCGTGAAAGGCGTATATTATAACAATATATTACATATTGTTATTATTGTTATACGTTATATGTGTGTGTGTGTGTGTGTGTCTGTAGAATATAAGTGTATTATACGAGCAGCACGCGATTTGGACTTGACGATGGTAGAACGATACAGAATTATGTACAAGTTGTACTTATGTGTACACGATTAACGCAATATATATATATATATTATACTATACACATAATTTTATTGAAAAATAACGCTAAGTGTGAGTATAATTATTGTATACGTTTATACATACTAACAACACAATGGCCGACGAGTGGTCGTTTAGAAGTAATAGTTATTAATTTATTTTCTGACTACAACGACTACGGCGACGCATGACTACATGTGACACACGGATATCATAAAGACATAATTTCAACTATATATTTTATACTTGCGACAAAACCAATCGATTGCTATTGTACTGTATCGCAACGCTAAATTATTAATATCGTCATAAACTCATACAGTCATACCTAATTATAAAACCCGGTATACTTAATGTAATCCGCATATTTTTTTTTAATAATCATTAGATACACATAGTTTTGAGTTGTAAAGAAATGTGGTTTAGGAGTTCATATATATATATATATATAAATAGTTAACATTTGTATATAATCAATAAAGTGGTCACTGGCCACATCAAAAAATTATATTTTTTACTACTTTTACGGTTTTTACTTTTTTAAACAACAGCAAACATGTTTGATTTCATAATCCTAAGCAGAATATTTTTCTAAAAGTTTTAATACGCAAAATTTTGATTTTAAACAATTAATCATGGGTTGTAATTATGTTTATAGTTGTTTAAGTTTAAAACAAATATTTAAATTTTTTATGAGTAGAATGGAATGTCACGTAGGTACATCTCAAAATGTTAAATTCAAAGGTAATAATCCGCTCATTTAAACTCTAATCATTTATATTATAATTATTAAGTACTTTACATGTACTATAACTACTATTTTTAAATTTGATTTTTTTATATTACAATTTTAAGAAAATATTTTTGCTCTAATAAACCATAATATTAAAAACCTCTACTGTCATTCAAAATATAAAAAAAATGAGAACGCTTAAAAATTAAAAAATATTTAAATATTTAAAAAAAAAATTATTTTATGACTTAAAATTACTATCCTCTAGTCACCTGAGCACATAGTGGTTGGGTGGATATGTTTTGAACTAATATAAATTAAATAAAAAAACAAACAGATAGCATGCGTCAGTGGGTTACTCTAATCGGTGGCTATTCATTCGTCATAAGACCACAAGTACAGATTGGAATAATATAATTCCGTATCTGCCACCATTTATAGTTCAATGTTCCCTTGCATACAATGATCACAGCGTGGAATTCTCGTAGATTGACCAATGACCATACATTGTACTAGATTCGCATATGATAATATTATATACGACGACGCTTTATAAATATATCGATTCGTATCCTGCGTATACCAGAAACCTACGTTTTATGTATTGGATATTTAGATTTTGACAACACAAAATCAAACGACATTTATAATAAAATGCTAATGTCACGTACTCACGTTATAATGTTATATTGTGTTTGTATATAATATAATATCATATTTTTATTATTATTCAGCTACAATGAAGCACTATTTACGTATATTTCCGTCAACAGCAGCAGCAATCGTGTACGTAAATGTACGTTATTACAATATTATTGTGCAGCAGTGCTCGGCAACCGTGATGTCGTCTGGTCACGATGACGCGAAGACTTGGCCCTACTGCACAGTGCACTCACACACACACACACACACTTATATATGTACATTATATATGCATAATATGATCTCCACCGCGAGTCGAGCCCGGTAGCCCGGCTTGGAACCTCTGACGGGTCGCGCTGTCGTATAATAATAATAATAATATATCGCTAGAGAGGCTGCGCTCCGGATCAGGTCGTGATGACGCGAAAAACAAAATGGAAGGAAATACTTTTACATATATATATATATATGTACACGGCAGTGTATGTACATGCATTTCCTTTTCCTCGGCGTGTTCGACGACGACGACGACGATGACAAGACGTAATATAATATATATTATTATAATAGTATAACATATTATCATATTATGCGTCGATCTCCACGGAGCTGCAGTATACGGCTCCTGCGTAAAGTATATCATATAGTTCGTACACGTACATATATATATATATAATATAGATAGGTATTAGGTACATGGGCATAGTGTACCTATACAGCGTGTTACTGTATCATATATACTATACCTTATTCTATAGATATTAATACAATATTATACCTCCACGACGACGACCGCGTTATTTTCATTTTGTATTAAAAATAATAATATAGGTAATATGGTTTTCCTTCCGTATGCGCACGCCGCTCAGAGTCTATACATAGACACGGTGTTATTATATACCTATTACGCCGACAGCATTTCATTTTTACCTCTTTTTGTTATTATTTATTTTTTTTTTTTTTTTACGGCGCTTACTCGAAAACACGCGGCCCATAAATCCACCATTGGAAATCGTGCAACGTTCACCGCGCGCGGACGCGGACACGACGGCGATGTCATTTTCCGCCGTCGTCGTTGTTGTTGTCGTTGTCATACCGTATATTATTGGTGTTTTTTTGTTCATTCTTACGTCGTCGCAAATATGGACTAACTAAAACGATATACATGCACACAGTGCATAGAGGGTGTTTCCAAGAAGATATTTTGTTCGCATTATTTGATTTTGGACAATTATTTTTTGACACAACAAAGAGTCACGTTATGTTGTTTTTTATTTTTTTATTTGTTGGTTTCCATAAGCTAGATCAAAAGAAAATATATTAAATCCGAGCTAACCAGTTTTTGTGTGAACATTTTAAAAAATCAAATTATTTTATTAAAATCGTATGATAAATTACGATTTAAAATTTAAATGGTTTATGTAGGAAGCGATATTCCATCATATGGAGTTGGAATAGGCGAGAAAGCGCAAACACTGCGAAAAAAAAAATAGACAACCTGCATAAATAATAGTGTGTGAATACATTATTATTAAACTTTTTACTACGTTTCCGTCATAGCGTAAAACGAGCATGATGGTTCGTACAATATCACAATTCACAACTACGTATTACATCCAGCTACCTACGTCAATGTACGCGAAAAACGAACAACATTTTTACAATCTAAAGAAATCTCTTAAGAAATCGATTTTTGAAAATCCCTCTCCGTTATCATCACGGCCTGAGTAAAACCAAAAGAAGAACCCGTGTATTCGAGTTCACGGTCATTTAAGACTTGGATAATTGTACTTAAGGTTTAGACGTGTAACATATTACACATACGAGTAGACGCGAGTACGCTACACCGTTATCATTTGATTTAAGACATTTAAGCTGGTTATTAATTCGTGATATAAAGAGCTGCTATAACAATATGACATATTGCAGTAAAGTCATTGTAAGCAAATTTATTTAGATGGTAGTATATTTGTATAGATAAATATGCATTTTAGTTTTGGCCGAATCACTGAGAAGTGAATTTATTGGTTTAAACTGATGTATCTCTGTTTTACTACAATGATTACATTTTTTTCTTCTAAATATTCCGCGACCAGGGTAATGATGAAAATTTTGCTTAAGAGCTGCAAGAAAAATCCAAGAGAACTATCAAAAAATAATCGTCAACAAAAGTAATTGATGTCACAAAGGAGATGATAATCGTTATCTTTTTTTAAAAAAACTAAATAACAACTTTAAAATATATTTTCAGAATCAGAGGTTTAATTTTAGAGGATGATGGGCGAATGACTTTTTTTTAGAGTTAACCTAACCTAGTTTATTTTAGGTGCTTAGCAGATCGAAGAATGTTGGTATATTGATTTTATAAAGATATGTTTTATTTATTATTGTAGTAAAAGTTATTCTCTGATCATCAACTTCTAAGGAAGCTTTTAGACTCAAGTAGCCAATTTTCATTATAAGTTTTTTGACAATGCCATCTGAACTTATTGATTATATAATATAATTTTAACGTCGATAACAATAGCCAACAGGCGTCAAGTTACATATATAACTAGAGATAATAATATTTACAACATTACTACAATTATATATTTATATGCGGTGATCTACCAGTAAACCAAAACTAAATATTAATAGTGTAGAAAATAATGAGAAATCATAATTAATAACAAATAAATTAAATTAGAAAGTCGCGCGGGCATTCACGCTCGAGTCGGCATATTGAAGGTGGTTCACTATTTGGTCTTTAAAATTAACCATGCTATATCTACCTGTTATTAATCTGTTAATTTATTGGTTGTACTATTATGACATGTACACCTGTCAGTTCAGAGTAAGCTAATGTTATTATAGTAAAACACGGCACTCACATACGCTTCAATAACAATTTGTTGAACATTTTTTCTTTAAAAGGTCTGCGAAAATATAAATCAAATCACGCGTCATTAGCTGGTATTAAGGACATGGACCAATTGCGCCTAAAACAACGTTTTTGTTTAGAGCCAGTGTACCAATTGCGCTTGTATTTAAATTTTCCTATCTTCAGATATGAAAATTAAAAATATTATTAATCAATATAATTCCATTAACATCGGCATAAACAATCTAAACACAACAATGCTTAAAAATTAAAAACTTATTTATTGATTAATTTATTACTGGTTTAAGTGACTGGTTAAAATATATTTTATACGAATTATTATTATTATTATTATTACGCACATTTGATCGTACAAGTATGAATTTGAGTGATAGATGAAAATAAGATTTCATTATTTTTGGATATTTATCAGCCTAATTGTATTATTGCACAACATATATTATATGCTATATGATATAGGATAACACATTGATGATATAACCGTTACTTATATCTTGTTGTTTGGTATTATTTTGAGTTGTTTGACATTACAATATGGATTGTTTTAAGCAAGCTCTTCGCGAAAAAGGTAAACCGTTGTTACTTCTCGATGATTTTAAGTTTCGAAAACGTATTAAATCAAAAAATGAAATGGAATTAAGTGGAGCTCGTACAGTTAAATCGTGTCCTTAAAACGTATTATCTGATGAAAGTGAAACGGTTCTTTTAAAATCTGACTATAATCGATGTGTGTATTCATTTATTATATAATTATAACTAACTAATAAGTTTTCATTGCATATTTTAAAACGTTTTGAGTGCAATAAATTCGTCTACCGACCTTAAAATGTATACAGCGCAATCGGTATAAAAAATAGTAATTCTAAGCGCAATCGCAGGTTAACTCCCTATATACTAAGTGCTCGAGCGATATAACGTCGCGTTTAAACGCGTTCGCCGTATGCTGGACAGGAAGGTGAGGATTAATATAATAACATATTACGATCGCAACATAATACAATATACAATATACATCAACACTCTCTCGGACGACGTATGCTGCACGCACATAGTATACGTGTTAAATATTATTTACTCGATACAATGTAAGGTGTTGTGTACAGGGCAAACAGTCGCTAAACCATAGTCGCGCAGAGTAGAAGACGTGTTAATGCGCGTACGGACGAACTGCGTCCTGTATACGAGTATGCACGGTCGGGCTGCTGGTCGTTTCGATTTTCGACTTCAAGTGGAATGTGTCCCGAAACTGAAAACAGTCAAAAACGAACAAACAATTATTATATTTCACCGAGAATGCGGTCCTCCGGCGGACCATTATAATTATCGCAGCCGCCATCGTCGAATCCGCGTTCATTTCGTTTTCGCGCCGACACGATATGTGTGTGTGTGTATATTATTATTATTATTATTATAATATACCTTAAAACCGTACGATATTACCTATTGAATCCGCTCGTATTTACGAAACGTCTTATCGTCAGCCGGTTTGTAGTGTTTTCGCGTCCGTTTTGTTCGCTTTTAAGCTACATTAAATATTATGACTCATGACCAAACCGCTAATATTGCTAATCATTGAAATACCACACAACAGAGTTAAAAAAATTATTTGACTGCTTGCGTGTCACGTGTATCTTTAACCTTACCTATACGTTTAATTGGAATTACAAATTGTTATTGTACGATACGGTCAGTTGAAAGCGCTAAATTTTAATCCGTAAAGAAGAATTATTCATGTTTTATTTACCAGCAGAAAAATTATGATTAAAAATAATAATAACAGATATTATATTCGTAGATAAACAAAAAATTCATACATGAAAATCTTGTTAAAGTTACTTTTTTTATGAAAAAAAAAATAGTAAAATAAGATTTTAAAATCGGATTTTTATGTTAAATTCTATAGGAATGTTTTACTTTCAAAAATTAGGTATAAAATATTCTGATTGAAAAATACAGGTGAAACAAAATGATATACGATGCACATTGCGCATGTTAAACGACTTCGGAAAACAATGCAAATTGTATAGAAATTTCAGCCCTAGTTAAAGCTTATAATATTATATATTATGATCACGGAGCAAATCATAATTATTGCAATATCCATTGATTAAGCCTGTCGTTATTAATAAAAACTTTAGTGGGTTGTTTAATTGGGTAATAAAGATATATTCTATTTTATTAAATACTTAAATAAATTATTGTATTTGATAGGGGGTGTGTCGTGTGTGTTCCGAGTGACAAGCGTACAACCAGTGCAAAATTTTTAGCATTTTACTGCTATGCTGATTTTTTTAAATTATAGCAGGTGGTTACAGTTCACTTCGTGGAAAATCAATGACTTCAGTAAGAATATAAAGCGATTTCATCTGACAATATTTCTAATACGCAATAATGTTGTTTTATCCGCGGACGATATCCATAAAATTCATTTAGGACTTAGGTTTTCATTGGGGAGGGGGAGATAACTGTCATTTTTGCCAGTGCATTACTTGAAAACTAACGACAATTATTATTGTATTTGCCGTTACACGACCGATTTCAACTGTATCGCAGTGCGCCGCAATGATATATTAATTGTACGAAAACCTGACGCGTCACACAGACAACGCACTTCAGAACACGTGATGCCCATAGACAATAATATGAAATAGGTAGGCAAGAGTACCGATCCGAATTTAAATATTATATCAATGCCGCCGTTGAACACAATAATGTTATCATGCAGTACGAGTTAAAATGTGGGGTGACACACTAAAACTATACGTGTTCGGTATAACGATCAAATACCTACACCGGCCACACGGACAACGGTTATGGGCACGCTTTTCCCGCCGGGCCGGAGTCATTAACGGGTTCATAATCTTTATCGTGGCAGAGACGTCACACGTCGCGCGATCCCGTTTCATTTTCTTATTTATTATAATATTATATGATATCGTGTATATTATTTTTTTTATTATTTTTATTATTATTATTATTATTATTATTGTACGCGCGTGGTATTAAAATAATTTAGTGCCACGAATCGTTTGTTTATCGTCCTCACGAACGCCATTAACCCCGCCGCCGAGCCGTAGAAAATCCAAACGAAAACCGTAGGTATACGACGTGCACTATCGCCGGTATTTGACAAATCACCGAAATAATATTATTATTAGTCACTTGCTGTCGTGGACGCGATGACGGTAATCGTAATTACCGGTTACCGGCTTGTGCACCGCACGCGGGTCGTCCGTTGCCGGGACGTAATAATAATGATAAATACATTGGTCGACCACCAATACGCCGACCGGCGATAAGTATATTATACACACGGTAACAATATTAGGTAGGTACACAGGTATATAGACGGTATAGTGTATATACCTACGTGCTACGATACGTCGTACGACCGACTATTTTGTTGTGCATATCGACTGCAGCTCCATCGGACGAGACGTCATCGACGACTCGCATCGATAACCGCATCGACCGGGTTATAGGTCCTGTTTTAGCTGCTGTAGGTAGGTAGATAGGTAGGTACTGCGTTAGTATAGGTAGATAACTACGTACGAGCGGTTAAAGGGAATAAAAAAAAAAAAAGAAAAAGGCTTAATTTTTTTTTTTTTTCATCTGACTCATTCGCTTTTTGACATTTATTTCCAAAACTATGTAATTATATTATAATATATACCTGTACACGTGGTGTTTACAGTTTAAAATAATTGTCACTATATTTATATAAATCGATCTATTAAAATAGTTTTTTGGTCGAGTTTTTTTTTTTTACACACGAAAATGTACAAAATGCTAAAAGAATAATATGTAATAATGAACAATAATAATTACAATAACAAGAATAATAATAACATTGGCTAATGATGTCGCACGCATAATATAACATAATAATTAATAACATTATAATATATAATATTATGTTATCATCGATAAAACATTACGCGCATGTCCTTCTATATAAATTGCACTTGACCAGCCGTAATAATATCGTATACTTATCGCGCATGCGTTTGTTTAGAATAATTTATTTTTTCGCACGCGATGATTAATATACGCATAATACATAATACATAATAGTCGCGTGTTGAAAATGTAGGTATACAGTATAAACGTATAAAAATATGTTTGACGAATAAAAAAAAAATATATATATATAAAAATCAACAAATTCGATTACAATAATATTTAATGATTAAAAATAATTAAACAAGAATAATATGGACGGTAGTTCGTAATAATTATTAACTAAACAATAATAATAATAATAATAATAATAATATAATTTGACTTATATGATACGATAAGATTTATATATTACACTGTAAGGCTTTTCCTACGAAAATCGTCTACAAACAGAGATCACAGGTGCAGCTTGGTGGATTATATTATAGTATATAATATGTACATAAAATACGATGATCGAATAGACGATCAATATTTTTTTTATTTTTTTTTACAACACACGCTAATAGTCTATACAAAGTATTATTCACAATAACGCGAGCCACGTGACTCGTAATTAACGCGCACTCGCGAGCGGCACTGAAATAGGGGTGTTTCAAGTTATAATAGAATTTTCTAAATTGTATTTACTGGGACAGATCGATGTGCGTTAGATCTCTCGTTTACTTATTGATTCTTTTACGGCGAACGCGCAACAACAACTAAGGAAATTTAAAGAATTAAAAAAACGTATTTTTTTCAATTTCTTTTTTTTTTAAACGCTTACAATCATATAATATACTGTTTTACGTTTTTTGCGTACTAAATATATTTACTTTTAATGTTTTCCTAAGAATTCGCATTAAAAGAATCACCCTGTTCGCGACACCTTTACGTAGAATGCAGAATGCAGTTATACGCACAAAGCGTCCGCCGCCGCTGCCGCCGCTAAAAATACGCCAACTACGCGAACTGTACGATAATAATAATAATTTTATATTGCCGGTATAATTGTCGGCTGCATTCGAGAGTATCGTTTGTGCGGTATAAAGTCTCATAGTATATCATATTATACCAAGAGTTGTTAAACGTTCGTATTTTTATGGGTTCGGACGAGACGAAAAACAACAACACTTCGCGGTGGCGTTCTCTCGCGAGGCCAACACCACTGCAACGATGATTTCTCGTAATCCTCGCGTCCACTCGTCACATGTCACTTTCACGACGTCCGTCTGCAAAAAAAAAAAAAAAAAAATCACAAAAACGAAATTAGCATAATAGTAATATTAGATCCCGCCGTGGCATACTATTAGGACGATACCATTGCACTGCACCGGAGAGCATAGCGTAATATATATAATAAACGCAATTAATTTTACGCGCGCTTTCTATATCGTAAACGTATTATACGTAACTGCAGTGACCCTATAATATGTATAATATATAAATATACTGCAGTTGTAGGTAAAGTCACGGAAATTGCGACGTTCGAAAGATAATATAACGACGAGTACGTAAGTATGAAGTCGTGTATAGGGGCCACGCGCAGTTTAGAACACTTCACGGGGGAAAAACTTAACTTTCCCGAACCGTAGCATCTAAACATAATATTCGAACGCACGTTGAGTCATTTTCAATTCGTTGTCTCCACGCGCATATCATTACAGTGAAAAAAATAAATAGGATTTCAAAAATAATGTGTCATTCAACGTTTTTTTTTTTTTTTTTTTTTGAAGTAGCTACAGACGTACGAGAATGCCTCATTATAATTATTATTTTGTTATTGCTACTGCACAATAATTGAAACACGCGTCATTAACATCAAGTGGACGAAATGGGAAGTGTTCGTTAACGTTTAACAGTCTCTCTTTCTGCACGGACGCGTGCACCAACACCATGCGTAGTATGTACTTACACTGAGCGATTTGTTCAACAGTAAACTGCACTATAGTAGTAATCTGAAAAAATATGCTAATAATGTTTTTGAAAATATATTTTTTACATAAGTAATTGTGGTTATGAAACGACATTTAAAAAAAAATGTTACAACGTTATTTCGTCGTTTAAAAGGTTAAAATTAACTAGATGAAACACATTTTTTTTAAAACGTCGTTTCGTAGATTAAACCTTGACTTATGTGAAAAATATATAAATAATATAAGTAGGTACTTAGTGTTAGTACCTACTCGGCTACACAACAACGTGAATACTTTTCGAGACTGTTTACTGTTAAAAGAATCGCCCAATGCCTATATATTATTATTTGTATTTACATTTCACGTTCATTTGCATATCGTCGTGTCTACTGTCGTCGCCGTCGCCGTAGCCGCCGTTGCTGTTACTTCGGCGGCGGTGGCGGCGGCGTCGTCGGCCCAGTCAACCGCTGGCGGACTACGACCAACACGTACATTTCCCACGTTACATACCTACACATCCTGCATGTTTACACACAGACACAGACACACACATGTACTAAACAACGATCAACAGCATCCGGTCCCCGCGCGGAAACCCGACATTATAAATCCCCCGAAAAGAATTACAAAAAATAAGAACAATATATAGTAATAGTAATAATAATAACAGTAATAATATAACGACGTAGGTAACGTTTTTCAGTGCGTGCCCTGTCGCCGAGGACGAAGTAGGTATGCTCATAAGGTACATCCGCCATATACGCGTGCACGTAATAGTCGTACCAATATTATGAGACTGCGATGATGAGGGGGAGGGCGAGTAATGATACAGCGGTGGTCCGATAGCTTGGCGCCATGGGCCGCGGTGAGCATAAAAAAAAAATAGTAACCGCAGTGGTTAAATGCGTTTCGTTCTCTCGCTGTTTCCGAAACTATATGATGATGTACGGCGCGCGACGATAGCAAACCACTCGTAATTCGTGGAATATATCTGCAGTGTATACCTACATAGAAGACGAAATCCTGACTGATCGATTCATGATCGACGTATACAGCCAAAACTGCCAAATCGATTCATTGGAAATTTTTTTTAGGTACACATTAAGAAGTGATTTTGTGAAATCCGTATATTTTAAAGAGAAACTTATGCAGATTTAGGACGGTTAGGTTAGTTTACTAAACCGAATACTTTTTTCTTTGTACAAAGTTGTCATTGGTTACAGAAAATAAAATAATTATTGTGATTTCGATATAGCTATTTAGATAATATTATGTTTGTTATATTCGGTAAAAATTACTCAAATAACAATCAGTGTATAGCTTTCATTTTAACAAAATTTAAGACGGGATAAATCTACGGGCATTATTTAGTTTGATCGATTGGTATTACATATAATATTATTAATTATTAAAACGTCGTCCATAGAGGGACGATACAATTAATAAAAAAAAACCGTAGGAAATACGATATTCAATATGCGTAGGTATAGAAAGTATACCACTATTACACTGATCTGTCCGTGTAATATTGAATACATTAATGGAAAGCAGACGGGCATTAATGAGTTAAAAAATCAAAAATAATAGACAATATGAATCACAAAGATGTGAAATACCTCAAATATTAAAATATCGATATATTAAAGTAGATATTTTAACAAATGATATTCATAAATACTCAAAACCAAAATTTCACACTACTTTATCATTTATACAGTTTAAAGATGTCCGGTGAGTACAACTGCGAATGGCCCTTATTGATAGCTGGGATATGCGTTTGCGTCGGGTGTCAACTGCCTTTCCAACATTATTTTTGAGAACACAAAAATTATCGAAATTTATCTATCGAACAGGCGTATACTATTTTTGTTTCCAATTAATTAGAAAATTTCAAATTTTATATCTTAAATAGTTAGACCAGGTTAATTAGTTTTATCTATCTGTTATAATTTAAGTTGCTAATACGTAAATCATATTGTGTTCGTAGTACCCATATTTGGTATTGTTTAACCCAACTTATTATTTTCTGAGTTGACTTAACTTAGTTAAAAATAAAATTATTTACTCGCTCGCCTTGATAATGTACACGACATGCAATTGCTGTGACGCGAGTACTGCGGGTGTACAGTCAGGTTTTTAAATTTAACGCGATGACGAATATCATACGTATTTTAATTTGAACGACGAATCGCGCTCTGTTGCTGTGAGAAACAAACTGATTTTTATTTTTCGTCTTCGGACCGGCAATATTTTGCAGGCGCTCATTACGGTATAAATTAATAATATAATATTATTGTTTTTTTATTATTATTACTGCAAGAATTAAATCGTCTGATCCGGACAATGAGCAGACAACGCGGCGCGCACGTCAGACGCACTTACATTATCACGCCCGCCTGCCTGCCTACGACGTTTTAATTGAAACCGGAGCACGCCCACCTGTTGCAGTACATGCGCGCGTACATTCGGGGGTCGGTCTTTGTCGGTGTGTTCACACGCCGCTCGCGATTATTATTACCATCGCCGCCCGGAAAAGATAAGTTTTGCTCGTCTCGTCCGACGTCCGTGTTGTACCTATATCATAAAGCTAATAACGTGAATAACTTACTTTATTATAAGCGCACAAATTGCGAACGGGTGTATAGTGTTATACGTCTATTAATAACAGACCGCGGCGAAGAGACGCTATATACACTTGCGCGCGAAGATTGACTCTAAAATCTCTGTTTCGACGACGCATACGAAGGACTCGTTGTACACCAAATCGGACCGCCCGTTGTGTTGTATTATGACATAACGATTCGAAGCCTTCGTGAAAATAACGTTTGAGGAGTTATATTTATGAGAATAGGATGGTCCGTTTCCGAGTTTTCGAATTATAATAATAAATTTAAAAAAAAACCACAGAAAGAACTTGAGAATTGAACACAATGAAAAAACCAAGTAATATGTTTGCGAAAATAGGGAAATATGACATGTTAATATTTCGAATATGTAAAATTATGAAATTAAAATCAATTAATAAATGTATTGGTTTGAATGATTGCAAAATCGGTATTAATAATATCAATAACGATAATTTAATTAAATAGATTTTTCTAGAGCTAGGTTTTTTTATAAGTTACTTAAACGGATATTTAATTTATACACAACTAGCTTATCCTGCACGGCATTGCCTGTGACTAATTAAATAATGCCAGTGGGTTTACCATGTCTTAAAACATTCGTTACATATATAAACTATTTGCATTTGGATGGTTTTAACCAATTAAAAAATAAAGGTTTAAAATCACGAATATCCAATCATGTCGACTATTCTATGTTTAGTGATCAATCGTAACCTTTTACAAACGAAAATTTATTGAATCGAAATCGATTTGCGAGAGTCAACATACCCCGGCTATCTCCTCTCTAAAATATAGTTTAGAATCGTGGACTAAGGTTAAAGCATACTATCATATTCATTATTCCATGCTTATAACTGTATGATATGCAGATTGGTTTCGCAAGTTAAATTTTGGATTAGATTGCTTGAAATTCGCGAAAATTCCTTACACACACATTGCGTTTTATCAATTCGCATATCATAATACGACATCATATCCTAACGCGCGTGCTCTTTTATGCGGGTTGTGCAATGGACGGTCACCGTAAACCGGAAAAGTGCGTTTACCTTGAACGGAAGCGTCGGCAGCTGCGGCGTCTTGGTCGACGCGCACGATGAGCGACGGTCGGTTCAGCGAGCCGGGCGGTGGCGGTTGGAGCGGGAACAGCCTGTGGTGGTCGGCCGCGGCGGTGTGCGGCCACGGCGGAAACGGAACTATGTAGTGCGGCGTGGGCTCGACCAGGACCTCGTGCACGTTGGGCACGTACTGTTCGCCCGGCCAGTCGAACGTGAACGTGGACGGCTGGTGATTGTGGTGGTGGTGGTGATGGTGGTGGTGTTGGTGTAGCGCGTCCGCGGTGGGCACCTCGTCGCAGCCCCCCGCGTGGTGGTGATGGTTGTGGTGTTGCTGGGGCGCGCCCGACGACGTGTGGTACGAGCCACCGCTACCGGGCGTGGGGGGCGTCGGCTGTCCGCAGTAACTTCCACCGCCGCCGCCGCCGAGCATGTCCACGTCGGGCACCTTTTGCAGGGCGCCGGTGCCGGAACAGCAGTCCGACCACGGTGGACTAGGATTCCAAGTTTCCATCATCAGATCGCCGGGGTCCATGGCCGCCTTGACCAGCGCCCGGGAACGGCCCAGCGACGTGGCCGACGGCAGGGTGGACGATAGGGCGGCCACCGCGGCGGTACCGCACCCTCCGCCCGAGTCGCCGCCGCCCATCGAAGGCGGCGACGGCGGCGAGTCGGACGCCATCGAGTGGCCGCCGTCCTCGATCTTCAACGGCGGCGTCTGCTCGGGCGAGTGTATGGAATAGTCGACGGGTTCGGGTTCCAGCCTGTGCCGTTTCGCTGCCACCGCGGTGGTCATTGTAGCCGCGGCCGTGGTCGCCGCCGCACCGGTGGTCATTGTAGCCGCGGCGTACCGGAAGTATCCGTCCGGCAACTGGTGGAAGTGCACCGGCTGCTGCTGGTGGTGCTGTTGGTGTTGTTGGTGGTGCTGGTGGTCCGCCGACGAGTAAGCGCTGTCCTGCTGATGCGGCGACTGTTGGTGGTGATAAGCGTACACGGGCGCCGCCGTCTGCGGCGGTACGCCCGTCTGCCCCTGCGCCGGCCCGGTGGACGGTACTCGCGGCGACGTCTGCGCTTCGAACTGCATCCCGTACTGAAGTTTGCTCTGCACCATGTAATAGTGGTACAGCCAACTGTTGGCCCGCATCACGGCCGCCTCTTGGTCCCTGTGCCAAAAACGCATAATAATAAATGTCATGATGTATTGTAACGGTTGTAATAATAATCATAATAGACTGCACATTGCCAGCAAAGTGATAAAGTAAAAGAAGTGACAAAACATAATGTCGGTCACATCCCAAAGTATTGATTACTTCCTCCCAGTGTGACTTCGAACAGTCATTCGTAGATACCTCGGCTTTGACTTGTTAGTCTACAGGGGAGGTACGATACCAATTTAATTTTTTTTTATCAATACTATATTATACTATGTGATATAGATACCCATATCCCATTCTTTGGTCTATAACTTTTAAACTACAACTCTTCGTAAATTTTTACATTCTGTCATATTGCAGTATGTGCTATTCTCCCTATTTTTAACTAACTAAATTCAAATTTATAATTTTTTTCCTCGTTGTCAAATAGGACGTTCAGTTTTAGAATAATGCGATGCACACGTTCGCTGTTAAAATAAATAAATAAAGGAATAAACGATTTTTCCCTATATGATTCGTAAAGGAGCGTTTAATATAATTAATTTCGCAGTCTGTTTAAATTTGTGAATCGTTCCCAGATTGGCGAGACATGTAATCATCTATAGTAGGCCAAGATTATGTCTATAGATGCGAGAAAAAAATTTTATTTATTAAAAACGATATTTACCGCAGTTATATAATATTCTAATAAAAGTATTTGATTGCAATTAAATAAATTTCGTTGCAAATCCAATTTATGCAGCTTACTTTAATAAGTATATACTATAGTATAGCGACATATATTTTTTATCGCGTAGGAGATGAATTGATTCTTACGCAAATTAATATACACCTACAGGTACATAAATAATAGAGGTGATATAAAATAAAAAGCTAAAACTAGCGTCTTTTATAAGCAGTAAATTTCTTGAAACGACAGCGGTCGGTATTACGTCAAACTACGGGTCGGCACGATTGACTGCGTACAATTTATAGCACATTTTGACATATCTACACCGAAGAAATAAAAGTGTAATCGGCAAATAAATTTAATAACCTACTCAGTATATATTATTATAAAATAAATAAATTGTTATTAGTCTATATTATACATTTTCGAAAGGAAAAAAGTAATCTTATTTTATACCGTTATTTGTAATTTATAATTATAATTTTAGTCGGCAAAAAAAAAAAATAGGACGAGATAAAGGCGTTTGTTAAAACACAGCAGAATGTTCATAAATACGCTATATATTTCGACTTTCACTTTGAATTTTAAAAATATTTCTAGACGTGGTTTGTCATGTAAATGCACCAATTTGAATCAATATAGATTAAAATTAAAATTTTTTTTCAAATCTTCATCTATCATCGTTGTCTTGAACTATATATAATTTACGCGTCATCGACATAGTATATATTATTATTATAGCGTGCTGGCTAATACCGCACATTAAGCACCAATAGAGATTGAATCAAGGGGCTGGACACCATTATAATTTATACTATTTTATGTATTATACAGTGGTCTGTGGTAAATTTGCATTTCACAGGTTACGGGCGGGAACGCGCATCTTTAAATATAAATCGTATAATATATACATCGTGGCGGGCGACGAACGTTGTGCTGATTTTTTTCTTTGGCCGGCCTGCCGCGACAGACAACCGGGCGAATTAACATAATTAAATGCTCATTGAATCGCAATATTATAATAATAATCTAAGCAGTCGAGTAATTATAAATCCGACATTTTCCGGTTGAGCTAGGTCAGATAATTGGCCGAGATGAATCATTTCTCTTATATGTGCGTTCATATCATATACTATATATATATATGTCACGGGTAATGTTAACATTCGGATAATGTCGACATTATCCGGCTAATGTCGACATTAGCCATATGTTAACATTACCCGCCATGAATATTATTAAATGCCGGCTAATGTTAACATTAACCGGTTAATATGACATTAGCCAAGGACTTATGGATAATGTCTTAACAACTATAAAATTGCATCATGCATGATAGGAAATCATTTTAAATTATTAGCAATATTAAATATATTTTAGATACAATTAACCATATGCCAAAAAAAAAAAGATACAATAATTACTAATTACCATAAAATACATAATACGAGTATAATTTAAATGAGCTTATTTTTCATTTTTAATAACCTAATCTACTAATAATACAATATTAAATTTTATTTTATATTTTAAGATTTTTTTTTAAATAGTATTTAAGAATAGAATGAATGTGTTATTATTTATTATTACATGGCATACTTCCATGACATTTTGAATTACACAAAATATTAGATGATTTACACTTACAACGATTGGTATCACATTTACCTTTGCATGAACACCTTTTGTATCCTTGACCACCACTACCGTCTGATATTAGACCAGCAATTTCCCTCAATGATTTTTCTATAGGTACCACCTCATCAAGCGGTATTAATGATATCGGACAAACACCAAACTGGTTTCTGGTATATAACTGTGGCAAAGTACCATATTTATTACCAAGTTTATAATATTGTTCGTCCTCAATAGCCACAACTGCAAATAAAATATTTCTTGGGTCTGCTCGTCCTCTGTCGACATCGGGTAAAGTGACTCTCACACTATCTCCGACGTTAGCTGGGGGAAACTTATGGATAGACCTAAATTTCATTTTTTCAGCTTGATTTATCAAACAAATTTCAGAATTTTTTCTATTATTATCGATTGATTATCGGTAAGATAAGCTGGGGTCAGTGGTCACGTTAAATTAATATACCAAGCAGTGATGAAACTTAAATAAATTAAATAGTACATAACTTTTAACATTATCCAAAATTGACTGGCTAAGGTTAACATTATCCGGATAATGTTGATATTTCAAGTTTATAAACGAAAAATTACACATTAGCCAACATGGATGGCTAATGTCGACATTAGCCGGATAATGTCGACATTATCCGAATGTTAACATTACCCGTAACATATATATATATATATATATGCATAGGATATACAGTAATACGTAAAATCTCAATATCTTGAATTAAAAGGAGATTGAAAAATTTTGTCTCGTCAAAGTAACGACTTATCAAGATTTGAAAAATAATTTAAAAACCGTAATAATTTATGCTTGATTCATAGATAATCTATAACGTTAGTTAATTAATTAATGTATGTACATTTACGTAATATCTATAGATATAATAGAATAAAAAAAAACTGAGAATGCAATTATTATTGTAGGTATTGTTACTCTGCAAACGTTATAAATTATATTAAAAAACAGTTTTGTGTGTAGGTACAAAAATATTATTATGTAAATAAGTTATTTAAGATGTATATTCTGATAATTTTTTTTTTATGTTTCTCGCCGTTTTTGATTTATTTAAATTTTTAATACATAATCAGAATCATTATATCGATAATAAACCGATATAAAAGTATGTTTCGTCGTAACATTTTTCTATAAAAGATATTTAAAATAATATTGTGAAAATACAAAACTCTTTTAAAAAACTTTTATAGTATACCTAATAGTTTTTTCTTCTTGAGTTGTCAACATTTTAAAAATCGTGATGACATTATTTTAGTTTTCTAATTGTTGTGTTTGAATCGCACGTCGCAGTTCACTGCGTTGAATCGTGCCGGGTGAACGACTGTTGGAAGAAATCTATAGCTGATAATATTTTCACGTAAACAAAGCTAACGTACATTTAAATTCAACTTACCCGACAAAACCGATCGGACGATATGACAGACAATCGCCGAACAGTTATTACGATTCGTGATAAAATATTAATAAAATGATATTAAGTTGTTTTCGAAAATTTTACTATTTTGACAGTATGTTATACTAGAGCAATATAGTTGCATTTATCATCACGAATACTTGAATAAGTTCTTAAGTGTAGGTATAGGCGCGTATACATAATATGCTTATTATATAGCGTCGAAAATAATTAATATAATTATTGCGCGCTACACACATTATATATGTATATATAAAATATTATGAATACGTGCGCGCGCGTGGCGTAGGTACATTATGATATTATTATCCCTATAGGTGTTTTCGTCCGCCACTGCGAGATTGACAGTTTTACCGAAAACCAAAAGAAAATCTCGCACTGGGCAGCGGCCATGCAACGCGCCCGTGACTATATAATTAAACGCGCGCACATCACATACCTCACGTCTTATATACTTAGACATTACATATATATATATATATATACGCATATAATATGTGTAGAGTGTGTTTACAACGCGATCTGTCGTTACCCGCAAGGCGTGCGCGCGGTGTTTTAGACGTCGACATTTTGATATTTATTTCGTAATGTTCCAAATCATATACCACACAAGTTCCTATCTGTATAATAATAATAATAATAATAATAATAATAACGATTATTTTGGGTTTGTGTGATTTCTCTCTCTCTCTCGTGTCCTATGTCATAATAATATTCCGAAACCATCGACCGTACACTAAACATCGATCATAATATACTTGGGTGGTATATCACCGGGAGAATAACAATAATATTATAATATGGTGTGTCTATAATATATTATTATCCAGATAATATGATGTCCACTGTGGTGTACGTCTCGCCTTCTTATATCACGTACTATTTATAGGTACCTACGCATTGTAAATAACATGTTTATTTTGCAAACCATTTTTTAACACGTGTTATAAAATACACAGAGTATAACATTCGCGAGTGCGCATTTAAAGTTTTAAACTCAATAAACAAAATAAAAATTCATATCATAATAATCCATAAATGTTCTACCACATTAAAATTAATCAGGATTGCAGACTGAGAATATAGAATTTTATTATTTTTTAGGCACTGCAGAGTGCGGTACATTGTATTGAAGGTAATGATAAGAAAGCGCGAGCATCGTATACAAATTGATATAATATATAATAATGTATATATATATATATATATATATAGGTAGTGGAAATTGTTTTCCTTTCCCTTCGTGTGTTCGTATAGGAGTATAATTAAATAAATGTGTTCTCCCTGGTCGATTCGTCGATTTTGCGGTGGTATATTAAATATTACGATCATCGACCGTATTATGTATTATATTGTTGTTATTACATATTTTTTCCACAATTTTCCACAGCCAACTATTATATTGTACATGTTATTATGATCATTGGCCGTCACGACCGTGGACGATTTCAGGAGTTTCTTTAATTACACGTTTCTACGTTTTTTGTTTTGCGTCTTTTTGTTTTTCAAATATCGCGATCAGATGTCTTACGGAATACATAGATATTTATGCTAGAATAAAAATAACTCTGACGACGACAGCGAATATAATACTCGAATATAGGACATGACGTACAATTACTGAATGCAGAAGTTAGACGTGAAGAAACTATCATTAGATCCGAAAAAAAAAATAAAAATAATTGTGATGATATTTTTTAGGTTGCGGTAAAAGATTACGGGCGTTCTATACCTTCTATATTTAACAGAATAAAATCTCAAAATAACATATTTTAGAAAAATTATAAATATGGCCGGCATTTACGGTTTGACCATATGTGACTAAAATAATGATGAAGTTATATCCAGTAAGCTTCATAAAAACTTTTTACTTTTCAACATATAAAAGGTAAGCAAGGATTAGTGTAATGACTGTATTTCATTTTGATTTTATGATGTATACGAAAAACGATCTGAGCAGAAACGGTCATCAATCTATATCATTAAGTATATACCATGATATCATTGATATATATTTTTATTAAGTTATTTAAGTCATTTAAGTCATTTATTTTACTATTAATACTACGATAGGATGATTTTCAGGTATATTTATTGTCTCAAAAGACAAACAGAAAAAATAATACATCATTGTAAATCAACACATTCATCGCCTTGCTCAGAATAGTATTGTTAGACCAAATATTTTTTAATAGGAAGCAGTAATAACAATAATGGTAATTAATAATTATACATATTTTTATACAATACATTAAACTTTGCTAACCTACATATTATTTTGATTTATATTTTTAAGTATTGACTAGTATACATTTACTTTAAATAGAACCATTATAAAATTATTCATTTATTAACCTATAACATTAAAATATCTGTATTTAGTATTAATAAGACGTATAAAATAATAATATCTTTCATATTAACAATAATTGTAATTAAATATTATTTGAATTCAAACACCTATACAGTTATAATGTACACTGTACAATAACTGTACATACTGCAGTAGTACTTATCAGATGTATATGGTCACAATTGGGATATAAGGTGCTATGAACTTATGTTTAAAAATCTAAAAAGAAACGACTTTGGCTCTTGGCGAAGGATTTTTCTCCAAGCGCTCAGCAAAATCCGAACGACGGAATGCGGCGTCCGTCCGTGACACCTCATTAATATAATATTAAAAAAATAATTTTAATGTTTCTGATATGCATTGCGCGTATTTTATCATATTATGACACCTATACCTATACCTATGCGGTATTGTACAAGTCATTACCGGATAGACAGCTTCCCATTATGGGATCGTTGCGATATTGAAAACATATAGGTACATAATATACACTATATGTATGCACGTGGCTATTATAATAATATAGAAACGGATAATTACAAAGTTTGCTGAGGCGCGAACGCGTTGCGAATAACAGGCGCGCGATGGGCGGTGGGGAGGTGCTCGTCGGGTTGTTTAACAGATCGAAATCGATTGTTTTCCAATATAAATTATATCGATTTCTCCGCCTTCCACCGTTCACCGCCCGCCGACGGCACCGTACACCCATCTGACCTCTGCTGCAGCCGCAAAGTCGATGACGCCCTCCGCGTTCAGCGAGTGTTATAATAATAATATAGCTAGTGTATATTATGCATGGGTACCTATGGGATGATCATTTATAATATATTATATGCGAGATTGCGTGTATTCATCACCGTATCAATGTGAATCATAATATATTATACAGAATGATTCACCAAGCAATTACTACCGCCCCACCCCTCATCTTATTTTTTTAATGATGAAAATTTTATTCAAATTTTAATTATTGGAATTTTAAATTATAAAGGTCAATGATGACATTTTCAAATATATTTATAGATTTTTATTCTATTTAAATAGTGTTCTACAATGGTGTCACAAGAATGTATAACCCTTATCATTTTATTGTGAATTTTAAAGCAGATGGATTTTCATAAAAATTCGATGTACCTATTAATCGAAATGCGAACAAGTAGTTTAGAGTTGCCCATTTAACTTTGTGTACTGATGATAATGTACTTAGAAGATGGTTATACTGGTGAATAATTCTGAATATATTACACATAATACATATATCGCACATCAGTAGCGTAGTGAAAATTTCTACAAACAGGGAGTAGGAGGAGGCTAATAAAAAAAACCTTTAAAAATTAAATTTGTTTCTTGCACTAGAGGAATTTTTATGTATATTTTTCAAGCAGATATATAGTATTAAATACATCCTACTGAAATTAATAACATTTTAAACAACTATTTATTTATTAAAATCAACTTAGTCACACACCTTAAAATTATAGTACCTACGTCTAATCTAAAACTTTTAATAGATTTTTATGCAACGGATATTCCTTTTTTTTTTCTACAATGTTATATTTAGCAAAAATACGGTCAATGGTGTGAGACATGACCCCCTTTAACCTCTGGCTGCGCCATTACCGTTTATATAATATAATTATAATTTATAATAATAATAAAACGAAAATTGTGAGATATTTAAACGGGCCGTGACGATGGATTACAGATGACGACGGATTAAACGAGCGATGGAGATCGCGCGAAAATAACTGTTGTTAACGATATGTATATTATATTACTATAATAATAATTCGTCGAACTTAGTAATCGGTGTGCGAGAGAGAGGTTTCTGGCAATTATAAATTCCTGCCGCCGCGTAGCTATATAAAATATATACCATACACATACGTATATAGTAGGTACACTCAATATAACAATATCATAATATGTACACATAATATATATATATATATATATATATATACTGTCACGCAATAAACCAAGATCGGGTGAGTAAATGTGCGGTGGGTTATGGGGGGAAGGGTGGGATGAGTGGTCGACCGCGGTATAGTCTTGGTATGGTGGTTGGAGAGGAGGAGGTCGCGGTGCGTGTGGGAACTACGGGTCGGGGCACGCGCGTTCGTTTTATTATTTTTTCGTTATTATGTTTTTTTCTATGTTTCACATAGTGCTATTATAATAGTAATAATAAGTCGCCGCCATTACAGTGCGCTCGCGTTTTTATCGGGTTCGCATCGGAGTGAGCAGGCGCGCAAGCTCGCGTGTGAATTATGACGGCGGCACGTTATAACATTATTATGATCCACGAAACAGGCAAATCGGTGAATCGCTCGACTTGAGATGTGATACGTATATCAAATACATAATATACCATAATATGTACTGCGCAGTCGTATATATTCAAGTATAATATATATGATAAATATCTTTGACGCCTTCGCGTGCGTCATATGTTTGGCAATGAGTGGTCGAGCTGGATACGATAAACATTTTAGAATATACACTTAAAAAGTGAAATAAAATAATTTGAAAATTTTAGCGTTTTAGTGGTTTTTAAAAGTTGTAACTTTAACGTCAAAAAAGAATATTTTCACTGTATTATTTTTTTTTAATTTGTAAAAGAATAACATATGAGTAATTTTCAATCATTTTTACTTATAGCAATATATTTTTTATCCATGTTTATAGAAAAAAAATGTATAAAAAAGTTAAAAATTTAATTTGTCTATTAATAGATCAAAAAGAAAAAAAATTAAAGTTTTTTGATAATTATTTATAGAAAATGATAGTATAAATATTTGGTTAAAATAAAAAATGTCTATGGTTATTTATTTCTTTTTAAATATAATAAAATAAAGAAATTAATTTTATCGAAAACAAGTTTTGCGTAAATATTCCCGATTTGTTTTATTTTTCCTAGTTATTTTGAAAGTTGAAAGTATTTGGAATTTTTTACCTTTAACTCCATTTTCCCTCCCACATGATACCAATTAGATCTAGTTTACTATTAGACGATTCCCCCAAAGTTGAAAATCAAAGCATTTCTACTGCTCCAAAGAGTGATTATAAACAACAACAAAATTAACACACACACACATCATTGTAGAGTTGCCTGTACTTATAATACAATATTACAATAATATTTCACGTTCCTTCTTACAGTACTTTATAGTATAAACATTATAAACTATAAAATTTCAGCACAATGTAATGTCCGGGGTGTTTTGGATTTTAGACGGCGACCATGTGACTTTTCTCCACGTAAACCGTCACGTTTCTACAACAACAGCGTGGAGACTTGGGCCCACGTGTACTTTGGCGCACACATCGCTTGTACATAATAATAATTTATTTCGCCCAAGGTAGTATTATAAAAGTTGTTGACTTGTTTTATATAAAAGAACAATAATTTTGGCCTTATTATGCCTAATATTATAATAACACATAATACTATATCACGCTTCGTTTTTGCAAAACGTCCGAGCACATTATACTTTATATACGGTGTACCCATATTATAATAATAATATCATCATAATGCCCAAGTCGTACATTATAATAATTTTAGTCCGTTGTAGAATTTCGTGTCACAAAACCATATAGCATCACTCACGCGTATTATATATTTTTATGTTACGTTTAAACTACGCGATTATTACTGCGACCACCCGAGTAACATCGTCATGCGTAGGTGTCCATTATAACATATAATACGAATTATATAATACTTAGTATGTCCAGGCATGATCCTCGCGAATTTTCCACTCGTTCTCACGATTTTGATATCGTTGTTACTCGTATGCGAGTATATTCTAGGTATATTATTCCTACAATACTGCAAAGACGTTTGTTTTTTCTACATTTTTGACACATACACGCGCGGTACACGATGTATATTCCGCGAACCGTTAGTTTTTCCTACTCGTGTTTTAGACCAGCGCATCGATTTTCCCACGAACGATACGGGGGAAATTAATGATATTAACCGGGTATAGGTGTACAGAAGTATATTGTAGGCAATGTAGGTATACATTTAAGGGTGGAGTAAGAAAAAAAATTGAGGCCAGAAAAATAAATTTTCATTCGATATTTTCATCTCTTGAATAGAAACTTTGTTTTATTTATGTGTGCAATGAATTCTGTATTTAAATGTTAATAGGTAAATAAAAAATATAAAAATTCATTACATAGTTATGTATTTTATTGATAAAAATATTTAAAAAAAAACTTTAAATCTAAAATCTAAAATAGGCAACCAAAATTTAATAATCTTAAAATGTTTTTACAAATATGCAGTATATTTTAATAAAATGATTGGTTTTAAATGATAAATCATTATGGCCAGAGATATTTTCAGTATTCGTTAAAAGTTTAGGTAAATTTCGTTTGCGATAATATGAAACTAATTTCATACATTGTTTTCCTTTTAGCATCAATAACTTTTTACTTTTCTCTCTCTCTCTTTCAGCATCATCTTTCCTTTTTTTCTTATTACTCATTTCGAGGAAACCCGGAAAATATTTTATATTAAAATGAATATAATATTTAAAAACAAAACTTTTTAAAATTTATGGAATATAAACGTAATATAAAGGTACTCTACTAGTCCATCACTTTGCATTCTGTTAAATATTTTGATGACAAAAAATGGCAAAATATAGGTATATTTAATGAGACAGTTGCTAGGCGATAAGGTATTATTATATTGTAGAGGTTCAGTAAAAGTTATAAAAATAGTAGTGTATACCATGGGCGTCCCTAGGGGAGAGCGAGATACGGAACTTTCCCCCTAGAATTTTAAATTTGTTTCATAATTATAATAATTTAATGTAATAATGATGAAACATAATAATTTTCTATAAATAAAATGTATAAAAAAATCTCCATTTATTTTTAAATTAATTCCTCCCCCCAAGAAAGATGTCTGGGGATGCCTATGGTGTATACTCTACTAATGTAGGTATATTGTAAATACTATACATATGGGTTACGGTTAATTCATATCAAATAGCCATCGTTTATCAGAATTCAAAATAATATAATAAAAAGGATTATTAATTAAATTGTCACTATGATTTCGTTTTCATGTATAGATAATTGATAAATATACTTCTCACATTATTTTACATTATTTTCATACTTTTTTTTTTATCTTTACTTCAGGTTAACGAGCCATTTAGCTTCTAGGCCACCAGGATTTTTCACGGTATTCTAGTGAACCACTCCGCCTCTTTATATATTGGTCATTGACAATAATACGTACATCATTCGTATACCATCCAGACTAGACGGGCTTTGAGATTGACAAACTCATTCATGGTAGAGTTTAATTTATTAATATAACCCAATAACTTGAACTTATTTGTTAATTTAATTTTGATTTTTGGAGTAATATTTGTACGTATATCTAGTAGATATATCTTTTGAAAGTAAATGCCACATGTGACCGCTACGGTGCTATTAAAGCTTTAAAAACAAAATTTAAGATAAAAATTATCTGATATTGACATTTTTTCGTACTTGATATGCTACACTGGATCAGATAGAACGTAAAGTATGGTTTATTCATAAACCATATCTAACCCTTGGCATATACGTATACGTATAAGTATTTTAATTTGATGTAGTAATATATCTTCTATAATATAATAACCGTCGCGTCATTCCAATGTCCGTTTTCATTAAACATGTTACACTTTATAATGTTGCACTCTGTACAGAGTACACACCATTACACACACACACATACTTATAAAAGGTTTCCGTACACGGATTCTGGTGCAAGTGATACGGCTCGTAAGACTATACGCCTATGTCACAGGACATAATACAGTGCGTATTTTATTTATGTACATAATATAATAATATATGCCCATATATGCGAGTGTGCGTTATAGTTTTCCATGCGGTCGGTTATCATTTGCAGTGTTCCATTTGATCGTATCGGTTTGTATAATATTATAAGCTGTTAAACGTGTCGTCTCTTATTCTAGCACAGGTTCGAGTACCTATTTATACCTATATATATATAATGTGGTATAAACATATACGAACGGCTTTCAGATCATTAAATTTTGCAATATTTTATATACTCCACATAGGTCGCTACGAAAATCGTTTATATCTACGTTATAATAATATAATATTTAATACACGCGTGTATTAAATTGAATATTAAAGCGTTTTTCGTTCGGTTGGTACGGTCATGATTCATGCGGTTCATGAATATCGATATTAATACATCAGTTATCTAAATATAATTTTATATCCATTAATTTTTTATAACTTTTTATTATTTAACCATATATTACACCATTATACTGTAGAAAATAAAACGGGTAAATACTTAACTGATTTAATTACGTTTTATATTACATATTATCTATAATTTATAATATCATTATGTGTCTATTTATTTTCTTTAAAGAAATGATTTATTTTATTATTATTGCCACATGAAATAATTACAAATTATATGTTAAATATCTTATTTAATTTTGATCGTAAAATGTGTTTTTAATTAAATATAGGTTTCTATATTATATACCTTTCTATTTATCTAAACACAATTTTACATTAAAATATCAAGAACTAGCCACTTTGATTTAAACCGAGATTTATTAAACGCATTATATCTTAATTATGTTATTGCAAATCTTTAATGGTCGTACCTACTATACTAATTGAAAATTGTTGTTTTTATTTTCAAGAAATTCTAAGTGCCAAAACATGTTTTTCAAAAATTATATAATTCTTTTTCATAAAAATTTTACCCAAGTTTCTGAACTATATTAACATATTTTTACTCGACATTTGTGATTTAGTGATGTTTATTTTTTATACTTTTTTTCATTAAAATAAATACAAGTATCTTAACGTTTTATTTTTATGTGGAATATCTAAATAGATATACTCGTATATATTTTAATCTGTCTTACTGTTTAAGCACTAAGAAATAAATAAATAATGTTTATATATAATTATTAGCATCATGTTAGACTTTATTGTAATATTATAATAATATAATTTATTCATTTGCCAAAATCAAAATAAGCATTGAACTGTATTAAATATCAAATATTTATGGTATTAATACTTAACTACATGGTTTAATTTGATCGATAAGTTGAGATTAAACGAATTAAGCCAATCCTATTTTTACAAACAAGACGTCAATATAAATTCCCTTGGTGATTTGACATTAATAATACGAACACGTGATAATATAGTGACTCTAATCACTCCATATAATGATATGTGTTTATAGTCCTCTGGGTATTAAATCGTTAATTGTATTTATGTACACGTATAAAACAAACTTGATCGGAATAACTAAAATGTTAAAAACGAGAAATTGTGGTAAAACTACGCATAGTAAAAGACATTTTAGTATTTTTATATACAATATGTGATGCTAACTGATTGAATAATTTGTCAAAAACTATAATAGCCATAAAAAAAAAAAATCGCCAATCGATAGACGTTGAGTAAAATACATTAAAACATTATGTGTACTATTTACGTAATACTATTATAATATCATATTTATCGAAACGTCATCTGCGACTACGGTAGCTGCGAGCGTGTCGTAAAAATATAAATGATGTTAACACGACTTTTGGTCGGTATTCACGTGGGTTCTTCGTTTGAAATTTCGGAAATGACTATACATTTTCCAACAGCGGATTGTAAGTAACCGTGTGGTCTCGGAAGCCTATATATGTTTCAACGCAACAACAGTGGTTACAGTTATAACTTATGACGACCGATAACTATGGCGACGACGGCGATTTCTACTCGCTTCCGTATGGTATGGCGCATAGGTAGTTATTATTAGTGCCAGTAATTTGTCAACAGTATTGTACGTATAATAATATATAATATGTATTATATTATATAAATGTTTAGGTGGAAGCTGCGACCGCTCCTCTGCGGCGACTCGTTAACTTTATTACTGGCCATTAAAGTCTACAGGTTTTTATTTTTCTCGTTCACTTACTATCCCCCTCGATCCCTCCCCATCACTAGTGTATTCTCGTATAAACGTTGTTACTATTATTATTCTGTTCCACACATACGATTTTTATTTTTCACGTCTTTTAATATTATCACGTCATAAAACACGCGCCGGACGTATATATTTTATTTTTTTTCTCTTTGCAAACCGCAAATCGATACCAATAAACTCATATCATAATATAAGTGTACTGCGCGCAACGTGTCTTATTGACACGTGTTTAAACGCCACTCGGGTTTCGCGCGCGTGGAGACACGATCGTTTTTTTTTTCTAAAAGTATTTACATGTTTCAATAAATTTCCGGAACCGCTAGTATATGTGCTCTGTCAAACGTTCTGGACGCTCGTTATTATAATATAACGCGTTGTCATTTATTTTATAACGCTGCACGTACCTACGCGCTATGTACTCATTGCTAACACGCACTGCACAGTATAAATATTGTTGTCGAGTGAAAAAAAAAAATGGTTTAACGTCTCAGCTGCGACCGCGGTCGATCCTAATGGCACTATCCGTCCGTCTGTCTGACGGGATTGTGGTAACACTATTATATTTTCATACCACGGTCGCAGTTCGTTTATAGGTATAATAAGTACAACATCGCGTACTCAGAATACAGCGGCTTTCAGACAACATGCGCGTGTAATACGCCTATATTATATTATATTATATACAACTATAATATAGACTCTGCGATGGGAAAATTGTATTCGTATGTAAACGGCACACAGACACATATATTTCATATTGAACGAAACGTGTTTGAACGCGTTTGAAATCTCGTCCAGCGAATAAATCTATAATAATACCTCTTACATATTATATATATGTATAATATTATATAATAAGAAATATATATAATACAACAGCAATTTTAATTTAATAGTTGGTTCAATGATATATGATATATATTATAACATATAGGTCTTCTGATTTACACGATGATTTAACGGAGGTGTAAACACCATTTACGCAATGGTTTGGAAACATAGAAGATTCATTACGCTAATTTTTCGTCGAGATTTATAAACATCAATTTTATTTTAGACTTTTTTATCGAATCCTTGGAATTTGAAATTCTTTAGAAAAACGTTATTATTAAATAATTTTATTAAAGTTAGGTTTATAAATTTACTTATACATAATGTTGGCAATTGATTCAACAACAACAAAAAAAAAAAAAAAATATCAATATCAATCGCGATGAAATAACGATAAGTACTAATAATAAGTTATAGAATATTATTAATGTCTATTAAATATTATTATCAAAACTTATTCATATACTCATTTATAAATGAGTATGAGGTATAAGATTTTGGTATTAAAATGAGAATTATCCTTTTTATCTTTAAATTATTTAGTGGATAATTAAATAACATTAAAATCAAATTTGAACGAATAGTTTTTGAGTTTTTTTGTACACAAGTGTAATAGATTAAAGATAATAAGTTTGGAAAAGATTAGGACCTTAGTGACTAAAAAATAAAAGTAACTTATATTACTTTTATCTATCAAGCTCTTATAAAATATGTCCAAGTATAATAGAATAAATACTATAGATTCAATATTACATTTATTTTATACTTTTGTAAAACTATTTTTAAAAACTTTGATTTTCAAAGTAAACATTTTAATAATCGATAAAAAAATATATTCTTTCAAATTATATGTTAAAATGTTAGATACATCTAAATTTTCAAAAAGAATTATGTTCGAATTAATTTAATAATTTAAAGCAAAAAAGGTATGTTTTCTACGGAAAAACAAAAACTTGTATCATTGTTTTGTAGACATTTTTAGGTACCACCTACGAAAAATCTCAGAAATTTGAAAATATATGGCGTTTATGTACATAGAAAAAATTTTAAAAACCGGATTTTGAATGACTGCAGTAATGAAGAAAACAGGGATGAGCATGCTTGATGAATCACCTTATATAATATAATATTACTTATTAGTAACCGATTTTCCACGTTTAAATATAACGAGCTAAGAGGCTTTTTTACACGCGTCAAACATCACGCTAACAAAACGAAGTACGGACAACCAATATAAAATATTGAATCTCGTACAAAAATAATAATAATAACTAAGAGAAAAACGCATGTATACAGGAGGTGCCACTTTAACTGAATAGAAATAATAATGGCAGAACAACAATAATAGTAATAATAATAATATAATAACAACAAATAAATTACGTCGACATATTATTCTACTTACGTAAGTACTTGATTTGTGCTGACGATGACTGGCTGTTGGCTGTTTTCCATGTTGTCTTTGACCTGTAACACGCAGTGTATCCAAAGCCAGTCCCCTGTGGCCCTCTTCTGTACCCTGGCCAGCAGTATGCAAGAACGATCCTGTTCCGATTGTGTAACTGCGTACAAATACAACCGACAATAATTATTGTTATTACGTGTATTTCAAAATATAATAATATGTAGTATACCTATAATATATACACATATATACATATTATACATATATATATATATACGAGTTGTACACTACTATACTGTTTTATTTTCTCTTAAACAACCGTAATATATATATATGTACTATTATGTGTGGAGATATAAATATATATACACGTCGCGTACATATATCACGGGTGGGCGATAAAAATTTGTTTTTATTCATATTATCATATAATATAATACATATCACTTTTGGTTTCGGGGCGGCTGCCTTCGGCTCTGCGTATTTGTAAACGGTGTATAATGAATGCTTGCATATATATGTACGTGTTATAAAACTGACGTGTATAATGTATAATATACTCACTCAGCCTGTGTTTGCTCTGAGCTTCGCGCATGCACTCCCAATGCAACAATTGATACCAAGAGACGCCCTGCAGCTCTGAACGAGAAAACCCCAAATGAAATTCTCCTCTGAAAAAAAAAACAATTAACGATGAAAAACTTCTTTTTTTTTTCGGTGCCACAACGCGCCTGAAAAACCAATGGAATCCGAATGCGTTTTTATCGATTTCCTTGCGCGGTTATAATGTAATATGCACTTAAACAAATTATTATTGTTCATATATATAAGTACCTACACCGCGACTAAGACGGGTCGAATAGTAATGTTCAACGGTTATATTATCGACTGCAGTATATAATATAGCGTAATATAATGTTTTGGAATTCTAAAAAACACCGCAGTATATATACTTCATGTAATCGGGAATATTATGGTTTTCGATTACGATTTCGATTGAATTTCGAAGACGGTCCTATTTCCTCCTACTCCTCCCCCGCGCTCGCGGTGGCCGTAGTAGATATCTCGCATAGACACACATACATATTTATTTTATATGCTTGTAATACATTATAGTTACAAGAACAAGAATTTGTAGGCGTCGCGAGCGCGAGTTTGTGATCGATAGCGAGATTTGTTTTTAGATCATAATATTATATTATGTACCTATAATATTCTCACCGTTACAAATCATAACTCGATCCGCGCCGAGAAAGTCGTGTGTATCCGATTCTGGTGTAATTTCATTTTGTAGGCACGCGAGGCGTGGGTGGAGGGGGTGCTCGGCTCAGGACGTTTCGCAACAATCGAAAACGCCGTTCGGTAATATCCTCGCGGCCAGAAAATAACACGTCCCGCAGTGAGTAATATATATAACCCTTACCCGCCCTCAGCAGCCGCAGCACATCCATAATAAGTAACGCGCGGTACGTGTCGGCTACGATGGACACATACACACACGTGCTCACACGATATCTTGTTCTGGTCGTAATTCATTCATTATTCGTGGCCTGTTCAAATGAGATTATTCAAACGCGTATGTATAATATTATATGCTATACCAATATTTTAATAACTGTAACAATGCGATGACGTCGTATATATCGTCCACCGACACACAACACCCAGACTAATTGCAGGAAACGGTCACCGCCCGGTTCGGAAGCACGATATCGCATTCAACGAAACAATAATTCGAAATATTATAATTTATATTTATACGAGCACGCGTAGTACACATCGGATTCACGAGTATCGATTATAATATTCTACATAGGGCGCTATTAATGCTCGCCCGTCAATAATTCCTGCTGATGTATCTACCTGCTTCCTAAAAGGCAAAAAACTATATAGCTTTAAGGTTAATACCTTAAAAAATCAGTAGTTCAAACTTTGAAATATTTATACGTAAATTAACTCAATAAATCGAGTGAACGGTCAAGTGAAGCAAATGCTTATGACGATTTTAGATTAATTGTTTTTCGAGTTCGATTATTAATTTATACGATATACGTACTCATATTATGGATCTTTCACGGAACAATATCTAAAGCACGATATTATACGTAGAAAAACAGTTGTAATTATTGATAGAGGAACACACACCGAGCTGAAATATTTTGTACGTGCAGAATGTCGTGTATATGGCGACCGCGGGAGACAAACGACGAGACAATCTTCGCGTTACGAGCTTTTCCACGTTCATGGTATATGTAACTACCTACCATTCATGTAACATTATATACGCGTATACAATATCGAATGGTCTATACAGAAGCTAAGACCGATGACGTGTGAATGGGTCGGGTCGCGTATGCAAGTACATAGGTATTACACAACGGTCATCGAGCTCGCGCGGCATTCCTTTGAGACGCGGAAATCGATTCCGGTAATCGGAAAGACGGACTCATACGTATATCGATCGATTCGAGGTAGGCCTTTCGTGGCGGACACATTTGCAGCAACGAAGTCTGCGACAAACGACCCACCGACCGACCACACATGCCATATAATTGCAATTGAATGTATATTATTATTATTATAGTATGTTTATACGTACATTTACGTAATGTATCGCGCCACCAAAAGGTACCTATATTATTATCATTATTATTTCCTAGAAGACAGCGTGTATTATCCGGTGCAGTTGGGCTTCGCGTGATTAATGGCGAATACGAAGTATATAATATACAAAATAATACGGTGTATATATTATAATATAATAATATAATAGCGTGTACGCGCGACGAAAGCTTGTATTGCCGACCGCTTTGCAGGTATTCATCGGCCGACCTCGCCCACGCGACGGGGACACCCGACAAATCGTTCGCCCGTTGCACCAATTCCGCTCCACGCAACACAACAGCTATACAAAACTGTTATTAATCACCCGTTTTGCCGTTCCCAGTTTTAATATGACATACATCCAACGCGGAGGCAATAAATACGTACTCGTTTCTTTATTATTAATATTATTATTATTTTCTTCTGATAGAGGTAGAGGTATACTTCTATCACCCGACAACCGGTCTCGCCGCCGCCGCCGACAACGTCCAATGATATATATATTTTGGTAGTTAATTTGTTCCCGCGCGCGGTTTGTCGTGTCTGGTATATATATTATTTTCGATAATTGTTTTTTAACGAGGTAATTGGTGAAATGCACACGTGCGCGAATATAGTGCCTACCTACCAGTATATATTATAATATAATATTTAAGTGATGGTGATGATTTGTTGCCCGAATCGTAAGCATTTTAATTGGCGCCCCCGAAACCGGAGTTAGATACGAAACGTAATTTTTATTTATTATTATTATTATTATTATGTGCATGAATAATTCAGAGCACGTTATACAAACAGAGCGCAGCCGGTACACCGGAGCAGCAACAACGCATTTATTTAATAATATTTTATAGGTTTAAACTTTAACAATGACAACGACGATGTTTAAGGTAAATCGATTAAAAACGAAAATCGCGTTGGTCTTGTTTCGAATGCATAACATGTGCCTCGGTCACCGTTGATCACGTGCCGTAAACGACTATAGTAATATGAGCGACGGCGGTGCGGTGCGGCTGGTCGGCAAATCGAAACAATGCCCCCCTTAATGGTATTTAAGTGTTAACATACATTTTGTCTACGTGTATGAACTTCATGTCCATCGAATGGATGGCTGTGAACACTGTGGTGGAACCCTGGACCACAGCCTCCCTGGTCTCGGGCATCGCCACCGGGCTGCAAGTGGCTAGGAAAACTGGTTCATTTCTGCTACACAGCGGCAGATAGGAGAGGTAGTGGCCCTGTACTAAAACCACCTGGCGAACAAACGATTATAATTACTCTATGGTACAGAATTATATAACTTGTGTATAGTTGTATGATTATAATATTATTATGAGGGGTCAAAGTGTTAATTTTTGTTTTTGGAATATTAAATATTGCGTTTGAATCGGCGAGTCAAAACGGGTTCATTTTTTAGAGTACAAAACATGTTCAAACCAGTTTTTAATTTTTTAAATTCAATTGGATATAAACCTGGTCGCGTGCCTGTTATGACTTTCCGATTAGTAAACGCACTGCTATCAGATTAACCTTTGAAAATAGTTGAACCGTTCTTTATCAGGACGAATGTTATTACTATGAGACGGCGTATTGGATAAACGTGTGTACATTAATATAGTTGTTATTTGATTAACAATTACACTTATTTATGATTTTAAAAATCGAAAAATATTATTTTGATAAGATAAATACTAATATATAAACCCTCATATGAATAATAACCAATAAAAAAAAAAAATTGAACACGTCATATAATTATGTTATTATAATAACTACATAGGATATAGTTTTTATTACTTTTTGATCGCCGAATCGCATTTGCCTTCGAGCGTTTCTGGAAACGTTCATCCGGCACAAGAACATGCGCTTGCATCCTTGATCCTCGGCAGACGTTTGACTTCTGGATAATTCGGTTTGTACAGCCTGATGATCTTGTTTGTCGATCATGTCGTACACACTGTCGCCGTGTATGAGGAGATCCTCCTGCAGGAATGAACATATGATAATATTATTAACAATATCGATGTAAAATAATAATATAAATATAAACAAACGCTTAAATTCCGTTATGATAATATCATACCTATCACTGCAAATGGACACCGCGGGAGAGCAGGTGATTTCGAATATATCGAATGCCTACGAGCGCTCTATGATATACGGGCGCGGAGAGTATATACTAGGTATATAATATATACCTAATATTTAATATTTGAAAAAAAAAAGAAGTTTTTTCTTCTTCTCGTCCTACGTGCTATATGAAATCAACGCCCATAATGTTTTAATCGTTACATAAATCTTAATAGCCTATCCGACGGAACGAGGAGGAGGACTGCTGTGGTATAATATTAATACGGCTGAGGAAACGTCCCCGGGGTCGTCGTCGTCTTCGTCCCCGCGTAGCCACACGTCTGTATCGTCACCGTGGACTAAATAAAAACTTATAAACTCATAACTAATATTTTTGGACACATAATGAATCATCATAATATTACTTACATGAACCTAAACCTCACGTAGGGTCATGCCCTGGCTGTAATTGAGACCGACCAATGGTTTCGCCGATTTCCGTGTGTTATAATATTATAAATTATGAACTAATACAAAAAGTATCCTATTGTTCAAAGTCTTGCTAGCTAATTTTACTCGTATCTCAGCTTAATGATATAAATACGTAAGTAAATTATTACTCTTCACTTTAATTAAATACTTATTTAATATTTACATCATTAACAATAGACAATATAAGTAAAAGTAGGTATTATAATGAGGATCATGTAAAAATAAAAAATAATTATGCACTATAAAATCGAATAAAAGGCATTTAAAATTGTAATTAATGTGATGAAATACTTGAAAAATAGACTGAAAATTTACAACAACTAAGAATCAAGGTTTAAAAATATTTTGCAATGAATTTACGTAATAAATGTAATTACTGTATGGTAACAACAATATAATCGTATTTATTCAGTACACATTTATATACAGGTAGCTTGTAATAAATATTTAAAAGTTGAGAAAATTGCTATAAAAAAAATATTAAAATTTACCTAAAATAGATATAGTAACTCAAAATTATGTATTTTGTAATATACATTTTGAAAATTGTTGCTATCCTAAAATCTAAATTAAACGTTGCTCTAGTGATTATAGTAATAATATCAATTGAATTTTAGAATTTGTACATACTCTTACGAGCTCATGTGGTTAGAGATTTCAAGTTGAGTATATTATGTAATAATTAATTATACCTATATAACACATTAACACGTATAAGTATGCGTTTGTATTTATATATTATACATAATGAATAGGTATAGTACTTGTTAGTATCTACTTTTAGTTATAAAAAGTAACATAAACAAATTAATAGTAATTTATTTTAAGTCAGCGAAAAAATAAATAGTCTTATATAGTTATATCAACCAAATGTACCAAATTTTAGAAAACGTATATCTCTAAAAAATCGTGTTAAATTGGATCGTCGTGAGATTTATAAATAGCAATCCAGTGAATAACTGAAATTAAAAATATAATATTTTTTATGTTGGTGTTCACAACCATCTTCGGTTTATCACTTAAAATACGAAACACAATTTTTTAGATTCAATGGGTGTTGTGATGGGAAGGGGGACCACACCACTGCTCCAAGTTGACCGATCGGTGCTCAGACCTACCGCCGCACCTACATACAATACCTCGTGGTATATAACATTTATATACATAGGTACATGATAGGTAGGAATAGTAATTTCCCGCGAATGACAATGACGCATTGCGAAGTGATAAATCAACGTGGCCTATAACGACGACTTCGACGACGATCGCGATGGAGGAAGAGAGATAAAGCAAAATATGATCGTACCAAATCCGAAAAGATAAACTGTAGTTATAAACACACCGTTTTGTCCGATCAATTGAAAACGTTGTTCGCGCGTGTTATCTATATATGTAAGCTTATATTTATTTTATGGGTACAGGCGGAAGTGTAAAAACCATTAACCGATCGGTTCTTATTTGCCTTATTGTACACGGCTACCGAACAGCCGAGTTACACGCATGGTTCATATATTATTATTATTATTATTATTATTAAATAGGTATCTACCCGCCTGTTATCGCAACACCTATTTTTTTTTTTATAAAAATATGCTGTAACGAGCATCTTACCTATATAATATTGCATTATACCTACTACGGTTAGTAGTCAGTTGCATTTTTTTACTGGTTTTATTTATTTATATTTTTTCGCATCCAGCGTCTCTTCGCATTCTAATAAACCTGTATAATATAATTCCACGTGCGAACTTTAGTACACCGCAGTGAAAGTCTACACGTGCGAATATATAAATGTATGTGTGTGTAGGTACAGGTATGGCGGGTAAATCGCGTCGTATAATAGTATATATTATTATAATGGCGTTTAGCGATATAAATTGTGTATAATATTATTATATGTTATATACACGGATAAAAACACACAACTTTACAGATATCGAACAAAAAAAAAAAAACGTTTTGCAAGCAGCGGGCGGTAATCCAGTCATAAAAACACTTATCTCGCGGCAATTGGAGAAGAAAAAATGATAATATATACGACGTGTATCTATACGGAAAATTACGATGTCACCGCGGCAGCGAGCAACGGTTTTTTTATTCTCTCCATAAATTACATTTCCGTCGATTTAAGTATGCGCGCGTACCAGCTATATATGTATAATAATGAATATGTAGTGCACAGTGTGTGATTACTTTGGGATGGCGAGGAGGTGTTCACAATTAATTTATGGGTTTCGACGATTGTGTATTGTTTTTATTTGGCATAAGTTACAATTATAATAAAATAACTCGAACCGACGATAATCTCAAAATCACAGATACCTACGGCTGTTAATTAGTGAGTATTATGAAATAGCTGTATGTTGCAATTTGAAGTGTAAAAATACAAAACACATTAGCTACCCACGTTATTATAATACATGTATCGCGGATACTCGTATTTAAATCATGCATGTGTATTGATATCACCGAAAGGATTATAATACTTTAATAACACGATTTTTCGCACTATAAATATCGCTTTAATATTAGGTGTATATAATATCAGCTATTGTTTGTGCTATAAATTAAACAACTTGTATCGGTCTCCCCGCGGGCGCTCTTCGTAAACGTTGTCGTATCGCGCATACACACTAAATATAAATACCATTGTGCAGCGGGTAATTTAAGTAGAGATTATAATATTATTTTACCTATACCGAGTTGTGTACCTACTATATTATAGTATTATTGCAATGTACTTACACGTCATGACTGTAAGATGATCGCTGTAACGCTTGTTTCAAACGATCGCAACCGATCTGCTATGAGTCCGACGAAATATGTATACGGACACACGTGGTGATATTCAGATATTATCATAATATTACACTATAAAATGTAAGTACCTTCTACTATAATATACATTCAAAGTCGAACGGCAGTCGTACCGCGAGTATTCGAATAAATACAACGAAGGACAGATAATTATAATAATATGAACCGATATCAGTAACGATCATGTAGGACATGATGTAAGAGGCTCCGCCATGAAAAAGGATTTCCATATTTCCATTTTCATTAGATCTTACTGGACCATAACCCGAAACCACGCGATGACATTTCTCTATTTGATTTGCGCATTAGGTATGTTTAAATAAAACATAATATATTATTAATTATTATTATGCGTCGTGTGATAAGTTGTTATTATCATCATACGAGTATACTTTTGAACATTGACAATATAAGTATTCGTTATCAACATTAAATAAGTACATAATATTATTAAATATTAGGTAATAACATAGTTTACGCGATACCGCCATTTGTCGTTTGAAATACGAATATAATCGCAATGCCGAAAACACAAGAATACAAAGTGATTTACTAAGCACGCTCAACTCCATATTTTCCTTTAATAAAACATTTATTCAAATTTGAATTTAGGATTTTCAAGTATTTTTATTTTTAAATTCTTAAGAGGTTTTGTACTACTCAAAAAGTGTCATTTACCACTTCTTTTTTTTCAAACGCGTGAGGATTGTTCTTTTTTTTTATTGTACCTACATTATTAATTAATGGATGATTTTTTTTTTTAAGACCGTGATAAACTTGAAAAGTTTTGTTCAAAATTCAAACGAGTATTTTCCTAGTTATTTATCTCATAAGTTTTTTTTTTTAAGTAGTTCAAGAAATCTTAAAAATTTGAAATATAATATCTAAATATATTTAAAAATTTCAAAAATCAAATTTTAAATAACTATATTTTTAAAGAAAAGAAGGTGATGATCATGCTTCGTGAATCATCTTGTATAGTTATTATTATATTATGTAAGTACAAAAATGCAGACAGATATGTTTGTGTCATTAGTAGTCCTGCGGTAGGCTAACATTTTCGAGTTTATGTGTGTGTATCGCATTTAATGAACCTCAGTAATATAATAAAACGAAAAAAACATGCGACTTTGTCGCGGTGGAACAGAAGAAAAAAATTTATCAATTTATATGGAAATGTGCGATACCGAATAAGGACAAATGAGTTGCGTGGGTCGGTACAACTGTTTTTTTTTTTTATATAGAACTATATGCGCGCGAACGACTGTAATGATGATGGTGCTTGGTGATGTGTACCCCTACAATGTGATTGTGGCCTACTAGTGTGACAACGCGTGTCAGCAAATTTTGTTTTTGAATAAAAATAAATTGTATTGTTACACAATCGAATTTGAGAATTCTGGAAACTGAATGTAGTGAAATACATAAAACAGTACTTTAATTGGACATTGGCCCAGACGAGAAAAGATATAATCACCGAAATAAAACAATTATATCTTATTTTGTTTTGTTTTTTACTTAAGTATATACTACAAAAAATATTGTCATATTTACTCTAAATATAGTTAACTTGTAGGATATTTAACATTTATACTACTTATACGAGTATTTGCATATATCAAGTTATTACTGGTTACAATTATTTTGACACGTTTCTCTCGTGGGAACTGTATTCCATTAGCAAAAATATGTTACAACTAATGTACGAATCGCGGTATCATAAATCAACCCATAAAATATTATAAAATCTGAACATGTCGTCAGTTAGAAAAATCCACAAATTTAAGCCGAGAATATTTTTATATATTTAAGTAGAGAATCTTGAACTGCTGCATCTAGATATATTATTATATCTAAACACTCATCTCGACTGATGGTGCACTAGTTCTTGGCGTTTTTTAGCGAATGAAATACACGTATATAATATTTTTTATTAATATTTTTAATCTTAAAATTATTATCGCCGTGTATGTGTCGTTTACCGTGTTTAAACACAAGTTTAACTGTTCGCGGTGGCGTTCAAAACGTAATTTGTGTATATTGAAGTCGAACCAGATTCAAACAAGAATTTTCGTTTTCGCGCATAAACAGTTACAAAAAGGTCTTGTGCTCAGTATGAACACGTTACACGCATACGACTAGTTTTAATTTACGCACGTACAGTATCGGTTCCAAAAGCACAGGTTTACGATGCCCTTAATGTATACAACGTTTTCGCGCGTTAAATTGGCTGGTAGTTTATAATAATATGCATATATATATATATTATATAAAAAAGGAGAGGGGTTGTCTTCACATAATCATGGTAAGAACGTGCCCGGCGCGACTGTTGGAAAAACGGCGTTTATCTCGATGGGAAATCTCTAGTTTCTCATGATCTGGTTACTTTATTTATTTTTTTTTTTTGTTTTATTTTTATATTTTTTTTTACCCGTGTATCTACATACGGGTACCTACCTATTTACCTTTTTTTTTCGCGGCCGACTCGTATTTGTACCTTGTCGTTGTCTCGTCGATCTCTATCTGATGAGGAGCTTTTTCAATCCCCCCTCCACAGCTCGTCTAACCGGAGGCTAGACGGCTTAATTAACCTCATTAGTGGATTTATGTATGGATATTGAACAATATAGGGAAATAGCCGTGGTGAAGATCGGTTGAACAACGCTTTCTGATAAATTCTGAAGAGAAAAAAAATACATAGTAGAGGAAAAGAAGAAGAATAAAAATAAGAGGAAAAAAAATAATAATAATAATAAGATGAAAAAAAATAAACCAGTAGGAGGCGAACAATGCACAGTGCATATAGGTACATTGCTCGTATGGGTTCATTTGCCAAAGGAAGCCACGACGCGAATTCATCTTCGCATTAGTGATATATGCTGCACTGAATGCAGATTTTTTTTCCGTAAGGTAAAAAAATGTACTCGATTGTTTTCTATTGTTTGAATATTTATCAAAGTTTACTTGAACTCGCGGGTTACATATTATATGCGTCTAGTCTGCTGTATTATATAGTATTGTTTGTGTTATATATTGTATAGTGTTATTTAATACGTACGAGAACGTTATCAGAACAAGTCAATGAAAAACGGTCTCGACATTATCCTATAACCGAGTTAACAATGTAATAATAAATTGTGTAAATGTACCTACCTATCTTCGAATAACTATTTTTGATATTCCACACGTGTAAAAAAATATAATATCATGTTATAATATATGCGGAAAAATTCTTATTTTTCAAATTTCCCGACTAATGTATTAGTATTCAATACCGTTGATGTATCAATTTATAAGGGAACGAATAAAAGACTATCATTATTATTACATTAATTATAGAATGATGGAATAACATTATGGTTTGTTTTATAGAATAATAAATAAATAAATAACTATTTTATAGTAATTTAAAATGTTATAGAACAGTTTAACATAATGCTGATAACTCGTATAGGGTTAGATATACATTATACATACGTTATACAATATTATGTTGTAATGTGCATCCACATAAAAGCTTAAAAAATATTATTACATATTATTTATTTTTATTGATGAGGAAAATTTAACAAACAATAACCATGTTTATTTGCGAGTGCGTCTAATTCAAAACATCGAGGAAACCTGTTTCCGCTCTTCAATGAACATACATCTAATTATGATTAGTTATTCACCATATAAATAATAATATTATGTTACCATGGTCACAGCTATTGTATAAATATATAGGTAATGTGTATATTTTGAATTCGTGATTATAATAAATAAACATATTATTATTACTATATACTGTAAAAACATCCGAATAAAACCGGACTTAAAAAGCTTTCTTTAGGAGGAATACGGCACTCGACAAACTCCTCCTCCGCTATTTATAACGATCATTTGCCGCTGATGTCAGTAATAATAATAGTAATAAAAATAGCAATAATAATAAAAATAATGGCAATGTAATAATAATAATAATAATAATATTTTAATAACTAAACCAGTTTCGATGTTAATTTTTACGATAAACGATCAATTAGAAGAAAACGAAATAATAATAATGATTTTCGACCACCACAAACGAGGAAACTGATGAAGCAAGTTTTTCGAAACGAACAAGTGTAAGATCATCATCGACAAAGCCGTCTGCTCGTACAAAACAATATAATATTTATAACCTTTGACTGCAACGGGAATTCGTCTTGTTAGCGTCTGATCACGTACTTGCGCACCAAAGTACCGCGTTTACATAGACACACACACACATTCACATATTCATGTGTATACAGAGTGATCATTTAATGTAAAACATTCATTATTTTAAAATGCACTAGTGGTTTTGAAAATATTTCTTCTACATACCTATTTAAATTATAAATATTAAATATTTAAAGTTTATATGAGCGGATTAAAATTTTTTGAATACTCCTGATTCTATGTTAACGATTTAAATTTTAAAATTAAAAATTGATACATCGAAAATACGAAATTCTCTAAAAAATATTCTGTTTTGAAATAAAATAAAAAAAAATAAAAATGCGTATTGTCATGTAAATTAAAAAGCATAATTTTATTATAAAAATTTTGTTTTGTAATGTCTTAAAGCCATGTGAAAGAAATATTTTTAAAAATGTTAGTTTTTTCTAAAATAATGAGTATCTTACACTAAATGGATTACTCGGTATAATATTATAATCTAAATTGATAATACGACTGTAGTATTGTAGCGGGTTAGATACAGGTACATAAGTAGGTACATCCAAACCTAACTTATGCCTACGCTCTGCCGACAAAGGACGTCGCGTACCGGAACCGTAGTTCTTGTTTAGGTATACTTACTACGGTGTGACTGTCCACGTAAAACGGTAATTCGTATTCTTCACTGGTAGTTGTAGTATACCTAGTATGACAGTTCGGCCTGAATAATTGTGTTATGTGCCTATTTACTGAAATTTGCAACCACGTTTTATTTCAGAAAATCGCTGACGTCATGTAGACTATCTACTTATTAACGACTTCGAGATAGTGACAAAAATTCGCCTATAGCATCGTTGTTTTAGTGGTCGTCCATTATAACCATAAATAGTATATAAGTATTAAATTAAATGTGTTCAACTCAAAATTAAAATAGTTGAACACAAGTTAGTTATGGTTTGTAAAACGAAGGTAAAATACACGTATAAATACATTCAGTAAACGTAATAATTCTCATTGCTTTAGAAAACATTTACATCTATAAAAATATTTCTTTTATATAATTCTAAGTCACTACAAAACGAGTAATGGCCAAACAATTTATGGGATATAGGTCAAATAATTTTTTTTGCTTCAAAATTTGTATGAATTACTAAATAGTTCTAATTTAATTTCCACCAGTTTTATATAGGTAGGTATCTACATCGTAATATTCAGATAACACTATATGTATACGATGTACACCGGTTTTATAGAAGTACAATACAACGAAGTCTCTTTAGAAGATCATTCGCATTGCCTGGCCCTTGCGGAAAAAACGAAATATTTCGAAAAGAGATAAGATAAAATAGTCAATTAATGTTGAGTAGTTTGTTTACAGATTTATATGAGCACAAAACAACTATACAATAAAATTATTAAATATTTTATATATTCAAGCATAAACATTCTCATAAAAATATTTTTACGTATCAATGGATACAGTCGAGTTAATTTGATATGTTAGCAGATAATTGCTTGCTCGTAATGAAAGATAAAAAGTTAAAAGAAGTGCGCGGACGTTTGTTATATGAGTATACGCATTATGTAAATTATAAGTATGATTATATTATAATATTATATAATATTTAATATATTATAGTAGGTATCTACATTTATGGATTCGATCTTATTACGATATATTCTATTGTGATTTAGTCGTAATGTATGTACATATGATATGTATAATTCTATATTATGCATCTATATATCATGGCATGCGGGGAGATAGCGGGGAAGTGAAAGGACTCTTCTAATCCATAGAGTTCGCGGGAAGGATACAATATTTTTGCGCCATTGAGAACGCTGCGGCGGTCCTTGTAGGAGAAGTAAAAAATGCACATTAAAAAAAGAAAGATGGCTGTACATCGATAAGGGGCGCACACTGTATAATATAACGTACGCGTTATATACATATATTGTTAAGCGACGATTTATGGGTAGGAAATCAATAAATGTCGTTAATCGACCGTTGCGCCAATGTTTAGTTTCAATAGCGACGCATGTATACACATAGGTATAATATATTATATATATATATATATATATATAAGGAATAACGTCGCGCCGGCCTAATGAACCTTATCAGATGGCAGTACTCTTTTCCTATAGCCGACGAAACTTTGACCGCGTTCGGCTTTCGCCGTATCTCACAAAACGTCGTCATGTAATACAAAAATGTACGAAATCGTCGAACTAAGCGTTAAAGTCTTTTACTTTCTAATCGAAAAGAATTACAACCGTTAAAGACCGAACAATATATTGTTATTATAAGAATGAAATGGACGAAATGCTAATATTATTGCGTTAGTCATATCGACCAACACTGTGTTATATAGATATATATATATATACAATACGGTCAATGACATATTTACGAGACGCGATTCGATCGATCAGTTGCCGCGGTAGGCATTATGATATTTATATAGCAAGCAAATGTCATAATAAAATACGACGCTAATTCGTTCACCAAACAACATGACGTTATAACGTCGTAAAAAGCATTCGGGCACTACTCGTATGTATAGATCTAATGGTTGAACCGTTTTCGGTAGGTATGTGAAGTATTTATTTATTTATGTAGTTTATTATTATTATTATTTTGTACGGTTTTTATTTATAGGACTGTCGTGTTTTTTTTTCCATCAGTAATACTTTTTTTTTGATTAATTATATTTTTGAAATATTTTATTGCAATAGAGGTCCACACAAATTGTTGATTTTCATGGAGTACATTTGAATAAGCATAAAGCTTAAATTATCTAATTAAATGATTAATTATGCAGAATGTGGGCGGGTATTTACGAGGACGAACATGATTGAACACCCTGTATACATAATTTGCAGTACATAATATACATACGCTCGTTGTATTTATCCGTAAATACCATAAGGTGTCCATACTGCCTGATATATAATCAATAACTTAAACGCACGTATATATACACTCGCATATATATGTCTGTGTTAAATACATAATAGTACGCAATTTGCTTGCAATTTTTAGCTGAATAACTGTTCGCCCTTGGCATGATCTAAGAAAACACTATAGATATTTTACATGCATCATTGGAACATATATGTACAATGTACATATATAATATACGCAGCGTGACCTACAAATGCGAAATATTGGTCGTTAAACAAATTATTTTTTAGTGCCGTTTTAAATGTAGATCATGCAAGATAATAGAGTTTATTATCATTTAATAGAATAAAATTACGTTATATTTATGACACATAAAACGTTCACAGCGTAGCTCACCACCGTATAATATGATTTAGACATGTACATAATCTATCTATCTAAATCTCATCATACGAATTACCATTCAAACGAATTTTTGCAATTAAAACATATTATATACCTATTTTCTTATCGAGAATCTAATAATGTAAAATATTAATTGAATATAACCTATTATGCGTTAGGAAACATTTAATATACTAAAAAATAGGGTACGCGTAGTAAATCAAAATAGCATGATAAATTGTGCGTCAATAAGTCTCGACGAAATGTGGAAAAATATGCGTAGAAAAACGGGTCAATTACATTATAATTTTAAATACATTTTTGAAGATCACTACAGCGGTTGCATTCCTTGGTTGAAGACGTTATCATGGTGGAAAGAAAATAACAACTACAACTGTGATGACGAAACAGAACGCTTGTAGTTTCTAGTTGATGTGTTATCGAATCACCAAAAGGAAGCACACGCTACGCAGCATTGCACCTATCATGTCCATGGACGTTGTGGGATGCGTATACATGTGACTATGAAGTCGATAATATTATATTATCGAAGTCGATCGTGCCAGTGCGCGTTACCGGATTTTCTCGTTAAGTAGGTGTGTGTGTATGAGGTGCGATAACAAGAGGGCGGCGTTAAGCCCCTCGGAAACATTCAGATGGATTAATAACGATAAAATAAAAAATACGGCGTCGTAGTTGTATATTATATAGGTATTGTGTCTGCTATTAAAACATAATATTTTTCTAGATTCGTTTTTGTATATTATAATATATTGTATACCTATTGCACGTGCTCACACATTTTTCCACATAATTCATAATATACACACTGATAATCATATATAGGTACTTGTATACAGTACACGCGTATAGTCGATTTATTCTACGCGTTTATATTATATGTACTTTTATGTACGTATTTTACATACGAATACGCCATTTTTCGTGCCATTACACACACACATTTTCATAAAACAATGTAATTATACACAATTCACACTTTTGCTCCTCCTATGCCACATTGAACATCATTGTTTCGGATTTGAAACAAATTTCATAATGGAGTTAATGATAATATACGTGTACAAGCGCACTATAAGACACTGGTCAAGGGCCGTGCCGATTTTATCTCGTTCAAAGGAATTTTTATGACAAATTTATAGGTAGGTAAATTATATATAAATAAAAAAAAATACGCACGTGCGTATTTATATTATCATATTATTATTATATCTGTAGGCGATTCGGTCGATCGGCGCGTGCGGTTTACGGTAGGATCGAAGAGTAGGCCGAATGCACGTGTAGGAGTGAACGGAAAATACGCTACATGTTTTTCGGTTGCCTTCGGATTAATATCATCTAAGTAGTGCCCAATCAATGTTTAGTGGTTTTTCATATAGGCTTCAAAGAAGCAAAAAATAAAATAAAAACGAATTAACTTTCACCAACCTAATAAGATTTTGACGTTCGATATTATTATGCTAATTGAAAATTTTAACAATATCTCACTATATTATGTTGTGCCCATAATATACGATGTATTATGGCATATTATGCGTATATGTATACCGCCGCTGTATCATTGATACTCTCCCCGCGCAACATCAAAATCGCTGTAAGTTTTATGTGTTCTAATAGTGTACGTTGCTGTACTTCCCGCGGTAAGCCACATATTTATTGACCATTGATATTCAATCTCAGTTAGGACTCGCATCCGTTATTATATTATAACTATTCGAAACCCAATGGCAGTTTTTTTTCGCGTAGGTGGTCATTTAAAACCGAGTTACATGGTGCACCGGGTCTTAATAGTATACGTACATAACAGTAAAATGAAATCAAATTTTCACGGATTCTGTTCTAAAGACCTGCAATGTTATAAATCTGAAAAGCAATATTAATAGAGACCGAAGATTTGAATTTGTAGCACAACCCGTAAAGAAATTAAATAGATATTAAAAAATTATTATTATTTACATACCCTAACGATTTATACCATGATTTTCTAGTTGATAATTATAACTATACGCATAATAATCAATCGAGTTTACATTTCGTTATTTAGGTATACGTATAATAGAATGTAACTGCCAAAATCAAAACATATTATGTGTATATACTACATTCATAGAGGTGCTCGGGTATGTGTTTGTCTCATTGGTCAAAATAAATTATAAATATTACTTCGTCATCGTTCGCATTTTGTGTATGAACACGTTGCTATGCTGCCATTGCGAACAAGATAACTTCCAGTGTGAAAACAAAAAGATAAAATATAATATACATAAAAAAATAAAATACCGTTGGTAAATTACCAGTAATAAATTATCGATACCCGTTTTTCCATTAACAGTCGTAACAGAGGTGAGTGAGCGAGAAGCACAGAGAACGGAATCAGCGGAGACAGAGACAGACAGAAAAAAAGCACATTAATATATATTATTATTACTCCGGAAAGTTGCTGCAGTTTTGGTATCTCGAAACCAGCGACACATGTACGCATAATACGCGTACGTACGCCAGGGTGAAAGGCGTGGGCGTCCGGGCAGAGCCTACGGGCTCGCAGTGACCACAAAACCCGTTTTCCAATATTTTTTTTCTTTTTCAAATCATAATTATTGTATAGTTCTCGTTCTTAATATTTTTTTAAATGCGTACGGACATGGAAATCGGACCGGTCTAGAAATTAGGTAATTGATTTTTTTTTCTTTTTCGTTTATACTTTATGCGTTATGTATATATGCGCATATTATAATATCGGTTTGAACCCAAAAGGTCAATAGTTGTGAAAGACACACATAGTATGTATATATAACAGATATAGATATGATTGGTATCCATTTGCAAAATCTAGAGTTTCTAGTTTGGTTGACCGAGGGAGAAAGTCGTAAAGTATTAAATATAGAGCTTGCGTATAACAATAATATAATAATGAAATATGAAAACTATATACACTTCAAAAACATGACTTACATATTATAGATAATATAATACATGCAGCTTAAGTATAAATCAGTAGGTACTTACCATTGAGTGTCCCAAGTATTCGGCGGCGTTATCCGATATGTATAGGAGTTTACCGTTTTGGGTCATCATCATCAAGAATCCGCTGAGCGACTAAAAAAAAGTAATTTTCTATGTTAAATACAAAATAATAATAAAAAACAAGATATTAAAAGTATACATTTTTATGTAAATTACCATCTATTTATGTGTATGTAAGCACACTATAATAATTGTCAGCGGGTCATACGATGTATATTTTCGTGTTATTTATTTTTTTTTTATTATTCACAATCTTACCATATACGGTAGGTGCATGAGCAGTAATTACAAGGGGTCACATAGACATTTGCGTCTATCCACGGTCGTCGAATGTCCCGGTCAAGGACAGCATTATTGTTTTCAGAATCAAAAATGCTTATTATAGTGGGTATTAAAATATACAACAACGTTATTGTAATTCTTTTTTTTAACCATAATCCGCGATAAATAAGAGGCATAATAAATTCTATTCTATGAAATATTATCAAACAAAAATGATTGTGTTTACTGAGAAATCATCAAGTTCACTCAAAAACGGTAAATACGTATCAAAAGGTTCCTGTTTTGATTTTTTTTTCTATGACTTTTAGCGTAAATGTGACAATTAAAATTATAATAAAATTATAATCTGATGTATTAAAGGTACGTTACCAATGGTCACGTATTATGATTTTACATCGACTCAAAACTTTGAACTTTAATTTAACATGTTTTTACGTAAAACTAATTTCATTCAAATAACTTTCGAAAAAATTATACTAATTGATATACTAAAAAGCAAAGTGCACTTACAAAAAAAAACTTTGTAAATTGAAGATTTGAATTTTAAACTATTTGTTATTTTTAATTACTGCACAAAGAGCATACCAATTGTGTATACAAACTTTTTTGTACATAAAACTATAGTTTTAATCTTCTACACAGTTACTAGTATTTTTTAGGGTTAAGAAAAATAATTTTATGAATTTATTTTAATTATAATTTGTTGTAATAATTTAAGGATAGTCGCTGATGATCTAATTTTACTATAGGTCAAATATTCAGTGGTAGTTTATTGATTTTTGGAAATTAGTTAATTTATTATAGGAAGCCAATAAATTTATTTATGATGTATTCTGTTCTATAAAAAAACACAAATTAATTTTAATCAAAGTTAGTTTATATTTGATTCTAATGATTTAAATGAATTAGAAATAATACGAATAATTATAAAATTAATGGTCATTAACCATTAAAATTAAAAATCTGAATGAAAACATTGTTATTATTGTTACTTAGATATAAGTTATAATGTATTTATTAGTCAAATATTATTAATATAAACGTTATTATTATAATATTTTTACTCAGTTCTTATATTATCCAACGTTTTATGATATTACTATAATTAACAATAAGTAATAACCAATTTTATAAATACCATTATTTTATCGTAGCCATTTATTAATTATTATCAATGTATACCTTTTAAAATGTGTGTAGTTATAATTATAAAATCTGTAGAATATTAATATATTTATAGATATAGTTAACTTAGTGCTTAGTCTACAAGTATCGTATTGTAATTAATAAATAAAATAAAAATTACAGATATTCATCATTATTTATAGGATTGATTATATTGATAATAGTTAGCATTAAAAAAAAAAATGAAATTATCGACCTCGGTAGGTATCTGTTCATATACTTATATATTCATTAAAATACGAGTACAGCTTGTTAATATTATGTATCTATAGATATTACTTTTATATTATTTTTGTAAATTTGGCATACGATTTTTACGGAGTTAAAGTACTAAAAATCAAAATATGCGCTTGTACACATAGTAAAAACGTTTTTGTAAATTATTTAATGTACTACACATCGAACAAAACTACAGTAAACGTACTTCAACTAACTGTGCGTAGGATGTGTCTATTAATATACTTCGACTGCTGTTTAATATTGATGAAAACGTCCATGAGTTATTTAATTATATAAAAGTATATTCACTGGTGTACGGTACATTTATGTAAAAAAGTGTTAACCGTTTTACGCAAATTCGTTTTTAAAACTGGAAGATCACGTGTAAGATTAGGAAATAATAAGAAAAAACCCGTTAATTTTTTATAGCATATATAATATATATAGTATTATATCAAAAGGATTTTAGAATCATGTATATATGCGTAAGTATGTGTGTACACTGAAATAATTTGAAGACCGACAACCGTGTACACACACACATACACACACATATATATATATATATATATATATGTAATGTATTTAATATGATAGCGTCGAACGGTTTACATGGTCCTTAAGAAGCGCATAGTCTCGTCGCGGAGACGTCTCATTTTCGGATCATCTTCATACCTAATATTATATATATATAATATATGTATAAGTACGATAATACGTTATAATATATGGTATATATATAGATACGGTTAGGATATAGACTTGACAGGTCCAACGACGGAGGTGAATTGAAGCGGTTAGACCACTTTCGTCATATACCTGGTGTAGGATATGTATATAATATAGCACACTACCGCTCTATACTATATAGTTGGTAGGTAAAGTTAAAAATATTATGATACGTATGTATGTATGTGTGTGTGTATACGATGCCTGTACTGCAGAACCATTTCTTCTCAGGGGATTTTCCGCATGTCGTTGTGGAAATAATTACAAAAATATTCTACCAATATAATAATAATTTGTACGGTATTAATTATAATTATGACGATATTATAAAATATTTTAAATTATATAATAATATGCAAACAACGCGATGGTAAAATAAACTCGCGTCCCCTTGACTCATTAGGGGGAGGGGTACTACACACCGCGAGAAAATATATGATGAAAAAGAATATTATACGACCGAGGAACAGTATTGTGTACACGGATCTATTAAATCTATCAAATTTTAATCGTCGATCCCGGCGCGAGCAGTCTTCCGCCTACGTAATGAGATTATATTACTTTTACGTTATTTTCCGACATCGGCGAGCGCGCGATAAATCAACGGGACAGATCTGATACATGGATTGAGTTAAGTAAGTATTATGTATTATTATCGTTAATTCCGCACCGAAAACAATTTTTATACATAAGTTTTATATTTTCTTTTTATTCGGTAACCGTTTTATGTTATACTTTGTGTCATACCTTTATTGGACTACACATAATATAATGTACAACGTTATACAGTTTGAAATTTTACGATGACGGTAAACAAAAAAATTTCAAACCGGATCGAAAATAATATGTGTAGGATATACTATTTTATACATACCAACTTGTGGTGGCGGACACCTTATTGACGAGCGCGCGCGCGCAATATTCCTACAATTTATCGTATCGTTGGAATCGCGCTAGCCGGATCCGTGTTTTTGTATTTTTATAATAGTATATATTCACCGTTTTTTATACGATACACACACACACACACACACACACACACACACACACACACACACACACACACACATATATATATGCCTACACGACGATACCGGCATGACACACGCGGTATACGGGGAGAAAAACGTTATAGGTTATCACACGCTCGTACAAATTTCGTATTAAATGCACCTACAATCTACTCTGTTCGTCGCGGCAAACTCGTCCCCATCGTTTGTAAATCGTATGATGGTTACAGTATTATATGCGGCACAGCACAATCAATGTAAATCGATTCGACGATCGCTGTCGTTCACAGCTACAACGTTTTTAGACATTATACCTACTATATTTACATCATCGTGTTTCATGGAGTCCGATTTTCCAAACCTTTGAATAGGATTGTTTGGATGACGACCCGCAAACAACACCACATCAAACTTAGGTTTGTACATCCGAAATAAAGGCAATCAGTGGAAAATAAAAATGACAGTATTGTGACAAAATATAATATTATAGTGCGACGCTATAATGTGTAAGACGGAGCAGGTGCGGTTTTCGCCACTACTACAGCTTAGTAGCAGCAATCCATAGCATAGAAGCCATAGTACATAGTATCAAACAATGTTATATGTCAAGATATAATACCTATAATGTGTACAAGACGTTATTATATTAATGATTTATAGTTTATAAAAAAAAATAAATAAAAATATGTCTTAAGTATTGTTTTAACATTTCCCGCTCAATGTAGATACGCCGCCTATACGCAATAAAGTTAGCCACGACATGTGTCATCTATAAGCTGAATACTGATATAATCGTCACAGGAATCGTCTATTATGTTATGTTTAAATGACTGTAAAAGCTTAAGCTATCTAATGCTTTGTCAGTAGTGCGAGATATAGTAAATCGACGTATTTCGAGGATTTTTTTATATTGTTTAAATGATAAATTATGATTTTCCAACATAAAAAATATAGTTGCAAAAAAACACTAAAATATTTGAGAATTTCACTAACTAGATAAGTATAGTATACACCATTATACTAGTATATCTATAATAATTTATAATAGTATACAGATTAACGAACATTTATAATACAAATATGTTTTACAAATTATTACAAGAATGCTGTGAATAATTTATCTTATTATTATTATTATTTATAAACTATTTTTTGTTTTGAAAACACATTTGATAAAATACAAAATTACATATTATTCGAACACTGAATACTAAAGTGTAAATAACTTGATTAATAATGAAGTGAATTTTATATAATAAAATTCTACACTTCTTCCAAAATGCTCCGATGTAAAATAATACTAATATATATGTATATTACATATTTACATTTTATTTTTACATAAAATTAATATTAGTATTCAACGATTGACATAAAATTAAAAAAAAAAATATGAATCTCATAGTTATGTTCAATTAAAAAATGAAAATATATGAATAAATGTGGTGGATATTTGATTAATGACGGTAGTCGCATAACTCACTCAAAAATTAGGTAATTACATACCTTGTTATACCACTTCCCACAAGTTCTAAGAAATTTCAATTAAAACATTGTATATTAGACTCTAAATTTTAAATAAAAATTATAATAATTTAAAAACAATTTGTAAACTGAAAAACTGAAAAATAAACTACTTATATGAATTAGAGTATCCATTAGCGGTGATAAAGTTATGACGTATACTGACGTTATTATTGTTATTATTCTATTTTGTATAAAGTAAGAAATTGCAAATGCGCTCTATGTTCTGACGGGTACCTCGCGAACAAAAAAGTATTTCCATTTTTAAAAAGTTTCAATTAATTGACAAGAAATAATTTTTTTTTTTTTATATTTTAAAGTTAAAAATAAACGTTTTTTTTTTTTTTGTTTTCATCAATCAAGATTCCAGACTGTCTCATACCCTGTCCAGAATTAAAACATACGCAAACGTACGTGTCAAATAAACATTTGCCTTCAAAATCGTTTCTACTATGAAATGCATAGCATCAGTCCATTAATTTTCCCCTTCATTTGTCCGTTTTAAATAATTATTTATCAGCCCTTCTAATTTTTCCATCGGTTTAATTTTCATTTATAATAGTCTTATTCGTATCAATTACCATTTAATAATTATTGTCATCGTTCTCAATATTTTACTGATATCAATGTATAATTTACTTTAACGGAGTCGAGATATAATTGGAATAACTAGCAGAAAAAAAAAACAAGAGAAAAAAAATAATAATTATTATTAATACGAGTATCATACTGCTATGTCTGACATCGGCGATCAGTCGCAGCATCGCGTAGTACCTACAGCTGATATATGTTACACATCGCGGACCGAATGTCAAATCCGACGTGGGGCCGGATTGTTTTCTCTTATACGACCGGACGGATAATAATCTTTTCCGAATTAACAGGCTAAAAGTATTATTATCTATATGATATTATTATTATTATTACTATTATATTATACGGTGTATTATGGCGAGCACGCACTCCACGGTCTTGGCTGCGGCGGTGACGACGACGACGTTTTGACATCGTGGCCGCGCACATATATGATTGATAGTCGCCAGTGCGTCACTCGGGGCAGCCGCGTGTCTTATAACAACGACGACGACGACGACGACGACGTTGATAATAATAATAAGCAGAGCGCCTCTCGTACACATTATTATTATTATTATTATTGTTATAATAAACTCGTACACGTAATTTATATATTATAATATACATATTATAGATATACGTATGTATGGTGGTAAAACGAGTGTGTGTGTACGATATATATATGTACACTATGAACATAATATGTGCCGTCGCGACTGACAATATGTATGTAATAGTCGCGTGCCTGCGAACTTTGAACTACATATATGTATATATTATTATTGTTATTATTATATTGCAGTGCTGAGGTAACGTATAAATCGGCCAATAATAATAGTTAGTTTGCGCCCCGCAGCGGGACTCGGCCCCGGACAATACCCGTAAATCACACCAAGCGCGCGCGCGTTGCGGAGGAAAACACCTCCGGGGTCGTATCACAGGTGACCCCTTTTAGAAAAAGGTCCGTTTAATTGCCAACCCATTAACGTGTAGTTTATTGCAAACAGATTTTACTCTTCAAGTCTCTCGCTCTATCACTCTCACTCGCTCTGTCTCTATGACTCTCGCTCACGCTCTCTGTCTCTTTCTCCGTGTCTTGGTATAGACATTATATCCGATATGACCGTCTCTGTTTGTTTTAACTTATTCACTGCTCGTTATTCGTCTTTGTTTTTTGTTTTATTTATTTATTTTTTTTTTTTTAATGAGCGTGCGCGATGATGAGTTTAGCTCGTGGTCGAACGATTTATGACCCAAGTGAAGGATCGGTGAAAAACATTTTAACAGCCACCGCCACCGCCTATATAGACGTACCTTGATATATATATATATATCTACATAACAAAAACAAATGACCACGAGGCTTCTTTAAGACAATATATACATATATAGGTATTTTAGTATGTACATTGCTTTCCTAGCGCCCCTGCAGCTTAGCTATTGCGCGGACTACAAACCACAAATATATATTGTATATAATATTATTTTAACAAGGATAATTGAGTACATATTTAGTTTCAACCGATATCGTTTGATAATAATTAATTTACGCGAACCGATTAGAGACGGTCCATATTCCGTTTATAAGATTTGTCACGCACACCTAATCGGTATATTTAATTAGTATTATGTAAGAACTTATTTTATTACAATATGTATGTATATGTGTAAATATTTATCATAATCGTAGGTACGTGATAATTGACTATAATTATTATACTCATGTATAATAAATATTTGATTAACGGCGTGATACATGCATCCCTTTTAACATCTTTGCTTATAATAACCACTCTATACGAGTACTTCCTCATTTTAAATATTAACATACGGTTCAAATTATTTCTAAAAAAAAACTCTTCAGGGATCGTTAATGTGTAGACAACAAACTTTGGGTAAACGTCTGTGTTTTCTTTTCACCTCTAGGCGTGATTTTTATTTTTATACCTAAGTGGTGTTATGTAATACCTATTGAGTATACAAAATGTAATTTTTTTACCAATTTATTTTTATTTTTATGTTAAACCCAAATATTTTTCTGATTTCTAAGCTTCTTATATGTTTTGTTGGGCTTCCACCCATCTTATTCACTTAAAATAAATTATTATTTTTGTTAATGTATTAAATATTATTAATATATTTTATCAACAGTCATATTATAACAAACTTGAAATCGATAAACACACAACATACCTATAACCTTTAGACTTAGAGACGTTAAGCTGTTAATACATATTTACCGTATGCTTTAATAAAACGATGCATGTATATGGCAGTGTGCAAAGGAAATGCCAATATTTTCGTAGGTAGGTATATAATAATATTTTTAAAGATGAAAGAAAACATACGGTGTGGATCATGGACTAAGTAATAACCTATGTAGGAGGTTTGTTAGATATAAACCAGTAAAAGTAATAAAATTGAAATTAAAATAAAAACTATTAGTGAGAAAAAAAGAATTTTCTCTACGAACCGGTTAGCGGTGCCAGTGTCAAAGAGTTATATATATAATTAGCGTAATAATCATAATAATAATGAACGTATGAAGGTACTTGCGCGATCAATGTATACGTTATAAGTACACCACGCTGCGCGCGCGAACGTACCTACCTACCTACCTATATAAAAATATTATCTACATGTATAGCGGTAAACACAATAATATTATACCATATAGTAAGTATATTATATATTATATCGGTACTAAGATGATCGGTTAGATGGCTAGGTTGATGGTGTTATAATTTCCTATTGAGATTATTGTTATTATTATTTTTTATATTCATTTTTTCCTGGACGTGTCGTACCTATCTATATATGCATATTATAGGTGGTTGTGCATGCACATATTATACTATAAACGGTTTTTTAAACGAATAATTATCGAGACTCGCGTATGTGGAGATACATCCGAGGTAATTGCAGTGGTGTTTTGGAAATTACGTGAATTAAATTGTTTCAGTTTTATTAAATTTATAATTTAATTTATTGCATAATAAATTGAGTAACGATTAAAAATATTATAGTGTTCTTAAATGTTATTCGTTTTAAAATATTTTCTTAGTATTTAATATTTATATTGCAATTTTTAAAATACTATATTATTATATAATCATAAGATCATACCACTTGCAGCATTCATTATTTAAAAAAGTATCCTTCAACTTTGGTTTAAGATGAGAAACTTAAAAAAAAAAAACACAAATAATTATGAATACAATTGCAAAAGTAACTTTTACGATTTGCAATCATGGCTGACTTTCTTAATGCTGAACATATTTCGATGTAAACACATAAAGACAAATACCAATCTCAACAATATTGCAATTGGATTCATGTCGGCTTTCAGCATTAGTTGAATTTGTTTGTAGTACTTTTTTGTGTGTTTAAATAAAAAATATTTTGCCCAGCACTAAGAATTAATTAATGGGAAAATAAAATTAATTATTGTAATTGTGTTTGTATTATACTCCTATGTATATTTTAACTGAAGAATAATGGAAACGATAGAAAGATAGATTAATTTTAAGCCGGATCAAGTCGGGTAATATAACAGTATTACAGCTACAAAACATAAACAGTGAAACGCGAGTTATAACGTGTTTTAACGTAAACATGTAGAATTCGATGCCTACAATTTGCCATGTACCACGGTCTCATGAGCTAGTATAGTTGCCTCGGGGAATATTCGTTAAGGTTCGCGACATGGAAATGTTTATTGCGTGCGATGGATGAATCTTATAATAGTAATAATAATTGTTTGTGAAGATCGTTAGTCGTTCCGCTTTGCATAGGTACACTGACGTTGCACCGGTGCATGCGGAATAGTGTCCTCTTCGCTCATCCTGTCGCTACAGCGATAATGAATCTCTTTACGCGGTTTATCATCGGCTACTCCGTTTCGGTTTATGCGCCGTACAAGGTGTCGCGAGAAGTGCACCAAATCAATACAAGGTTTTCCAATAAACGCGCGTACGGGTCGTCTCCGTTAGTAGTTAATTTTTTTTTTTTTATTAAAGGTCGCCCGTCTATATTATTATTGTAGACAAATCTGTACACATTAAATTGTATTTTATAGAATGCCGTCACGCTACACATACAATATTGAATATATAGATGCTTATAGTATAATTTTATGTTACCCAGTGCAGGTGTAATTTGTTTTACACTATTGGTGATGCAAACCTTTTCTTTATGTTAAAATAGCTATTCAGTATTTTTATATTGTCATTCAACATTGTCAATTATATTTTTAAGAATAAAAAATTTAATAAAATATTGTTGAACTTAAAGCCAATTCTGAGATGACTATAAATAATATTACACATGTGTAATTATCATAGAACTAATATATTTGTAGATTAATTGATAACACGATAAATAACATGACTAAAATTTATAAACTTATAAACTTATTATTAATGCTACACTTGCAATATCTCAATTACGCCACCATTATTACCCATGTTAACGTTTATCGTAATCGGTGAAATAATTACGCTGACATAGTACTAAACAACGGCTATCTATACTGCATAACTGTGATAATAGCAAATCGATCCATATTAAACTACATAAAATGTGCTATGATGTTTTTAAAGCGAATTTGATGTTACATCATTTTGACAGAATTTCAGAGATGAGGATCATATACTACGGTATGATGAAGTAGGATAATCTAATATATAAACTACTGTAGGTTTGTGTATATTTTTTTGAATAGTCTCGGCGAACTAATTAAGTACTAAAAAATTAAGGGTATTGATTTTGTTTGCATCTAATTAATTGGCAAATTTAATTTATATAATAAATATATCCTGCATATTATTTTAGATATACATAGCGTTAAATACATATGTCGATTTTTTTTTTCAGTTAGCACCAAAAGTGTAAACAAAATAATGAAAATCTATCAACTAAAAATTCACAGTTTCTATAATCAGTTTGAGTATTGACAGCAAACTTTATCTAAACACATGTTTTACAGTTAAACCAATATAATTTTTTGAAAATATACAGCGACAACGTTACAATTTTATTTCTTAAAATTAAAAATTATGAACATTAAAATTGTTTGTGAATACGAGTGTCTCATTAAAAAAAAAAAAATCACCGCACATAATACTATAATGATATGTATGTATACAAGAAGTATACGTTGGTATATAATAATAATAATAATATTACGTGCATCTAACCTACGGCTGCAAGCCGGTCATTGGGGGCGGTACGGGAAAAAAATGAATAACGACCCGCAGCGTCGTCGTCGTCGTCGTCGGCTATGTGTCGTGTTCTTCTGCTTGGTACATAAATCCAGAACCGTGAGAACTGTATCCACCCACCGGTGGTGGCGGTGGCGCTGCTGCTGCAATTGCGATGTACTCTATGTATAATATGCACACATTTATTGCACTGCATTGGTTGTACATTGTAGACAGGGAGGTTCACGCGCATGGGTATCCTATTTTTGTGTTTTGTATTTGTAAGTCGAACACGATTATAATAAGAAATTTATTTTATACGTATGACTTTCATTTAAACTTCACATTGTGAAAACCAAAATTCCGTATTAGATACGATTTTTATGTACCCATTGTATATATTATAACGTATTGCATCTGTATGATCCTAACTATAAACTACCAGCCAAAACAAATAACACACAAATAATGATGAAAAAAAATATACATAAACTCTAATATAAATGAAAATCCACTCTTCATTTCCTGCAGTCTACCCCTTCATTTAACCAGGTAAAATAATGTGTATGGTTATGTTAAGTATATACCTACTATATACCATCAGGCATCAGTTGTTTGCCAGACGACTTCTGTAAACGTACTGTTATTGATTTCAGTAGTACACAGAAACAACAATAACGGGTTGCGTAATCGCAATATTTATATTATATTTTTTAACATCGTCCGTTCGCATTTATATTGAATTTTCCAAACGTTATCTCCTTTTTTTTATTCCATAACATAACAAGAATAAAGTATTTATTTTTCGCCATTTCTCTTAGCAAATACTTACGCGCGTATACGAGAACCTTGTGTTTTATCCGTGTGCACATCGTAAATTGTATTTTTTAACGACTGCGACATGGTTAACGGTCGACCGTTATTGACGTGTATACCTAATCGTCTGCGCTTGAAAATCGTGTTTGCCAAGTATAATATGTGTATATACCTAACTATAATATGTACGTACGTCGTATACATGTACTTCTCAAAGGGGCAAAATATATAAACATGAATTTAAAAAAAACGAACCTTATTATAAAAGTTTAAAAAAAAACAAGTTACCTATGTCAACATACCTAACGGATTATATTAAACGGAATATTATTACACTCTTATCAATATTGTTGTTTTATACTGGAAAGGAATTGAACGAAAAAATGTTTTTATCGTGGTATAAGAATAATAATAATAATAATAAAAAAGAAATAGAAATAAAATCAATTACTAATATGGTATTCAAAAGTTTATTAATATAATATAATGTATGAAATGATTGTACAGCGCTGCGTGGCGGTAATAATGTTATACAAGTTGAATTCTTTAGTAGTTACATATAGGCTATATAAGTACCTATAACATATATAACCAATACGTACTAATATTTAATTATAACATTATGTATATATTATATATATATAGTGAGAAAACAAGAAGTACATTTCGAGGGTCGATTTTTTTTTTTTAATAATATTATTACTGATCGTCGAACGACTCTTGTTTTTTTCGTTCCACACGCCTTTTTGAGCATACTTAAATAACCATCTACTATACTTAATCCATTCACTATAATTTTTACTAAAGTTATCTGGACCATAACTGCACTGCTGCACACTTCTCCGGGTATACATACAACAACAAAAACAATAATAACATCGTACTATACCTACTCTTATTATAGTATGTGTATATATTTTATGCGCGTACACCTCGGGCCGAAGAAGAATCTGACGCGAGCCGCTATAAAGATATGCGAATCTGTCTTCACGTATATATATACAATATACATATAACTCGGTGCATACCCAAACCCATATATACGTATACGTACCCAGCCTGAGGCGCTCGTAAACCAGATCGATCCATAAATTGTTATTGTGGGCGAAACAATATAATATATACTATTTCCACGCGTATGTTTTATACATTTAAGTAGGTATATAATATATATGAAACGTCTATATATCGGTGGCGCGCGCGCCCGCTTGTCTCGAGGACCGCAAAAAACGCGACGAAGACAACGACGATACCTATCGATCCGGAAAAACATCTGCGAAGTGGTATGCGTTATATATTTATAGAAGTGTATACACACTACGATCCGATTTCGTTTAGATTTATCGGCAGCCGTTTATTATTTTGAATATATATACTTGTGTAAGACGACAACAATACATGCCTAGAGTATCTATATAATAAAAAAAAGACTTCACGCATTTATATCGAACGGTATTCCGATTTTTTTTTACACATATATGGCTGTTGGTACGTTTATATTATATTAGCGGTTTTTAATCGCGTTCATGCACATATCATAATAATATATTTATATACGCATATTATGGCAGGGAATCTCTGCATAAACAAGGTGATCCACCAAATATGCGTACTTTTTTTTATTCTTCAATAATAAAGTTAGGTATTTAAAATCTGATTTTTAGAATTTTTAAACATACTTTAAGAACATTTTTATACTACCTAAAGAGTGCCTATTGGAGATAAAATTTCCTATTCTTTAAACAAGAACGCTTTTTTTAATAGGTATTACTGTAAATTATTTGGTGGACAATTTTTCTTTAAATGTTACGTATCAAAATCAAATATCGAATAAATAGTTTTTGAGTATTAACTTTGTGCACTGAGAGCAAAAGACCAATGATAATGGAATTGAAATACGTAAAAACGATGTTATTTTCTTATCCCTAACATAAACATTTGAATAATTGAAAATCTACTCGTTTGAATTTTGAACTAGGCACTTTATTTTTTAATAAATATAATTAATCAGTATAAATAATGTACAGTAAAAATGATTCTCGTTGCAAACGCTCTACGAGTAGTAGAAACATTTCGAGAACCAGAATAATTTGAATGCGTTTTCTATTTTTAAACAAAAAAATGGAGGTGGCATGCACGGTGAATCGCTCTGTATGTTATATGACTGCAGGGTGTATCCGCTCGGAGATCTGACGATTTCGCATAATATTAAATAGGAATTACAATACACGTCAGATGTCTGTGAAGATATTTTATACACACCCTGTATATTAAGTAGGTATAATCTATACCTACGCTAATTTGCGCGCGAAAACTTCTATACGGATTGCCGCGGGCCACACCGCGTCGTCGACCGTTTGACGGACAACCCGACGACGACGAATGCGGCGGCGGCGGCGGCGGCGGCGGCGTGCGTGTTTTTTTTTCCGCTCTTCTCCCCTCGCCACCGACGGACGTTGACGGACACGGCGGCCGATTGTAATTGTACTGTCCTCTTCGCTGCAGCGGCGGCCCCGTTACTATTTACCACCACATTTTATTCGCCGCCGCCGGACAATAACGCGCGCGAACCGATGAGCCCGGCAGATAAGACGCGGACAAGCGCGTTTAACGACCGGCCGTCGCTCCGCGATCGGCAAGTGGCCATCGATCGTGGAGACGAGAACAGGCGAGCGCGCGCGCATTCAATCACTATATTATATGGCACAGCTACGCGCGGCGGCGGCCGTCCCGGAGACACGCCGTGGCGTGGGTATGGGACGTGCCGGTTTTTTGTTTGACGGTAAGCGGGTGGGCGAGTGTGTGTGTGTGTGTGTGTATTTATATTAAGTAAATCAAACAAACGGCCGCTCGTTTATAATAATTAGACCAGCTATTTAACCACCCGCCGACTTTGCCCGGAAAAAAAAAAATTGAACATTTAATATGGCGCTATAACACCGGCCCATCTCGGTTATTTTAGTGTTCCTTAGTATACGGGAAAATCGACTTGTGTGTATCTATTGCTTTATGAACTTATTGGACTGAGATGAGCAATTATCCGACTGTGGACCATCTGTGGATATATATATAAAACAGTAATTGGTATGTTTTCGAACTTGGATTAAATCGTTCTCTACGTTTTCCCGATACCACTAAAAACAATCTCTGAAATTTTTGTAAGTATCGCTCGAGGATTTTTGATTATATAAGCTATGCATACATGATAACACTGCATTGTTGTGAATTTAAATAACAAACAATAACAAAAAAAAAAATTCCATATAGTAAAGCATGGCTGGTAAGCTAGTGTATACTAAATTATTTTTTCAAATGTTTTTTTGCAAAATTAGATAGGTACCTATAAACAAAACAAAAATTCGATTTTCATTCGACTCCATCATAACTCATGAGTGGACCATCTTACACGTATTAGTTATAAAAGAACCTTAAGACACCCTCCGAATGTAGATAAATCTATTGATATATCATATAACTTAAATAGAAATAGCTCCAGTAGTTTCTGAAATTAGCCGATAGTAAAAATTCATTTCACATTTATATATAAATACACATAGATAAAACACTTTTTATAATGCATATTATAGCTGCACTATTCTATCCGCACATGTTTATTAAATAATCTTAGAATATTCAAGATTTGATTTTTAAAATTAATTCATCGCTGTCTAATTGAAGATATATTTTTTATAAAATCCAAATGTGTTATTATCAGGGCTTGTAAACGTTATACGTAATAACGTTATATTTGACGAAAAATGATTGAAATTTGTAAGTGTAATTATAACGGAAAACGATAAACATAAATAATTAAGTAACATAAAAAAAAAAAAAAAAAACATAAAGATTAACAAAATGTATGATATATCATCAAACCAAACATAACGCAAAACGTTATAAATAATATATCATTAAAAAAAATAAATAAATAAATAAATAATTTCAATTATTTAGTTAATAAATTATAAAATATAATAAAAATTTTAAATCTGAATAACGATAAACTCATAATTTGTATAACGTTTTAATTTTAAATAACGTATAACAAATTTTTTTTTTCAAATGCAAGCCCTAGTTATTATGTTAATATATGCATTTATATGGCTATGCATATATATTTTTTATATTGAATTTCTACGTTTTTTTAAATTTAAACTACAGTTTCTTAAGAAATATCATTGTATCTTAATTTAGTGATTATTAACATTTTTATATCCTAGAATCATCTAAAATGTTGAAAATCTTCAAGTACTACTTGAAAAAATATCTATACCTTTATTTATTAAAATTCAAAATTCTGAGTCGGTGTTGGCTAACTAACAATTTGAACAAATTTTTTTTTTCAACATTTTGATAAAGAGATAAGTGGGAAAAATGAACCTTTAAATAATATACTTATGCCGTTTGGTCGTTCATTGTGCATAAAATAATAACTATCTATATTATAATGTGAAGTTGAAATAAATGAAAAAAAATCCTACTCGGAATATCCAATAATAATAATAATTATGTTATAAACAACAGCCAGACTTGATAGATTTCGCTAATAATGATTATACATGTACCATCATGAGCATATATATATATATAATGTCTATCCAGACGAAGAACAATATTAATTTTGAAAATAACCTTGAGACGTAGTAATGTATATAATATTATTATAGTTGCTGCTGCAGTATGTATTATAATATTATATGCAATGATTTTAACGTCTTCGTTGACGAGTGGTATATAGTATACTGTATTACTGTATACTTTTAGATATTAGATACATCACGGAATTTTTGATATTGAAAACAAACAAAATCAAATGATAAACAAGGAAAATGCGAAATTATAATAAAATGCGTCAACATTACAATAGCCGTATCTGTAGACTGGATAACTGAAGAGACAACTGCATACATTTTGTGATAATAATTTACAATCGGTCCAAAAAAAAAACATTCACATTCGTTAACATAATAATATAACACATTAGGGTTCAAATTATTGCTAAACAAATTTAAAATACTGAAACAAATTTAATATAAGGTATGTATTATAATATAATAATTAGTGTGAACATGTCCTGAGCATCAAGAAAATTATGAAGGAAATGGATACTCCGACCCATATACTAACAAAATATAAACCTATTGTTACGAATTTACGATGCACCGATCAGTCGAGTCCCACGTTCAATCCATGAGCTTAGAGTATATCGAAAATGCGCACATAATATATTGTGATGTCGAGGAAATACGACGCGCCTCTCCGATATTTTCGGAACCGACAATTATCGTTTCCAATAATAATATTCGTCTTACCTACGCGTCGAAACGTTTGTTAAAATATAATGACACGATGCATTATAACGGTTAAAAATCAGTTTCGAAGGACCACCACGCAAACTCGCGTCAATATATTATAATAATATATTGCGTTGTTATTTCGTTAAACAATCGTCCGACCTGTAATTATCCGGCGGTTTATTGTTATGATGTCCCGTCAACACCGCGCTGCAGTTAGGTACTTCCATCGTGCGATCACACGTGAATATAATAGGTACGGGTTGCGAGTTTGTGACATTATAGAAACTCAAACATACTTTATAACTCTACGTAGTCTCTGATCTCTATATACACGTTAAGAAAAAACTATGTTAAACCATATCATTGATAAATTAATCAATAATTTGTAGTACTTCTTGTCCTCTAAATGTTTATACTCGTACCTACTCATTATACTATCAAGTTTCATTATATTTTATAAAACGAGTTTAGAGAATGATTGTAATATTCAGAGGGACTTGAATATTATTTTTACTCTTTCTCTAGACGACGAAAAAAATAAAAACAAAAATAAATCATCTATGAAATAGAAATCCAAAGGTCGAACACAGAGTCTCTCTATAATTTGGAAAATAATAATAACTATACTAACTATTATATAGATATTGTAGGTACGTATAAGCGATGTCACGCCCTAAGACAGACGCCATAGATCAGCGGTCGGCGACGACTCGGCAATTTAAGCGATGTATAAATGGATCGCACACACTATACATAATATTGTATTATATATTATATGCCTACATTAATAACGCGTCGCGTCGTTGTCGTCGTTTTTGTTGCCGATTTATGGCGGCCGGTCGTCTCGCGTCGAGAGAATCCGTTACCCGCTTCCACCAATACGCCTATAGGTACCTACGTATAATATAATACATCGCGTCGGACGAGAGGACTGATTGAATTTTACAATCGTAAAATGCGTACAAGTGCCAAACCGAGAGTTCCTGCACACACAATCTCGGGCTCACACGCGCGGTATTATAATATTATACGAGGTAGCTGGTATCTACCTACTATTATAGGTATTCCGCGGGTCGCCGCCGCTGGACTACGACTCGTCGTCGTTGTCCATTCATCCGTCAACGCGCGCGGCCGTGGTCTGTAATCGGTGCCGGGCGCGTCAAGAGAAGATGCGCACCGTCGCCGTCGGCCGGACGCGGCGAAACAATGTTTATTATTGCACGTTAACGCGGTACGGGTATAATAGTCAGGTGGTATATACGAGTGAGGCTCTCTGCAGTAGAGACGACGCTCTGCGATCGCGATTTTGAATCCACATTTTATTTTTAGCGCTAAGAATTCGCTCGGGCGAGAAATCAGATAATAATATGGGCCTCTCGTCGGCCGAGCAAACGCGCCTTAAATAATGGTCGAGGAAACGGCGGCGGCGGCGGCGGCGACGGCGGTAAAGAGGTCGTCGTCGTCGTCGTCGCCAGTTTCCGAAACGACGTCCGCGAGCGCGCGCGCGGTGTTGTGATGCGCGAGTAGGGGTCAAAGTACCCGTACGTGTGTACCGCTGTATCTTTATTATATTTTTACGGCCATAGTGATTTGCGTAAACAAACGAATTAATGCAACGACGACTTGACGATGACCGTGATATATTTCGCGAGCGTACGCGACGAGACAAAACGATATCCAGTTTTCACGTCAAGACTCGTATATATAAAAAACGTTATTATTATAACAGCCGCATCATAATAACGTATACGCCACACGTGCGAAGATCACTATATGGACCCGATTTATTATTACAATATGTCCGAGTTGTTGCCTAATGGTTTCGTTTTAAATCGTGAACAAATTTGATAAGAACAAAAACAACATTTTAACGCGACGAAAAATCGTAATGCGCATCACGCCATTAGTAAGACGTATAATAGATAATAAGTATATAGGCATGCCAGTCATATAAGTTTTCGGTACTCGCTGAGTGTTCGGACTGATTTTGGTGCGCTCTTCGTTTATCGTACCTAATTCTACTATAAATATATATATATATATATATATATATATATACACACAAACATTGGTGAAACAATAATGTCGTATATGGTGAAAAAAAATCCATTAAAACGTTCACCGAGTATGGATTTAAATCATCGACAAGTGTAAAACGTAACGAGTAATGTATTATAATACATTATTTGTTTGATTAAATATTAAGACCAGACTTTCGAGAGACTGCCAGGTCAATAAAAAGAGGTTTTTTTGTGTGATGTCTGAATATTAACCTAACCTGGAGATAACTGAAAGTATTGGAGGCAAGATAGAATGATACTAGTTGATCGGACAAACTTATAGTATTGCCTGTAAAGAACTTTTTTGTTGACGGCATCTAACCAAATGAAAAATCAATGTACCTAAAGCACCATCTGAACCTAAGATATGTGAACTATATGGTTTTCTAGATAATCGAGCACTAATAAACGAACAAATGCACAATTTTTTTTTTTTAATATTACGAATTTAATAGATGCGATAATGTAACTTTAATTGTTAAGTTTATTATTGATCCACATTTTTTTCTTATGTTTTATTATTCCAACAATAATCATCGTATCATATTAGTGTTTAATTAAGTTTATACATTATCTATCTCTGGGATTCCAGCAACATATTACAATATAGACGTAGTTTTCATTGATACGAAGAATAAATGATTGGAAAAGAAACACTATGGTACAGGAGAATTTCACCAACGTGCGTTATCGTAATGACTCTGCAGTGAGCTTTACTTTGTTCTAGCACCTCTGAAATTTCAACTCTTGTCGCGCCATTAAGTGAAGAGAAACTAAATAATGTTACCAAGTATTGGTGATTTTTCACGTTTGAGATCCGACATAATATTATTATTATTATTATTATTATTATCGTCATTACGATTATGAATACCACGCGATAGCTACATGTTACATAAGTACATTGGTAACGGCGGCGCATATTTCATTCATTGGACGTAGCCCAGTTCGAGCAGCGGTGCAGACGATAAATTGCGCCGACACGTCTCGTCCCAGCTGTCCGCGGGAATACGCGTGACGGCGCTCGGTTTGCCGCAGGTCGTTGGATACGCGCGGCAACGTTTTGTGTTATTATAATATAATAATAAAAATATTGCACCCAGTTAATATTATATTATAACACAATCTGCGCGTCGTCTTCGTCACCCGCCGCGTGATATATCGGCATGTTTAAACGTCATCATCGTCAGCGGCAGTGGCGGTGGTGGCGCAAAGTGGTTCTACCCGGACGAATAATACTACGCATTTGTGTAAAATACTGGGGCAGAGGAAAAAAAATGAATAAATAAATAACCTCGTGCACGTTTGTCTGGTAGTAGTTAAATCTCAGGTTATACGTGTTGTACGCGATGTAGGTATTTATATAGGGTGATTCTTTCATCGAGATCTATATAGTATATAATATATAATAGTTAGGTATACGTCGAGAAATACGCAGTGATTAAAAATGTTTTTCCGACGTTCATTTTAGAATCAATATAAATTTACGATAACTGCAATGAGTGTTAACTTTCAGAAAAATTAATTGTCATTAGTTGATTGTAAAAAATAGTTTCTTTTGAACTATGCACTAATATGAATTCAATTCTATAACTTTTATTTTGCAATTGTTTGCATTTATGATTTATTACCTAGGTCTTTTTAACCTCTTTTTAATCCTTTTTCATTTTTCGATATTTTTTTATTATTTTTATTAGTTTAAAATATTATCATACATATTCGTATATATTATTTTCATCTCATAAATATTTTATATATTCAGAACGAACGTCATACTCAATAATTTTATTTTTAATTGGAAATAATTTACACATGATAGATTTTTTAATTTTTAAAACTATGATTAATAATTATACTAACAGTGTAATTCATATTGCATTTTTTTTTTGAAATTTTAAGTTTTGATAATGATAAACTATCATCCATACCAATAATGTGTGAATAATAAATACATGAGAAATAATATATTTATTTATGTTGTTTGTATAAGCGAGTGTAGTTATAATTCTAATGATAAATAATAATAATATTAATGTTATTTTAATTTGAATTCGATAAAACTGTGATACGAGTATTATATTTCAAACGCGCGCATTATGATCATAATATTCTCTAATAATAAGGACAATCGTATTATTTTAAATTTTCAATTTTAATGCAGTGGGTTGGCAACCACAACTCATGAACCAAGTTACACATTTTGCGATTATTTTTTGCCTTGAGATTTAAGTATAAAAATGTACCTGCACATCTTAAATCACATAAAACAGTGAGACGATCAGAAATATTTACGATTCTTTTACATAATAATATTTGCAAGATATTACATTATTACTATAATAGGTAACTACATATATAAGAATATAAAGGTAGAATATAGCGTTTACGAGTTATTTATAATGCTGTGCAAGCAGAGTAAAAATTTGTATTCAAAGTATGTGAATAATGAAAAAAAATTCATCGTGAAACAAAAACGTAAACAGATTAAAGATTCTGGATAATAATATAGCTTCAAGTACCAAGGATAGGTCTACGTTTTAGTTAGTTAAAGACAAATGTCGTATTGTTTATGTTCATTTGGCCATGTACGTCAAGTCGTAATGACTTTAATTAGCTGCCCTTTTCGTTCATGACCCCTGCGAACCGTATTTCACATACATATTATAATACCCGACCCAATACTGCATTGTTTCAAAAATGCATAGAATAATAATTGACGTTTAAAGAATCGCATGCATGCGCCTATATAAATATCGAGAGTTTATTTTATATAAGACAGTTTATAATCGTATCGCATTTTAAAACGTGTTCATTAGCATGATTGAAAAATAATAATATCTGTCGATGTGTATTTGTCTATTTAAACGACTACATTTAGGTCAGATTTGACATTAACACGTTTATCTATATGCATATACAATATACATGGAACTTGTACAGAATTAAAATAATAATATGAGTTTAAAAAATATTATTAGATAAGACGTTCATTTGCGCTATTAAATGTTTAAGTTAGGATACTCAACATCATTTAAACGTATCAAACCGTAATGATTAAAAGGTTTCTTATTCGGTTTCGTTTTTTTTCCATAGTATTTTTTTTTTGCGATCGTATCGATTTCAGAATTCGTGGGAACATAATTTTAATTTTTAAACAACTGCTGTTCATAATAACATATTTTATACAAAAGTAGCTACTTGTTTTTAAAATTGATCATGCTATACATGTTTTACTTTGTGTAGATTTCGGAATATGCCCATATATATTATTAAAGTAAGTGGCAGTTATAAATTATAATCCACATTATACATGGTTACAAGATAATAACAGTAAATTGTAAGTAAAAAATCTATATTTATCACATTATATTCAGAATATTATAAAGTTATGTCTCTAAACTAAATGTAGACTCAAAATGAATATATTTTAATAATTGGATGTGTTTAATTAATTACCTAATTAAATTTCACATGTACAATTTAAGAAATGAAAAAAATACGGATTTAGAAGTGATACTATTTACCAATATTTCCAATATTATGATATTATGATCTGCCCTTCCTTAACCTAAAAATTACAATAAACAGCAATCGTGTAGAGTAAAATATAATTAGGAAGTTGATATTATGTCTTTATACGCGGAGAAAACCCTCCACGTTATCGCGTATTCACTATCAGAATAAAATACTAATGTAGTACAATAATCCATACGGAAAATTTATGTACTCTACGCGCTACGAGAACTGTAAGTCTCAAAGCGATCTGTATATTTTTTATATAGGTACCACCTCCGGTTGAATAAACAATCCGCCAGCGTCTCAATAGATAATGAAATAATAAGTATATGTATTATGTGCATTACTATTTAAAAAATTCAATAATAAATTAAAGAAGATTCTAAAAAGACTAATATTTTGGCCAAGTAACCTTCAATAAATTGTAATATCATTTTTTGTGGTTTAACATTTACTTTACTATGTACCATGTAATTAAATCATGATAAAAAATTCATAAATAACATAAAATGACAAACGAATAACAAAAAATTAAATTATATCTTTATATTTATTTATAATAATCCACAAAAATATGTATAACCATAAATTATTGTGATTGTTATGAATAATAAAAACAATAAAAATTATAATTTGTAATTTTAATAGTGGTGGATATCAAAAAAATTTGGAGAACTATGAGTTTAGTTTTATGTCTTAAATTTTTTTCAAAATTAAACGGACGAAAGAAAAATATTGAAATAAAAGTATATCCATAGTAATAGGTAAAATAAATTGAAATCTATAAAATGATCTTAGATAAAAGTTGAAATTACTGTAATTTAAAAATATTGAGTTTAGATCAACTACTTTTATAATTTGACTAATTGTAATGTCAGGCTAAAAAAATTTTCCTTTATTAAAAAAATAATAAGTCACAAAATTTATAGATTGAATATTAAAAAAATAAATATTTTTCTTTATTTCAGTTATAATTACGAGTATGTTATTCCTAAAAAAATCTCATTTTTTTTCTTTCTATATTATGCTAAGTGAACTGGCCAAGATATTAATTGAATACAGTTAACTCGGAGCGTGAACACGCTGCTGAATATAATACATACAGTTTAAATAAATCAAAACATTACCAGTTATTATTATAGGACAGTATATATAGGTACGCCTTGTCGTTCAGTGACGGTATACCTATTTAAATAAAGCTACTTTTGTATTCTTTTCATATTTGTTTTTTTTTTTTTCACCACTAGGAATAAGAATAAATATAATATTATGTTTACACGATAATCGTACATATAAACACATACTGTGGGTATATTTTTTAACATAGGTACTTGTAATATATCATCGTGGGAATGAAAAAAAAAAAAAATGAAACCACGAAGAAGACGATAGTAACGACGACGACGACAACGGCTACGTCCAAAAAACGATGGATAATAACAAGGTGTCGGACATGACGACGATGTGCTGCACACAATACTCGTATGTAGGCATATCATAATATCGGTTATAATAATTGTACCTATTATTGTTTGTTTATTTACGTTTTATTATTATAGTGTTGTTATACCTCCGCGACGACGAAGATGACGGCTGCAGTCGGTCCCGTTCACGACCGGAGCACGCGATCCTCCTCACGGTGGCTCCCGCGTTTTCGGACTCGATCACGACCGGGGCGCGTGTGGGCGCTCGCGCCGCTCTAACACACACACTCGCTCACTCACACCAACACACATTTGTGTGTTACGAACGTGCAAACGCGCGCGAGGTCATGAGAAAGTGTCCGACGACCACTGCCGCCGTATAGTGTGTTTGTGGGACACACACCCACTACAGAGAGATATGGACATATGAAATGGGTACACAATATTATTATAATATTATACGCGCACCGTACAACGATCCGATTTACCGATATGTCACCGGCGCTCCGAACTACCGGTATTTAAATACCAAGCGGTATAAAATATAATATTATGTTGATTTGAAAAGCCGCACGGCGAGTCTTTGCGAATAAAACGCCATCGTACACATACATTGCTGCGTGCACGAAATACGAATAATACCAATATAAAAAATAATCGCTACGCGCGCGTTGCATTATTATGCAGTGTGTCTGTGTGTAGATATCGTTCCGGTGTAAACGTATGTAGTTTACCGTCGTTTCGTTAAAGTTCAGATTACACATTTCAGCTGTACACAGCTAGCATGTTATTAAATTATTGTTATTACGTATAGGTATTTATAAATACGGATGTTTGTGAAACCATTACAATACTATAGCGCCGTTTAGGTACTCTATATACTATAGTGTATAGCCAGTATAGGTTTTCGTAAGGATGATTTTGCAAAGTGCTCACGTAATAGTTATGATTTATGAGTATGTCGTTTATTGAGTTTTTTGTAATTTGAACGTAGTAAAAACATTATAAGCATGTTATTGACACTATATATTAATTAAATAATAAAAATATAATATGCTACAGGGTTCTTAGTATTCGATAATTAGAAATTCGTTCAAAAAGTGGAAATGGTGAACTAGAAAATGTGATTTAAATTATATTTACGTATATCACTGTAAGCAGATTATTCATTGCTTGTGGATTTTTGTTTTTTTTTTTTTAATATAATCTTTATACTGAGTATTTGTTTCTACATAAGCATAAATCGGAGTCCTGACTATTGGTTCCGACGATCTACTCAATGACACTGTATTCTAACAACTATACTTAATATAATTGTGTAAATTTTCTTACCTTAGAAAATCCGTAACTAGGCGTTGGCAAGCAGTGATGGTGTAGACATTCGTGACGTTTGAATGCTGTAAAAAAAAAATATATATATATATATAAATAAATTATTAATGTGAATATTACATGTTTTAACGTGTATAAATATAATAAAATTAAAGAGTAAATTTCACGCGATTTGAAATGATAAATTAATATTTTTATTTTATTCGAAAAAGACAAGGTCAGATTCAGCGTTGACGGCTATAGAAATATTGGCTTTTATAATAATGTTCTCTCTGCTGGCGAAGTTCCTACCTATATTGCAGGTGTTTGAACGTTTGTCACATTGTATACCCATAATATGTTCTTATGTGCGCTATTTACGAGTGTTTTATAGCCAACCTTTTACTGCATTTATTGATCGCGTATTAATATTTATTACATCATTATTAATACAGATATATAGGTACACTACGTTTAATGGACGTTTACTCAATAATAAACCAGTAATTAATATTATTATTGTGTCACAATATTTTATGTTTACTCTTTTTATGAATTTTAAAGTTCGCATGCATTATAATAATATATGGAGAAAATTCAAGTTTTTTTTTTTTTTTTTTAATTGAACTATAAAATACTATAATTATATATAAGAGACTATTATTATATGTTATCCAGAAGATACATGTATAAATTAACGGTCGAACTTGCAAGAATTTATCATGCGAACTGCTAAATTCCAAAATGATAAATAATATATACTTTTATAAATATACATATAGACATGATAATTATTTGTCGATAACATTTTTGGCCTTAACGAATAAATAAAATGTTCGATATGACAATATTAATAGTTTGTAATTATGATTCAGCAATATATTTGAATGAGTAATGAATCATTACAAATTGTACCAACTTAAATTACATTAGTGTTTAACAGTTTTTATTCCCTTTGCATCACATTCAATGTCTAGAGCCGTTTATATATTGGAGGTGTATTTCTAGTATATATTTACAAATATAATCGGGATTTGAATATTTAGCTTACGTAACGATTTGGATCTTCAGAAACGAATAGAGGGTCAAGTGTAGAAAATTCCATCAATGATTAGAATATTTGACGTTTAAGTACTCTTCAAACATAAAACATTATTTGTTGCATCATCGTATGGCAAAAAAATAAAAATAAAACTTTGAACAAATCCATATAAATATACTTATGTGTATATGTGTGTGTGTGTGTGTGTGTGTGTGTGTGTGTGTGCGTGTGTATGTGTCGTACACTTATACATAAACGTTTACCTATTGTGTAGGAATTATAGGTGCTATAGGTGTACTGTACACATAAATTAAACAAATTTGAATGTAATTTTAACTGAGGTTATTTATATTATGTATGTATTTTTAGTCGACTCGATAAATTCTTGTCGGCTGGTACTTCAAAGTTGGTTAATATTTTTTCTCATTCTCGCAATACACAACAATTTTATTCTACAGCCACGGTACAAACTAATAATTGTCATAATTGGTATGTGCTTGATGATTTATTATTTTTAGTATGTCTATATGGTTTATCACAACAGATAATTTACTATGACGTAATAAACTCTAAAGTATTACTAATATAATATCCGCTTCGGATAAAAAAATACAAAATTATAAAACATTTATTTTTTATAGTTCGATATTTTTATTAAAAAATTAATAATAAACATTGCAGGGTTATAATATATAGTCCTGGATTCTGGGATGCTTACGATATTATATTTTATACATTTTAGAATTAATCATTTATCGCAAATGACTGAATGCAATTAATATTAAAAACATCATAATATTATTCATTCAGGTGACATAATATTTTAAACAGATAGCCGATAAGTATAACCAATCACAATATAGGTTTGGTATTTTATTATTTAACGAAATAACGAATATGATTTACCCACTAGTACGGACCACGACGAAGAAAGTTCCAAACATGGAAAGGAGTCGCCTTGATCATGCATACCTAAATGTTTTACATTATTTCACGGTCGATTACGATATTTTATGAATTAGTCACGGATTACGCGCAGCGTCGCGTACTGCGTGCATATTAAACGAACGATGATAGGTGTACGGGATGTTTCGTTGCGGATTCGGACGAGAAATACGAATAGATAAAAAAAAAACACCGCAATGGCACACGACCGCCGAGATATAACCGATAATAATAATAAATTCAATATTCCGAATGTATTCGAAAAAAGTTCGACAAACGCGTAGATGATATAGACTTCGTAAAGGTTCAATCATCGTCCATCGTTATTATACATACATGCGTACACGTACCTATATAATAACCAATGTTTTTATATATATATATATATATATATTGTATGAATTAACGCCATAATAAGATTATCTTTAATCGCAGTTAAGGTATATATAATATAACATTATACTTCATGTACTCGTATTATTTTAGTATTTGAAATACACGCGTACGCATATCATTATACAAATTAATATCGTCGATCAACCAGCCGGCAAATATTTCATATGGATCACATGTTTAACCTTTTTCGTATATCTTCGTATACGCCGGACAGGCAAACGGAGGTATATATGAGTAATGACGTTACATAATATACTTAACTTAATATAAGCTATAGCGCAGCACCAAATATATTTTAAAATATTATTAAATATATGTTATTGTTGTGAATCTGCGTACGTAATAATATTCGTGTTTCGGATCCTACCTCCCGCACACCACCGACCACAAAATCTTATCCACTCTATCCAATAAATCCAGCTGTCGATTATCGTTGTTCTATGCGTGTTTATAGACTAATTATTAACCAAGAATGTTTTTTTTTCAAATAATGCAGTTATTCAAAATCCGATTTTTAAAATGCTTAATATACCTACTCACTAAAAAATCATATATTTTAAAATTCTTGAGATTTTTCTTATCATGCTTAATAATTTCCTTGTGGAAATTCAAACTTTTTTTCATAAAACAACGTCTCTTTTCTACAATAAATAAATTATTTTGCGAATCATTTTATTGAAAACTTTGACATACCTAAATCAAAACTTGAATGAAAAGTTTTTGACTTATTTAACTGTGTACCTACGCTAAAGGTAATAGGTCCATGATAATTAGTTTGAAATATCTAAGAACTATGGAAGTATTATTATAAGCTATATGATGCTAATTTAGTAATTGATTAATATTAATCTATCAGTTATAATTATTTATTTATTTTTATTATTATTTCTCTTTATACTTACATTTATAATTTATAAAAATAGCCATAGTATAATAAATATTATATCTAATATTACATGTGTTTTATATTTTTGTAAAACCATTTTTTTTTTTAAGTATTTTTATTTTAACTAAAAAAAAAAAAAAACTAAAAAACAATTTTGAACTCATCCAAATTTTAAATAATTATGTAAATACATCAACAATTATTCGCTTAATAATTTGTTGTAAAAACGCAGTTTTCATTTAAAAAATAGAATTTTATATCGTCACGGGATATTTTTTAAAAATAATATAAAAAAATCTTGAAATTTTAAAACAATTTCTTTAAGTATCTACTTGTGTTTAAAAATTTACTAAAATCAAAATTTGAATAAAATCATTATTTAAGGAGTAAAATTTTGAGATGTACATGTTTTGTAAATCATCCTGTGTATATTTACTAAGATGTGGGCATAGATGTAAGCATGCATATATAATACACTAACCATGTGCTTCAAGTCTGCTACAATACACAATTTTATATCATATAATACGCGCGCGCGTAATAATCTCTGTGGTGAATTTTCCACTACGCACTTCCCAATCGGTTGAAACGATTATACTTTGAATAATATACGCGTACCTATACCAATATTATGCACGATCATAGATCATACATCGCGCGTGTTATAATCGTCGATCCAATCGCGGGCACGACCCCCGTTGCGTATATTTGTATTCAGTGGCGCCGAATACACTCCAAAGGTGTGACAGCAGTCACACCTTTTTTATGAGGGTGGTGGGTGGGTTGTTACGTAGATGGTACCTTTGGTGTATAATTGTGGATAAGTATACCGTACCTATTCACGTAGGGTAGGTGTTAGAATTGGAAGTTCTGTTGAGTTGCTTATTTGCATTTTGCATAGCTATGTAACACGCCAGTGCGCCACTTAAACCGATTATTCGTTGATAATTAAACAGCCATAAATCGGTATGTAGTTTATTCACACTGGAAAAGCTGTGTGGTTAAAAACCGCGGTTGTCCACGTTTGATTACGGATGTTAAATTTTAGGTGAACATTCGCCTTCAACAGCTGTCCGCTAAAATTAGGGATTTCCACCCCCTAACATTTTTTTTAATGATATTTAATTATTATGTACCTATTACCTATTGGCTATTGTAGCTACATTTTACTATGATTAGATATATTATGTATAATTAAAATTGAGTAACAAAATAATTTTCATTAAATACCGGACATAATACTATTATAAATGTAATATTATTATATAGGAACTCGTATTAAAATATACTAAGAAATAATAAGATTACGAACGTCGAACATTATTCGTATTCAAAATTGATTATAAATAATATTCTGCAGTAATCTTAATTTATACATTTTATAATTTTGACAATTGTAAAGATTATATTAATACGGTCATAGATTATTGTTATTTGTGGAAATATAAATAATCGAAAACAGCGATAACGACTGGTTCTAATCGTTCAACTTCCAACAAAATTATAATTTAGGCACGGGTCACACTATCGCGGTTTCGCTGTGTTATAGAATTTTCCATTATATTTTTAGAAACAGATGGAACACGTATTTTGTGCATGTATCCCCATCGGCTGAATTACCAGTCATCAAAATATACAAATTACAAAATAATAAGATGTTTACTGTTCACTCTTTACTATCTCAAATATATTTATATTATATTATATTATAGGTATTAAATATAAATATATTATATTTATATTTAATAATTATCACACAATAAGTAAAAAAGTATTTTTCGGTAAATAAAATATGTGGCTCATCGGTTAATCAGTGTAGTTTGGTGTATTTTTAGAAAAAATTATTTTACTATAATTTATAAACGTAATATTTATAAGTTATGTCATTTGACGTCTGACTAGCGCATCAATTGCAATTTCCTCGGAAATTGTAAGTTCGAAAAGTACAAATTACAACCCTTGTTTGAAATCTGTCTCAATAATATTTATAAAGGTAAGTTTTAATTAAATTTAAATTTAAATATTGAATAATGAAGTTAACTATTATTATAACTAAAATATTCAGTACCTATGAAATAAATTATTAAATAAAAAAAAAACTGAATAATTATTCGAATTAGATTATTAATATATATAATTATTTTTACGATAAATTTTAACTGTTGATTTAATTATTTTTATTTGTTTTAACAAGCATATGTATTAACAATGAATATAAATTATATCTGTGATTGTGGCAAAAAACGCGGTACCATAAATAGTACCAATTGGTCGCGTCATTTAGACGCTTGTGTAAAAAGAAAAAAATCTTCCTCAAAATTTGGTATTACTAAATTTTTCAAACCAACAACAGCTATAACACCCAAAACTCAAGGTATTTATGTCATTTGTATCATAGTTTTTAGTTTATTAAATAATATGATCATTGATCAGAGATTTGATAATTATTAATTATGTAAAGCTGTAAATTTCCCTCTAGTCTCCAGATTATCTCTTCCATCCAATGCTAACAACTGGAGTATTTTTATTGTGACCTTATTTTTACAACAAAATATGCATTATGGGGCAGTCACTTTTTAATATCTTTTAATATTATTAACAATTCAAACAGGAGTTATAAATTTAATTATGTTATATTATATTTTATGATCATTTTTTCTAATTCAATTTAAAATATTATAAAATAATTATAACCGATCCGGTTATAATTATTTTAATGTCCTACATTTTGATCCTGGGCACGCCTCTGCTTGTTAATATAATAATCATTTACAGATATTTTTCACAATACTTGAACATAATTAATTTACTTTATAAAAACTAAGAATATTAAATTGTTGTTATTAGGTATTGAAACTGATTTGATTGATGACAATTCTACTAAAACAAAGGACACTTATTTTATGAATGAAAACAGTATTTTAAATTTTGAAACAGCTACTAGTGGTGAATGTTCAACTAGACTATCTACTTCAACTTCTTGTAAGTAAAATAATCATTTACAGATATTTTTCATAGAATCTACTTGAAAATAAATAAGTTATTTTATCAAAACTAAGAAAACCAACTAAGAATATTAAATTGTTATTAGGTATTGAAACTGATTTGATTGATGACAATTCTACTAAAATAAAGGACACTTATTTTATGAATGAAAAAAGTATTTTAAATTTTGAAACAATTATCAGTGACAAAGAAAACAATTCAATTGATAGTGAAAGTAAGATTAAGTAAATTGTCTATTAATGATATTTTGTTAACAATGATAATTTTTAGTTTTAGGATTTGGCAATGATCCAGCAGTTTTTAGCCAATTGAATGATTTAACACCTGAACTTGTAGATTTTTTTTTTAAAAATGGACCTTCTCAGCCATCAAAAAATGATTTTCCAAACAAATGTTTTCCTAAAGATAGTACAGGAAGATCGTTTCATGAAAATTGGTACTGGAAAAAATTGCCAGGTGGAGAAACCACAAGGAGGAAATGGCTATCTTATTCCAAAATACAAAACAATATTTTTTGTCATTATTGTGCACTTTTTGGCAGAACTGGTCAAACTAATTGGGTTAAAAAAGGTTATAGTAACTTTCAAAATGCTGATATGAGGATAAAATTGCATGAAACTACTGATAAACACATTATGGCATCTATTAAAGCAGCATATAGACAAGCTGCTTTTCCATTAATACCATCTTTAGTAGAAAATGCTAAGACACACATTGCACATAACAAAGAAATAATAAAACACTTAATTGATATTACTTTATTTCTTGGCAGACATTGTCTGCCATTTCGTGGACACAAAGAGAGTAAAGAAGAGGATATGCGAGGAAATTTCAAAGATCTAGCTACTCTTTTGGCTAAATATTCTCCAGCGCTAGCATCTCATATAACTGAAGTTGAGATAAAAGGTAGAAAAACACATAACTTTTTGTCTTGGCAAAGACAGAATCAGTTGATACAAGCTATTTCCACAAATATTCGTAATACAATTAAACAAGAATTAATTAATGCCACATATTTTAGTGTTTCATTAGACACTACATTTGACATATCAAGAAAAGAAATATTATCTATGGTAATACGGTATATTAATAAAGGAATTGTGTATGAGCGACTTGTTGCAATTCGTGAAACACTACTTACAACTGGACAGCATCTTTTTAATATGTTCGATGGCATTTGTAAAGAAATGAATTTAAATTGGAGAGAGCATCTTGTTGGTCATTCTTTTGATGGAGCTGCCTCAATGCGTGGAAATTATAACGGGCTTCAAGCATTCATAAGAGAACAAAATCAATCTGCAATTTATGTTTGGTGTTATGCACATCGTTTGAGTTTAATTATTGTTGATGCTGTGAGTAGTTGTTTAGAAGCCCGAGATTTATTTGGAAATTTAGAATTATTATTTGATTTTATTGGTAGTAGCAAAAAAAGAATTGGTTTATATTCTAATTTTCAAAAAATCCGTTATCCCCAGATGCCTCAACGGCGGTTGAAAAGAGTCTCTACAACTCGTTGGTCATCCCATTCTTCAGCTCTTCTTACTGTCTTAGAAACTTTTGATGCAATAATTGACACACTGGATGATTTACAAAGTGATTCTACTACCGATCGGGTTTGTTGTGTGAAAGCAAACAGCATAATGGATTATTTATTATCTGAGCGTTTTGTTTTAACAAGTTTGTTATTCACTAATATATTTAATCTTACAAGTCCATTGAGTAAGTTTCTACAAGGCAAAAATGCTGATCTGTTAGCAGCTGTAAATTATGTCAAAGATATACTTATGAAAGTAGAAGATCTTAGAAATGATACACAGTTTACTGAGTTACAAAACAATAAAGATAAATTTATTGAATCAAAGAAGAATGATTTTTCTTTTACTCCTTTGATTCAAAATAAACGCATTAAACGTGTTAAAAAAATGTCTGGAGAAGTATCATTAGATGAACCAATATCTAATCCCCTTGATTCATTTAAAGTCAACACATATTTCACTGTTTTAGATATTATAACCACACAATTAAAGGAACGCTTTAATGAACATTCATCACCGTTGTTAAAAGATCTTTCTTTGTTTCAAAGGAGAAGAATTAAAGAAATAGCAGAAAATAATTTTAGTATGCCAATTGATGCTTTTGAGGGGTTGGAAGCTATTTATGGAAAATTTATTTCAGCCAAAAATTTAAGACTTGAGTTTTTACAATTTGTAAGTATATATTTTAAATTTGAAACATTAACAAAACTTCCAAACAAACTTCATGATGATATTGATTCAATCTTACATTTTGAAACTGACGAAGAAGAGGAAAAAGAAAAAGAAAATTATGTTGATCTTCAAAATACAATTAATTATACTTATAATGTATTATATTTAAACGGCTTAAAAGATATATTTCCTAATATTTATGAAGCTCTATCAATCGCATTAACACTACCTGTATCAAGCGCATCGCCTGAAAGGTCATTTTCTAAATTAAAACTAATTAAAACTAGATTAAGAAGTACAATGGGAGAAGAAAGGCTGGAGTCGCTTATGATGATGTCTTGTGAAAAGGATATAACTTTAAGTCCTGATGAAATTATTAAAACTTTTTCAAGTAACAGTGATATTTTAAAAAAGTTATTTTATTAGTATATTTTAAATGTTTAAATCTAGTATGATTAATTATTATTTTTAAATTAATTTAATAAATGTTAAGAAACTATGTTTAACGTTTATTTTTTCTATTAATAAAGAAAAAATTGTTTATTATTTTATAAATTATTATACTTTACATATTATGATACAAAAAAATTAAATATATACTTATTTATGGAAAAGTATTGTTTTTCTTAGTAAATCATATTATTACCAGGTAGAACAACCAATTGTTTATACTTTTTTATAAAATATGATACCTACAAAAGTTAAAAGTTAAAATGAATTTAACACTATAGGTATCTTAAGGCAATTCAACTATGGCCTAATAAAAAAGTAGTTGTAATGTAAAAGATATTATGTAGAGAGCACAGTGTACTATGTTCTAAGAGATAGAATACCAATGAGATAAGATAATGAATATTAGATAATAAACCTTAATTGATACCAAGGCCGTGACTGAAAAAAAATTTCGGGGGGAAGGGGGTCCAATTTTTTTAATTTTATTATTATGTTGTTTACAACTATAATTACATTGGTATTTTTATTTAAATAAATATAAAAAGATAGATTTTGGAAAAAAAATTTTGGGGGACCCCCCCCCCACAGTTATGGCCTTGATTGGTACCCACTCTCTCCTCCAGACCCATACATAAATATGGAATTGATTTTGATTCAATACTATCAATATTCAGTTAAAATGTTGGTAGGTAGGTGAAATTAAAAAAATATTTGTCACACCTATTTTTTAGTAGTTCGGCGCCACTGTTTGTATTTATGTATACGCGTGCAGACGGATTACGTATTATGCATTAGATGTATGATATATATATATATATACATTATAATGTACATATACGACGGTGCATTTCTGTCTGAGAAAATATAATAATATTTTGTCGGGTTTCTCGTTAGCGCAATGATGAGACACGACCCGCCAGCTGCTGTAGTAGCTCGTTTTTCTTTCACGCGTCTTTCTAGTGTGAAAAGGTACAGCTCGTCTGAATATCGGATAACAGACTTCCGATAGCCACACAACTAATAAATGAAAAAAAAAATAACAGCGGTATAATTGCAAAACTACTCAGTGTATATGCGAGCATTATATGTACCTATACCTATGCAATAGTATGTGTTTGTAAGTGTGAATACGATTTACGATTATGTATAAAATTGTAAGAGCCAAAATGATCATATATTATTATATTATTAGAGCTATATATTGGTAATTATATTTTTATCAAGATATTAAAATTGTTGAAAAACCATATAACTCATATAAACCTATACATAAGTATATATGTACGTATGAATGGGATTTTGTAAATCTCGTCAAATATGTTTAATAATACATACTATTTTAACAACAATATTATCGGGAGTTAAAACTAAATTTAATATAATAATAATTAGTGACTTGAGATCAAAATAAAAACAGTTAAAATTGTAAAATTTTCGAATTACGTTCAAGGTATATTTCAAAATATCCGAATATTTGACTTGTCGCGTCACTACGATATAATCTCATATGTATACAGTATACACATATTATTATTATTATTATATTATTTTAAGCGGGTACCCTGCGGAGAGACTGCTATTTGGATAGGCATACATTCATTTTGAAGCTATATACCTATGTAATATTAAAATATACAACAGTCGTTATTATAATAATACGAAGACTAGCCCGCGATATCATGTTATTTGGTGTACCACAAATGAAATCGATTATGAACGTTCTTAATTTCTATAATCGTTTAGAACGAATATTGCTTTTAATTAATTAATTCAAAACGATTCGTATGACTAATGGTTTTAAATTTAATTTTGCACGCTCAAAATATCAAACGCACGTAATAATATATTATTATATTATATACCAAGTAAGAAATTAAGTATCTACCGTATCTGGCTTATTATAGCTTTTACTTTCAGATGAGATGTAATAATGTACATATACATATTTTTTATTAATAAACGTTTCAGTTTAATCAAAATATTACACAACATAATTTGTTTGCAGATAAATCAATTTTAAATCGGTCAATATAACACTTATTATTGGATTGGTAGCACATCTCATAGATTATAATTTATTATATATTATATTATATTATATAATATTATATATCGATGCATTTTCAATCTTCTAATACGACAAAATTAAAGATACTTCCTGGTTGTATAAATATAGACCACACACTAGATTTAAACGTCAATTATTTAAAATTTGCATGAACAGCAGTAAGTATATAGTACATTATACACTTTACATGCCTTTAGCTATACACCACCTACACCTATTTAATAATAATTCGATCACGACTTGAAACAATATGATTGTAAATAGATACACCAATTTAATGTTAATTTTATTATACTTTTCATTCAAGTATTCTGTATAAAATACTCTCGTAAATTTTACCACCCACAACAACTGCAATTTTACTATAGGTACATAAGTCTGCTACAACTCTTTGGTACGTGAAGTCACAGTTCACATTTTTTATAATACGTTGATTTTACTTTGAAATCGTTGCACGATATTTCGTAACAAGTCATACACGAGAATAAGACAAGTATTATAAATTACATTTAGGTAAGTATATATTATTACGGTGTAGTCTGTGCCTAACTAAATTATAGCAAATTGTAAAAAAAAATAAAATAAAATAACTAATTTTTCTATAATTTTTATTGCTTAATTGTTATATTTAATTACAGCACGAAAAATAATATAAATTTACCCTTTTTTTAAATTTATATATAATAAAATAATATGTACATTTCATATTAATTATTATTTTTTGATGAGAATCATTTATATTATATATTAATATAAACATATAGTATACATTGTAATATAATATAGAATATAAATATTGTTTTGTGTATATAATACAAACATAAAATTGAAAATAAGAATATTCAACAAAATAATTTGTTTTTTTTTTTTTTAAATTTTTATGAAATGGATTCAACATGGGATGTTGTATAGGTCTAACGTTATTATAATTTTTTTTTTATAACTGAACTTATATTTAAAATTTTTAAATATAGTGCGTTTCTCTATGACTATTATATGTTATGTTTATTAGCTACAAGAACGGCCGTTAAAGTCACTAAGGTCACACTCCGTTCTTTACGTTCTGTCAATATAATACTTATCCGACACTCGCGAAATCATAAAGTTTAAAATTACTATATTATATCGTGTACATAACATGAAATGCAATGTTATTTATGTCTTTTAATACACGTGTAACGGATACGTATGAATTATTATATTGTACGATTTATTTTAAGCGTCATTCTGCAGCGCCAGTCCAATCGCGAGCGTACCTATATATTTTTACACGTTTGTTTGCACAGTAGAATATAAAACACAGCTATTTGACGTTCATTCTTCCGTCGCAATAAGTACCCGGAAGGCATTTGGCCACGATTACGGGTGCTAAGAGTAAAATAAGGACGATCAGTGTATATAGCAATTATATGTAGATATACAGAGGGGTCGCGGGGGCGCGCTCGTTTTACCATTAACTCGCGCTATACATAATTTATAATATATTATATAATACTCGTCCACGTACACATAAACATATCATTACTAAGCCCGCAAAGCGACCGAGCCTAATAGAATTAATTTTCTGGCGTACGTCGTATTCAACCCGCGTCTCGTCATGCAATAATAATAACAATATCGTTGGATCGAATCGGTTCACACGTTTCACGTCGTTAATATTATTATATACCGGTAACATGCTTATGCGTATGAGTATATAACATAATATGGCTCGTATTAATCGTATTATATTATAATGTACTTCTAGCGCAGGCGTAAATTAAAAACGAGGTAAAAAGAAGCCACGGTGGTGGCTATTTATCGGTTTTATAAGATATTATTTAATATTTATACGGGCACTTGTAGTAGTTATAACACTTATAACTTATATTATAATAAAATCTCAATCGTCGTAATTGCGCGATAACATAATAATTATTATAATATAATTATATTTATGCGTCGAAAACCGTAATCTTATTTTTTTGTATTGAAATCATATTATATACTCCAACCTAAAATAAATTCAAATGTTTTTAAGGACCTGACGGTGCATAATGGTTGATTTATAATATGTTAGTATTGGGGAAATAGGTTTAGGTCTGGTTTAGTTTTTCAAAAATTTTGCATCATTCATTTATACATTTTGATTATTAAAAATTATTAAAATTGTCTTTACTATTAAATGTTTCTATATACATTATCCACATTATATTGGGTGTGACAAGATCACTCTTTTGATAAAAAAACATTTTTAAATTTGCTTTTATTTTTTATTTGTAAAAAAGCGTAGTACAGTACAATATTCCGTTTACAAAAACCGCGTGAACTGTTGAAATACCTCTTAACTAACATTTTCAAATTATCACACAGTTTTCAATATATCCGATATAACTTAAAAGCGTGCATTTTTCCGAAGGTGTTACCTTGGCCAATAAATTTCCTTTATTGAAAAGCTTTTAATCGTGAAATTCTAACGAAATCCATAGGTCGTTTAAAAAAAAAAAATTCACTCACACACTCACACTCAGTTATTGCTCAGTTAATACTATATTATATAGGTATCTATACTAAAGTAGTATACAATATATATACGCATATTAAGTAAAACAAACAATATTATAGTATAATATAGTTGCGAGAATAAGTATATACATTGTTATAGTCCGATAAACCGTAGTTACTCACAGCTGTCGTCGTCAAATAGAGTTTAAAAGTCTGGAAAACGCGTACCTTATACGTTTTAAATCAAAGGAACATCGCGTGCGAAAACCGTGCGATTTCTACTCACGGTCACGGGGCACCCAAACAGAATAAGTCTATAAATCTGGATGCAGTGGCTGTGGTGTGTGTATATATATCTATAAACATCGTCGCGGTGTATATTTTACCTATAAATCGCAAATCGGAGGCGTAGAAAGTTTGCGCGCCTATATTGTATTTGTGCAGCTATTGCGAATTTATCGTCTGCTGCGCTTTCACCCGCGCGCGCGCGAACAATAAGGCCGTTATATTATTATAGTTGTACATATACATATATATATATATATAAGTAGATACACGAGCGTACAACATTGTATTATTATAATAATATATACCTGTATACTACTGTATAGTTTACCTACATAATATGTGCACTAGGTATAAAATATACTGTACGCACAATGCTTCAATTTATAATATATTCGCGCGATTGCGGTGCTATACTTCAGTACAAGAGAACATTTAAAAATATATTATTTAATAAAACTATAGCTCTATATAATTAGCGTAATCGGAAAAAATTACGAATTTGTCGGATCGCGGACCATAACGTTGCAGCAATAAATACAATACTCTGACGATGCTCATAAGTCTTTTTACGATCGTTCTATTGTTGCAGTCATAGTCTTAACTGTACGTCCGTACCATATAGTGAGTGTTTAATACACACACACACACATTTATATATATATATATACTATATCGAGTCCTGAGTTGGTCACGCCGGGAATGCGGAAGAAGCCATACGCACAAATAATTATTTCTCACCCAGGCCAACGAGACATTATCTCCGTGTTAATTGCATATTTGTAATAAAGTGTATTATATATACAGTACATAAGAATTCAAAGAATCACTAGCGTTAAAATCATGAAATCTAGTGTTGAAATGAATAAAAGTTCTTTGAATTTTAACGAGACGAAAAAATATTTCCATTACAAAATATATAATCACATGATCGAAAAATTGGACGTTAGAGTATAAAAACATATATAACAATTATGGTGGTAAAATTAAAATAAATACCATATATAAACATAATAAATATTACATTTATATATATATATAATTTGAAGAATTTATGTTTTTTTTTTTTAATATTAGTTGCACTATAATTATATCGTACGGTATACATTCGTAAGGGCGCAGTACAGCGAACGATGTAAGTCGAGTATGAAGGGTTCGGCACCAAACCATATTTGCTGTTAAAGATGATCATTATCAAAAAAACCATCATATCATGGAATATATCAAAACTGCAGTTTTAATCAAATTATCGACGTGTTTTAAATTACCTTCTGTTATAATATACGGGTATTCGTACGAATGGAGGATTTCGGCAGAATAACCGCCATTTTATTTTTCCGGTTCACAGAACGATGATGATATTTATAATATATTTATATTATGTATGTATGTAATATTATATAGGTAGTGTATTACACGCAGATGGCTACGTTACCCACACTTGCATTGCGAGACCGTCGTAGCGTGACGGAATGGCGTCCGCGTAGTATATATTATTAAAATGATATATTGTATTATTATATTATTTTCTATTCATGTTTCGTACTTATACTACAGTTAAGTATGTAATTCTGAAGTTATAGCTCCTGTATTATTTACGTGTGTTGTTTTGGATCCGTTTGGGAACTCTTTTTTGATCCATTATACCAAAAAAAAAAAAAAATAAATATACGTTGCTATCGTTACCTAAGTGACAAAACGATATCATAAAATTATAAGAATATTTAAGGGGCTATATGATTTTTGAGTGACTACTAATTACGTCCTACGATAAAAATTTCTTCTTAATTAAGGGCTTAATATTTTTAGGATACATATGAATTGCTACCTATTTTTTTTTTTTTTTTTTTTTTTAACGTGTATGTTTACACGTATTACTATACTATAGTTGCTGATTGACTATATTATATCGAACAGAAAAAAATAATTTTACGTAAGTATGATAGATAAAGCAAATATTAAGGAGTACGTAACTAGGATATAATGATAAAAATCCGGTTCGTAGTTTGTAATATCTATGAGATGTAACTAATAGGTATGTAACATGTTTTTTAAATATTAAATTATTAAGTGTAGATTTTTTTATAAGAAGCCCAGGAAGCTTTGTTATAATATGTAGGTATCACATTTTGCATTACTAAGGTCTAAGAATATTCATTTTTAAATTTGTTTTTATGATTTTTTTTTCTCTTGGAGAGGGTATAAAGTGTTATGCTATAGAAGTTTAGGTTTTGATGTAAATAACTATACTTAAATATAAATAATTCGAGTACATAATTTAAAATTGGTTGTTATAACTACTCCAGTAGAACAATATTAATAATATGCATACTATTATCTTATCTTTCTATATTAGTAATTTATTAATATTTATGTATAATAGTATGCTTTATTTATAAGGATATAATATTATTCTTCTTATTATAAAATATAAATAACGAGTTACGAAACTCGTCCATTGCGAACACCGTTTTCTTCCCGGAACTTTTTATTACGCTATTGGATATCATTTTTAATTTCAATTATAAAAAAAATGCGTATATTCATATTATTGTTCACAAAACACGCCTTCTCATTCATCCATTAATTAATTAGTGCGCGCGTCATTTAAAACTAATTTTGTTGGCTGGCAGAATGCACGAGTGAATGCATTAATATAGTGTATAGTCGGGGTATACGGTGTGTATTGTACGTGTATATCATTAATATGAGCTGTATAAGTAAAAAAAAAAAAAATAAAAAATAGAAATGAAAAAAACATATTATACGGAGCAGATTTCGAACCGGTAACTCAATATTTCCGAACGGCACTATAACGTTTTAATATTATAATATTACAGTACAATGTTGGTACGCAATACAAGTTACGACACCACGCGTATTATACAGGTACGCAGGTACAGGAATATTAAATGCGACCAATTTGTTTAATTATAAAACGAGACCGAGAATCGATTATAAAGAAGAAAACAAGAATGAGATAAGACAATAATATAATCAACGACCAACGGCCGGCGTGTGCCGTCAATGGTTCATTTATTTTTCACGTGACGGCGGAAAAAAAAAATTGTACGTCATACTGTAGATAGACCTATAACACATATACGCGTAACAGCTATTGGGTTTACCGAACGCGTGCGTCGTCCTAGCAATTTAAATGTAAATCGGCGGCCCCCGTCCGGGTCACCTCCCGTAGGGTACTACCTCTCGCTCCTTTTATAATATTATATATATTTTATACGTAGCCATTAACGCTGGACGAACGTCGATCGACCTCCGACCCGGAAAACGGTGTGCGCCGCGTGACCATAATATTATACACGTCGTCGCACGTGTGTGTATGTGTGTGTAAATTTATATATATTTATATATATATAATTACATGTGAACTAACTACTAATAATAATATATACAACCTCCAAAAAAACATACACACGACGAATTATTTTATACTCATAACTCGTTCGAGGAGTTGTTTGGCGCGCGCCCACCGTCTATCAATCCCTTTACCCCCCATCCATCTATTGACTATAACCGTCTATCAATCATATTATTATTATCAGACTACAACTATACGACCATCACGACGAATGACTGTTTAGTGAATTTATGTACTTTCGATGTGGCACGTGAGCAAAATATCTATATAATATAGTAGGTACCTACTCACAATATCATAATATATTATATATTGATATTATTATTATTATTATCATTGTGTTTTACAGAATTGCAGTTGCTGTATAGTGGTTGAGAACTTGAGAAGAATCCGAGTATAAATGTATAAGAGCATTTTAATAAAACAACATTATTTTCAAATTGAGAATGAGAATTTGCAACACAACATAATGTATTGTTAAAAATAGTCGTATTTTCGAAAAATATTTATCTACATTAAATGACTTTGATTAGATTCAACTATTTTATGTACCAACTATTATGATGATCCGAATATGTGATTATTAATAGGTTTAAAAACGTATAATATATTATATATATAAATAAACCAAGTTAATATATAAAATAATGTTAAAAAGAGAAACTATAGAAATTTTGGTGCATTAAAAACATAACCCTTCTAAAGGTATAACGTCATATATTATAAGCTATATTATTAACATACATATTATTAGTTGAATCATGATGATATTTTTAGTGCGAAGGTTTCAAATTGTATTTATTGCTACAAATTGCTATTTTCCGTATTGAGAACCAAATGTCTTTGTATAATAAAATACAATTATACAATCATACAAGTCAATATGTTAACACATTTTTATTATATCCTATATTATAGTAGATATATATTATGATGATGAGAAAAAATACACTATGCCGATGCAATATGTTGACGGTGACCATGGATGAAAAGTATATTTGTTCAATGGCCAAGATGATGGCACTCAAAAATAATAAATGTTCATGTAGAAACTAGGTATACCGTATGTTAAAGAGAAGATCCTAAGTAAATTTCTTCTGTGTATAATATTGTCCTACATATTCCAGTAGCCTGCTGCTTTCCGCAAAGTAAAGTTTATGTATAGTCCATATAGCGGGTTAGTTTAAAACATATGTATATTAATAATATAATACGCGTAATTTCAAGAATAGGTACGTATACATAAATAGAAGAGAAAAATACAATTCTAGATAAACATCTTCTGTTGGTATATTTGTATTAAAACCAATTACCGGGTAAAAAATATTCTACGCACACACATACATAAATAATAATTTAATATATAGTACACTCATCATCGCCATGTAACTGTGTAAAAAGTAAATAAAAAACTCGTTTTAAGTCGTATTTTCGCGGTTTAAACGTTGTATTAAATGGTTTTTCGTGGAATGTTTTTCGTTTTTATACGGTAACATAACATTGTATAATGTATTATTACATATTAAATCGTACGCATGGCGCATACAATGTATATATATTAAGTCCTATATTTAAGACTGTTTTAAGACATGTACATAAAGTAACTACTTATTTAAACATAAAAGTGTGTATGAACTGCCATATAATATACGCAAATAACATAACCTTATAGAGTAATAAATAATAATATAATAAATACTGCACAAATAATTTAAACATTGATCGAATTGGCAAAAAAAAAAGTATAGGGAACTCTGTTTACTCCTTTAAAAATAACAACACCTCCATCACTTTTTAATTTTTATACGCTGATTAACATCATAAAATTATTTATAAATAATCAATTTAAAACTCAAATTAAATACATTATATGTATACTTGTATATTATTAAATATTATTAGTGGTACAGATATTGTAATTTATAGAAATACGGTTATGTGAATCATGACTAACGTTTATAAATCAGCCGGCCGGTTGTCAATATAATATATATAATATGTATAGCACGATAATTATAAATAAATAATCTAAAATATAAACTATGATATTTAGCATCTCGAGCATTTAAATAAAAATACAAAAAGATTTTAACGCAAATAATGAGTACCTACGTTAAAATGTCTGAAAAATTACAGTTAAGGCACCTACGCGGGGTACTTTTGCATCCTCGTCTTCATTAAAAACTGAACATAACACTGCAATAATGATTTATAAATACTAAGGGTATTATAAAATTCATTATATTATAGTATGTATTATGTAAAACGTTATGTAATTGTATTTCGTATAAAATTACTACGAAGAAAAAAAAAAAATTAAAAAACAAGAAATACATTTAGATGATATATTATATTATTATTTTATATCATTGAATATAGGTGTACCAAATTACCACATTTTACATGCACGGGTTCGCGCACATCAGAAAAATCATAACGCCACAGCGCGCGACGGCGGCGCGGTGGCAGATCGTAATCGACGCGGATGCGCGCGCGCGTACATAATACATTACAATAATAATACGCGCACCGATATAATAACAATAATCCACCCACGAGTGTACATATATATATATAGTATATACTATAATACGAGGACGCACAGAGTATAATAATATAATATCGTACTGGCGGTGGACCGTATAGGTATATTATATACACGATCATCGACAACCGGCATCAATACACACCGAATATTGCTGTGCATATATATGTACATAGGTATGTATTATATGGTACTATAATACAAGTGCAGGTATTATAATACTTGTACATAATAATATGTATATTTATAGGTATATATAGAGGTGTACATACTACATATATATGTACAGATATAACGTTGTCTCTGCGCATAGGAATGCTGGAGTATTAAATGCGCACACACACACACACACACACATATAAACACGAGTGAGCGTTATAAGCGAGTCCGCCGAAGTACTAGCTGGGGTAACGGAACGGTAATAACGCAATATTTCCGACTTTGGGTACCGCCCCATCAGCGGCTAATACCCGTGGTATTACATAGTGTGAGTGTATGTGTGTATGTGTGTGTGTGTGTGTGTGTGTGTGTATGAGACGTACCTATCTACCTCCCCTGCTCTTTCTCCGCAATGTACAATATGCGAGAGTTTCTACTCTCCGCGTACGCATCGAAATTGACTGTGGAAATGTTTAAGGACCGGTTTTTTGATTTTTTTATAACTTATTATTATGATTATTTTTCATTATTTTTATTTTGGAATTTTATAAGGTTACAAAATCGACACCGCTTCCAATACGTCAAAAAATGTTATGTTTTATGTTATATTTATAGATATTTACTTTCGTAAAATAATTCCCGCCACACGACGATGTATCAATATTATATGGAATGAATTCAAAAGCATAACTTTGAAATTAAGGCAAATACATTTATTTTAAATACATTTTATTTAAAATTAAATACATCCTAGCTCAACTCTAAATCGGTAATACAATTGGTATACAAATTATTTCGAAATATGATTCTTTAAAAATGCTTTAAAATATAAAAGATTGTTTTAATATCAAAGTGTTCAAACAATGTTTATTGCTTTTATTGTACGTTTTTAATAGTTGGTAAATTATCTATATATTATTATTGCAGATGAACACTCTCGGTAAATAAAAACAGTATTTGCTTGGATATCCAAACTGTCACGTATTAATATGTTTCATTACAATAATATTATGTTAACTAGATAAATATATATCATGTCTGCGATCGATATCTGACCAATATTACGCGCGTGTAATGCTTCACCGCGCGCTACAGAATCTCTTTGAAAACACCTATATTGTAAGCCACGATACTCGCATGTTTTTAAATGTTATCCGGTAACAACATGTGTCGAAGTATACACATATTACAGAGATTGAACTGTAGAACTATGGTTGATAAAGTATGGTAGTAATATAAAGTACCGATAACTGCGTTGTAGTATAAGTATATAACCGTTTAGTATTTCTATGTGTATGTTTGTGTAATGTGTATATATTATTTTCTCATTGTGAATACGACCGTTTTTATTTTTTCTATCATTTGGCACCATCTTCGCTATTCTGCAGATAACCCATCCCTCTTGGCCACACTGCTCAACCATGAAACGCATACGCACAGGAATTTTTACGTGTAAGTACGTATACTACTTGTAACCAGTATGTAAACAGTATATCTTCTTTCTCAAATCGCACGTCTCACACCGATTTATATATATAATGTATCGTCATAATCGTGTTGATTCTGCAACGTCCAAATAATATTGTCATGAGCATATTATTATCATCATCGTCATCATCCATGTCTGTCCGGACTGAACGAAAACAGACAATTAGTTTAATGGCAAATCTTGCAGTTTTATATTAAATGTATAAAGTATACATAATACATATTATGTACCCAAGTTTAACTTAACAGCGTTGCAATACACTCAATTATATACCATGTAATAATATGTATAATAAATACGTTTATATATACGTATATGTAATCCAATGATATTTTTTCATCCGTTTTGGCCTTTGGGACGTTTTGTCTGATCGTTTAATCAGTGAAAATAGCATTTCGTCCATTTATGTTAACGAGTATAGCATATAGTATAATAATAATATAAGACATGTCGTTTTTAAACTTCGATAGCTTTGGTGCGGAAAAACCTGTGACGAATCGTGTTGTATCCCCTATAGTGTGACCATTGTAACCTATGTATACGGATATACGATACTATGAAAACGTGCGGCAGCAGATCGGAAGAATTGTTTAATTATTGTCTCGGACTCTCGACGAGAAAACAGCGAAAACGGCACCTCCGGTGGAAATAAAATCGTTAAGTTGTCCCTATGCGACGTCCGTTCATCCATTGTATGTAAATAGTCCGGGACGGGCATAGTGCACGCGAAAAAAAAAATTGAAAAATAATTCACCTTCATTGTGTTTCGGATGAACGGGTCGCGGATGCTAGAGGCGGTTGCGGTAGGAGGCGGGGGGATGAAGTTTTTATTATGTATTTATATATAAGTAAGATCGCAGATAACGAACAATATGTTATTGTGTATATTTTATTCTTCATTTTTTTCCTCTCTTTATTATTTTGTAGCGTCCGAGTATAAGTACATGCCACACTGTATAATGTAATATAATATACATATAGCATATTGTATACATATATGTGTGTTGTTTTAGAAAAGAAGACGCCTCGAGCTCAGGGGCTATATGCAGTGTGTGTACGGGGTATATTATAATAGTATAATAGCTCCAGGTTGAATTTGCATAATATTATATAATAAACTGCGATGAGGTCTATCTAATCTTTAGTAGCACCACCCCCTAGTCATCAACGCAATCTTGACATGATGGAGCTCCAAAACTCTACTAAAATGTACGATTCGTAGAATGCGTGTATTACATGTATGAAGTCAGTTTTGTTTTAACTCTGATCAAATCATTTGAATTTTTAACTGCTATTGGTACTGTTATTACAGAGTAAAATTTGTATCTGGGTTGTTATATTATAATATGCCATACAATTCTAATGATTATCTTGTCAGCTAATATTGTTTAATTCATTCTAACGGGTGGCGTACATGTCTTCGAATAACAAGTGTAAGAAAAATTGTTTATTCGAATAGATATATGTTCGAAAAGTTGTATGAACGAAATTATATATTAAATATCATGAATTGTATCATGAGAGCACATGAGTTGGGACTAGCCTATTTGCGTTACCCAGGAGACACCACGTGGATGTTGGCTTGAATATTTCCCAAAAATTGTGTTTTTTGTTAAGTTAAAGTATATATTAGAATATTAGATTCATTTAAAAAAATAAAATATTATTGGTGTACCAGCTAAGGTTGCACGGGTAATTGTTCAACGTCTAATCTGGTGACTCCAATATAGTTGAATATCGTATTACCATGATCATTGACCCTTACCATGCGAAGAAGAGTAATTGAACTTCAGCTAATCTTTCGATTTTTGATATAGGCAATATAGGCGAATATCATTGCACCGTGGAGGGTCGTTGATAAATTTTTTTTTTTTATTAATTTTCAAAATATTAAATAGCTATTTTTTTATTAAAATAAATAATTTTTGAACATATAATTTTTCGATTACATTACTATTCGAACAAATAACTTTTCTTACTTTTGTTGCCACTTTCATAGATATACGGGGTGCGTTTGACTCTGTTAATATACATATTCTTGTTGATTATATTATCTCTTTAAATGCCCCTCCGGAATTCGGCAATATATTACTCTCCCTTTTCAATAAAAGGAATCTCGTTTTCTCTTCTTCATTTGGTTCTTTTAGTTCTCGTTCTACATTCACAGGTCTCCCACAAGGAAGTTGCCTCAGTCCCCTTCTATTTAATATATACATGAGCCTCGTTGCAAAAAATTTCTCAAGGTCTGGCCACAACTGCCTTATCTACGCGGATGATATGGTCATCTTTTCTTCAAATAAATCTCTACCTCTCGCCATAGAACGTTTAAATGCTGCTCTTCAAGATCTAATAACCATTTTATCTAATGTATCTCTGGAAATCGCTCCTGAGAAATGTAAATCGGTTATTTTTACTCGGCGCAAATATTTTGATCCACATAACATATACCTAGACAATTACCTCATTCCTTTTGCTACAACCGTAACCTATTTAGGCATTACCCTTGATACTAAACTGCGTTGGATACCTCACATATCTTCACTTTCTCTCTTCACATCCCGTTGGTCAAACTTCCTCAGGACTGTATCTAATACTTGGTGGGGATCCCATCCTTCTAGCTTGCTATCCATCTATCGCTCTATCATACGTTCTAAATTGGACTATGGTTGCTTTCTTTTCGGTTCGGCCGCCTACTCCAACTGGAAAAAAATTAATATGCTCCAATCGTCTTGTCTTAGAACTATAATGGGATATGTCAGGTCTACCCCTGGTCCGGCGATGGAAGTTGAAACCTTCTGTCCTCCTTTTAATATTAGATGCCGATGGCTCGCAGGAAAATTCATTTTAAAATCTTTAGCGCATTCCAACCACATTATATTCGATACCTTCTATTCTCTATATATCACTTGGCGTTACACACCCAAGTCAATGCCGGTCCTATCAATTGCTGCAAACTCTCTCTCCAATTTTCACCAATTTGTCTTAAATTCTTATAAACTTCCACTCTATGAGCAACCTTTTGACTCTCTCCTTTATACCCCTTTAGTCCAAATTGACAATTTTTCTAATTTTTCACACGTTGAACTTAAATCTATGTCTTCTTCTTTTGTTAATAAACTTTTTTCCAATTTCCTCAATCTTAATTACCCCAACTTCACTATCATATACACCGATGGTTCAGTGTCTCCTTTATCAGCCGGCTATGCCTTCTATATTCCCGAACTTCATATATCTTTCTCTAACAATCTCCCTCCTTCGTCCTCTTCCTTCACTGCTGAATGTTACGCTATTTTCGAAGCTCTTCTTTTTATTTCTGATTTAGCCCCTAATAGATACTTAATTGCTTCTGATTCCATGTCCTGCTTACAATCTCTTACATCTAATCCATTTAATTCTAAATTATCCCCTCTTGTTTTTCTAATTAAATCATATATATACACTCTCGAGCAGTCCAATCATCATATTCAATTTTTATGGATCCCTAGCCACATCGGCATACATGGGAACGAAACGGCTGACGGGCTCGCCAAAGCTGCATCCTACACTATCCTTCCTCCTCTTGCGCAATTGCCTTGGACCGATTTTTCCCCTTTATTGCGTCGTCATATTATCAGCCTCTGGTCCAATCACTGGAATAACCTGCCTGCTCACTTTGCTTCTAGGTATAAATCAATTGTCCCCAGTATCATTAATAAAAAAACTTGGTTCTACAACTTAGACCTACCAAGGTCTATCATTGTTCGTTTTAACCGACTCCGCGTGGGTCACTCACTTCTTCCAGATCATGCATACAAACTTGGCCTAAATGACTCTCCCCTCTGTACACTACACATAACCGAAAGCATCTGTGACATCTCTCATTTACTATTTGACTGTCCGTCATTGTATTCTAAGCGTACATCCTTGATTAATTATATTAAGTTCTTAAACATTCCTCCCACTCTCCCTTCTATACTCAACACCCAAGTCGAAACAGTTATAAAAAAAATAATACATTTTTTATTGGAAGCTGGCTTTGTAATTTAAGGTGGTATCTACGCACATTATTATTTAATTAGATATTATAATTTGTTACTTCTTTCTTTTAACTACCTTATTTTGTGTTTTACTATATTTTTGTCATAGCTATTACTTGTTCTACTTAATAATTGTTGAGCTATTATAGTTACATACTAAAAGCTAATAAAAATAAAAAAAAAAAAAAAAAAAAACTTTTCTTACACTTTTCATTCGAAAACATGACTTTCGAAGACATGACCCGTTCCGCATTCTAAAAGCACGTAGACTAAATAGAACATCTGTTGATATGATAAATAAAAATCAAATAAAATTTCGATAAATAGTGACAGTTGGTATTTTTATTTAAGACCACCCCAGAATGAGTGCCATCACTCCCATAAGTATTTTAAATATAAAAACAATAAAATTTATTATTATAACTTAAGAAATCATAAAAGTACCTTAAAGTATTAAAATAATTTTAAAATAAAACATTATGACGTGTTCAAAAATTAAATATTAAAAACTTTTAATGGACCATTATCCCAAAAAATATGAATACGAGTATAGTTTACATTTCTGATAATATATTTTAGACCACTAAGGCGCTACCTAAATATATGTTTATGAGATAATGAAACTATACATGACCGTGAATTATAATAGACAAGAAGTTTTTCATGTATAGGTTTGTTAATATACTAATTTAATGTAAAGATGTTAACATTTTACATGACGATATTTAGCTAATTGCTTAAAATAATATGTTTTGTCTCTATAATACTTTACACGTGTCTGTCTACCGGTATTTATATTTTATACAAATTACACAATACTACTGTTGATATTTTTTCTTCTTGTACAGCATCAGTAAAATACGAAACCATAAATTCACAGAACCGATTTAGATGTACACGGCCCTTTTAAGAAAGCAGAGTGGTATTGGCAAACGAGATAAAACAAGTGACCGGTTATGTGTTGGACGATTAGAATATAATGGATTTCACTTAAAAAAAACTCGCTTTAAATACATGACATATTAAAATACAACCAATATGCTTTATGTTTCAAAAAATCATGTTAAAACACCAAATAGTTAACCATAGTCCATGTAGTATTAGATCCTATATTTCCGCAATTAGGCCTATAAAATAAATTTCTTAAGAGTCTGATCTTGGTTTAAAAAAAAAAAACTGAATTATTACGATGCGTCATTTAGAATTGTGTAATTGTACATAAATAAAAATAATCTTGATTTGTTAAGCACTCTGGTAACGTACCTTAATTGATTTAGATTTAAACAAACATTGCATTTGCGAAAAATATACAGAAACATATACCTAGCTAGTTGTTATACCGCCATAATATATAAATACGCGTCTATCGACATAATGATGAAAATATATGCTGCATCGGTAACAGGCTTGAAGCTACAAACATTGCCCATATATTGTTACATGATTTAAAATAGGAAAAATCAAATTATAAAAAGTTGTAGGTACCTATTATATTCAACGAGATGACATTGCCAAAATTGACAGAAAAAGGTTAAAACATACATATACACAATATAATAATAACAACGACACTAACTAATAAGATTCTTCGAATAGCGTATAATAATATATGTACCTATTGCGTATATAATATTATTATTATACAGATCACAATTATTATATTAGGGGAACTGCGAGATGACGACGATGTTTGTTCGCGTCTGAGACGGCATAATTATCTTCTTATTCAATTAGACTGAGGCCGTTTTTCCGTCTCTCGCCACTCGCCCCGGAGCCGCTTCTCTCTCTTTCTCCATACCATTTTTCCCCCGAGGCTTACACGGTCATTAGGCCAGTCATTATTGAATCAAACACGGGCCAAAACCATCATCAATCAACGGCAGACCCGATGAAGACGTATTTTTCTTCCGTTATATTATAGCAATAATGCGCACGCCCGTGTGAATCCGCTTGTCAGGCACACAACCGCTTTTTTAACAATTTTTTATTTTTTTCATTTTTGGTTAAAGCGGCAAACGCTTACAATAATAGTAACGATAATATGAAAAAAATCATTTGTTTAAATACTCTTAAAGCATTGACTGCGATGATTAAGACATGACATCGTTATTATTTCATAGTTATGACTTATGAATAATATAATAATAATAATAATAATAATAATAATAATGATTCAGACTTAGTAATAAAACAGAACTACACGAGAGCATGGCCCTTTTTCGCCAAAAACAACAAAGGTACGATTCCCACTTTCGCCAAAAAAACTATAAAAACCAATGGTTTTAATTTTTAAGCAATATATGTTGTGGTATGTATAATATGCAATTGTATAATATTATTTAAAAACTCTAATTTAATTATGCCTATATTCAATTTATGTAAAATTATCGTCTACTTGTATTATAATTTGAAGTATTGAAGTATTTAAACACAATAGATATATGATATGGCATTGTATAAAATTTAAAAACTCTAAGACAAGCTTAAAAATAATCGTTAAGGTCCTTATTAAGCATTTGATTTGTATACCTGTATAAATATATAATATTAATACACGTTTGAATACAATAAACTTTAATTTTTTCTAAGATAAAAATGAAATTAGTTTTTACAGCAACCCAGAGACTTAAACGTTGCGTGTACGCTGTTCTTTAGTATTATGTTTATTCAGTAGTACTAATAAATATAATCGGTTTTCATTATTAACTATATTATTGTTTTGCATGTACAGAACATGCGTGCAAGCCATAATGTCTGGTAATTTGATATTGACAGATACCTACACGTAAATAGCCGCCTACAGTCTTTTTCTTCGTTATTGCATGCATACCTACTAATATTAAACTTATTATTTATTAGTAACTCTATACTGTTTTTTCGATTTTTCAGGAATTTCTATAAATTGAGAATTATAATTGTGTAAACTTAATAAGGCTCTATTAGGTATCAGTTAAATCTTGAAAGAGTTCACACGAAAAGAATGTGATGGACAACATTGAACATAAATATATATATATATATATATATTTACTATATAATTATTTTGACAAAGCAGTACATTCTATATAATTTTAAATTTTGAATCAATCACTTGTTAAATAGATACAATGAATTAACAATTTCAACAAAACTGTCCGAGAACGATAAAATCCACAGAAATAAACAAAATAGCTAGACTAGTATATAAATTATTAAAATTAAATATTTCAATAGTGTAGTCTTCTCAAATAATACGTAATTATATAAAATATACGTTTAAACTATCGCACTTGAATACTTGATTTAACAAAATAGTGGTAAAATACAAATTAATATTTTATTTACATAATTTTTGTAATTATATGAACAATGTATAATTTACCAATATTATTCCAATCATATAAAGATGACAAAGGTACACGTTTATTGGGTAGAAAAAAATAGTCAAATAACGTAAATAAATTTGGATATGATTACCGTATTTTAAATGTGTGGCGCGTATTCTTTAGTATTGACACACGTATTTCTTATATGTATATAAAAAAATAATATAAAATAAGATACTGTATTTAATATTCCATGTATTTTTTGGCTCGTGTCGATGTTCGCCGAGCATTATAATCACCAAATTTACGGAAAATAAATAAGTATAAAAAACCAACAACCGATTCGAAATGAACAATATCTCACGAATCGTGACTATATAATGGCTATATTATAATATTATAATATACTAGCAGCATACACGTAGTCTCGTGCCGGACACGAGACATAAGAAAAAAATTAATATAAATAAATAGTTATCTATATAAAACGCGCGTTGCCATTATAATATTGTATACAATATAATGTTATCATCGTGCGGATAACAATGACCAAATTAAAATGACATTTAAACCGTTCGTTTTTAGAGTCCTAATACTAATGTGGGTGGAATTATATTGTTTTGGGAATTGGGTTTCTTACATATTTGCGGTGTACCGCAGAGCCGGGAGGGCAGACCGGTTCGGCGCGCGATCAAACGCGCGCGGCAAAACAACAACACCCCGGTAACCATAAAAAATAAAAATAAAAACCGAAATAATAATAATAATAATAACTCGCACACGAATATTATAATATATTACTATAAGAGTAATAATATTATCACGGGAAATAAAAAATACGATTATATTATATGCCTTTACCTGTTTGTATAATATTATATAATTTAGTAGGTAGGTACCTACACATACCAACTACAATATAATAACTATATGGATGAGAATTTAAATGATAAAATATCCGAAAATATAAATTTGCCTACACGCAGCATGCAATAGATACAGGTGCTAATGGGTTGTATGTATAAAAAAAAAATAACATGAGTCTGAGGGCTACTGAATATGTGCCACGACGGGTGAGCTCGCGAGCGCGTGCGCCAGATAGGTAAACTAAGCGTAGGACGCGTGGGAACCACTTGTGGCGATGTATACCAAGGTCGTGTGATGGCGGCGGATTCGGCGGACGGTATCGATTACCACACTCACACACACACACACGCACAAACAAACGCCAACTGTTGGCGAAAATACATTTCTCTGCTAGCCTCGAGGATCCCGGAAAGCAAGTATCGCACGCTCATCTGAAACGCTATTAGCAGTTTACAATAAAAAAAAACCACAGATATTTACCGCTCTTAATATACCTATATTTTATTTTATTTTATTTGAATTACAACCCAAGTCTTTCGCGAGTAGACTATGACTGCGTTATTATAATATAATATTATTTCCTTACGCTGAAGATTTATTATCATATCGCATAACGGATGTTGTTAAACCGCCCGTTTATAAAGTCGTCATTATTATTATTAATATTTAACTATACATATACGCTGTAACATAAAACGGCTTTAATTATTTTACGCTAACGATATTTTAATATACTGACTAAATATGTTTGGGCCATATTATAAAATATAATATATTATCAATTGTCCAGCGGCCAGCTATTATCTTTTATATTTATTATGCATTTGTACAATTTATAAAATTAGTATTTTAAATGAAGCTGACCTTCAATATTTTTAATTCTTATTGATAATCATTTTCTAATTAAGAAGGAAGGGTACAAAGATTTGTTATTTTAGAAACGTTTCTGGATAAAAGAGACATGGATCAGTATACAAATTATTGCGCCCCTTATATTTTACGATCAGTATACTAATCACGTTTTACTTTCGGGTATAAAAAATATGTTCTTGTCTTACACACATAAATAATGTATAATAAAATAATTGAAAATTAAAATCCTAATATTATAATGTATTAATTTAATTGTGTTGATTACTAATTGTTTGGTTAAATATTTTTTAACAAAAAAAAAACGTATTCGTTTTTGTGAGTCGACATATCTGAGTTTTTCTTTGAATCGCAATTTAAAAAAAATTGTTTCGAGGTGCACACAAGATTAACGGTAGAAACTTAACCGAATTTTAAAGCCACGAATCCGATAGACCGTGGATTGCTTACACACACGCGCATACATACATATGCAAACATTTCCTTTTATTGATATAGATCGATTATTTCCGCGATTCATTTTTCACTCGATTTGTTCGACGCGCGTATTTTGTAGGCATAATATATCGATAAACGTGTGTGGATTCAACTTAACTAACACACAAAACCACGCACAATGATGTACCTACCGATTTTTTATATCATAATGTCAACGGAAAAGTCCGGGATATCCCAAGTACCTACGCGTTACTACCGTGTTGATGGAAACTTAAACGGCGGCGGCGGCGGCGACCAAAGAGTCGAAGTAGCCAATATAAGTGTACGTTCAATAATAATAATAATAATAATAATAATAACAACAATATAATATATGTGTGCACGTTAAATTGATGTGTATACACGCGGGACGTCTATAAAGTACGCGCTAGCAGTAGTCCGGCGAATTTTATTGGCGCGCGGCGATCATAAAAATCAATAGTCTCGCGCGACGTCCATACGTTAGTCAGCCGCCGCCGCCGCGCGTATAATAATACGTATAACTACGGCCGTCCGAGGCCCGCGCGCGATCGAGTTGCCTGCGTGCTGTGAGCGTATGGAAATGTGAAGGCTCATTACGGTCTGAAGATTTATTGGCGGTCGGGACGTACCGCGGCCGCCGCGTCAAACCGTTGATTAATTACGACCGGACCATTGTGGCGGCGGTGGTGGCTCTTCTTCCTCTTTTCCACCGCCACCGCCGCATTCCCGGGTCCGACGAGATATCCTTTAAAGTGTAATGTGCGTATGCGTGTGTACGTAAGGTGTATTTATACGTATATGTATATGTAAATATATACCCCGTGTTTAGTGTATATATACACGTACATAAAGCGGTGCTGAAAGAAAACGGCAGATATCATATTATCATAGTGATAATTCAAAAAACCTTACTCTCTCGGTATGAGTCTTCAATCAACAATTTAAAGTTTTGAACGAATAATAGATATTTTGTTTTTAATGCATTGTAAAATTTTAGGTTTAGAGTGATAAAACAAAAACTACCATTGTTAAGACAGCCCATGCTGTCCTTATATATAAAAAAATAACAATAACATAATATATTATAGAAATGGGTATTACTAATTATTTATTTTATTAATTATCGTATGGGCGTGTTAAAACTCTGTCTTTTATTACATTAAATTAATATTATATGTCATAATATGATATTATAACAGTTACCAAAACACTTGGAGTTAAATATAATGCAATTACATTTTTGATTTATGATAATTTTTATCATTTTAATATTTAGTTTGCATAATTTTAGATGATTAGACAGTAATACATAACTCATAAGTTTTATACAATCATTCAGGAACGAAATTCTACTCGGATTTTTCATTAGAGTTAAGAACATATAATAATTTAATGGAAAGCATAATCTCTATTAAAACCATTCTAACTATAAAATTACAAAAGTATAAAAACTTACTTATTATATTATTAAAATAACTATATTAAATCACTATATGTATAGATAATATATTACTGATAATGTATAAGAATCTTACCTTGTTGAAAGTAGTTGGCTTTCCGAACATACACACACACTAGAGCCATGAGCTGCAACTGCGATAACCGTTGCCTCGTGGACGGCGGTAACGGTAATAGGTCCCGAAGATTCGCAATTTCTGCGTTGATCAGGTCCCTTCGAAGCTTGCTCGCTCCTTTGGTCGACTTGGTCGCGTCGAACCTATACATACAAATATAATAAGAATATAGATTAAATGACGATTGAGTAAAAATATAAGTTAAATATATGTTAGTATAAATTATTTTATCCTAAACTTTAGATTTTCAGTGTACTTAATACTTAAGGTAAAAACTCATAAAGTTTACACTGTAGGTTCAGCTTATTACGTGTCAAATTTATTAAATATTTAAATGGTAAAAATATGACCACAAATTCCATTGTAAACTTAGACACACACACACATATATATATATACATTCATAATATCATATACATTCAACAATCCAATTCGACCTATAGAATAATATAATTTAATATAATATAACAAGTAAAAACAACAACAACGACGACACGATTATAAGATAATAATAACATTATAACTTGTATTATAATATAATACAATAAAATAACCACGTCGTCGCAATAAGTACGCCTACGATGTGAAACGACGTCTTAATTAAATCCTCCCCCTGACGGCGGCGAGTTCGTAATCTATCGATTGATACGGTCGTTTGTGTATATATTATTTTATTATAATATCCTACAGAACGTTTATATTGAGCTTAAGCGACTTAATGTATATACACTTTATACAGTACGTACATTATATCACCTTGGGGCCGGGGCCGCTGGCCGGTATTTTGTACCAGCGCATGTGACTACGGCGACAGCGGACGTGCAGGTACATTATCCGCGCGACCCACGCGCGCTTGTTCGGTTTCAACGATATCTCTGAGATTATTATAAATATAGGCCGTTGCCGATTAATGGCATACGATAACAACGATAGATATAACACTGCTACAGGCCTCCGGCGGCGTTGCGTCTATTATGAATAAAAAAAAAAAACAACCCGTGGAAAGTTTGCGCGAATACTCAGGTAGGTAAATGTATAGTGCATGTGTTTTATTGTTATTTCCACCACGCTTCATGTATTGGTGGCGTTGGTTTTTTTATTCATGTTATTCGTCCGGCGGGTAAAAAAAAAAAAAAACACAACAATCGTCTTACACAATCGAATTTAAATATTATAATAATTTTAACTCATCGCGCGAGATTCATTATAATTTAAATTACCCCTGATGAGAGGTTGTATACAATTATAATATATTGGTATATTATATAAAATTAGTGTGTGCTGTATATATATATTTGTTCGGTCAAAAATATCACGTGATACGCACGTATATGTTTAATATAATTATATTATAATTTAATAAACTTTGCTTATTTAATCGGACCCAAGGGTCATATATTATATTATGATTTATGACTATAAAATATATTACTCATTTACACTCCACATTTCTACACTTTTCCGTCAACATTGCTAAATCCACCGGTCACGTGTTAGAGACAAGACGCATCGAGTTGTAAATATATTGTTTTAAGTAATATGCTGTGCATAAAGCTGTGGTTAAACTTTAATGAGTATACCGTGAACTTCCGTTAATAATAGTAATAATATAATTGTGATTTTTATTTGTAGTTCAATAATTACAAATTCGTTTCTATACATAAAGATCAATGCAATATTGTCAAGGTATTATACGTGTATTTATGCATAAGCTTTACTGGTAATTTTTAACATTTGGATACAGTCGACATTATCTGAATAATATGACATTAGTCATGTGTTATGATTAACTGCCAAGAGTATTATAAAATGTTGGATAATGTCTTAACAACTACATATAAAAATGTATCTCACATCAGATAAAATAATCTTAAATTATTAACGATAATAAAATACAGTTACGACATAATTAGTAATAACCAAAAAAGACATAGGTAATATTAATAATATATAATATGGTATAACTATTATTATTAAACAATACAAGTTTATTTTTAATGAGTATTATCTACTAATGATATAACATACATTAAATTGAGTATTTTATTTTATATTTCAAGTTTATGACTTGAAATATTATTCTAAATATAGAATTAAAATGTTATTTTTTATTATTACATGACATGTTTCTATAAAATTTTGAATTGCACAAAATATTATATAATTTACACTTATATGATACATTAATTGCTAGCAAAAAAATCTTCCTTTATTTAATATATTATTTTAACACCATTCAGTATTGAATGGTTAACGTTGACATGATCCGGATAATGTTGATATTCCAAATTTATGAACGAAAAATTACACATTGGCCAAAAGGCATAGTTTATGTCAAAATTATCCGAATGTTAATATTACCTGTAACGTATATATATAACCACATTATACGGCTGTATATTATGAAGCCATTGTAACATGAAATATTTTACGAGTTGCTGTTCACAACGTTGTATAAGAAATAACTAATAGCTGTGTTCAAATAAATATAATATTGCAAATAAAATTATCATATTATTTGGGATTCTCATCGGATTATAAAAAATGTAAAGAACGTTTATAAGTGATCATATATGTATGGCTTTCTTCCCAAATTGTTGTTTTTAATTTATTTCAAATATATAATATGATTAGTGAGCGCGTTTGCACATAATAATATAGTATATAACATTTCAGACATATTATATATATATATATATATATATATATATACAATATTTAGTTTCGTTACATTAGAATAAAGTGTTGTCACTTGTCAGTCCGTAAACTATATGATGAGTAGTTTAATATAGTACACGACTAGATACATATGTATAAAAAAACATTTATAAGAGAAAACGTGTTTTGAGTTTGCATATATATTGTTATATTAATATATAATAACCTACATATTATTAAATTATACGCAGAAAAATAAAAAAATATAATATAGCTAGGTAACAAATCGCAATTAAAAAAAAGATTGAAAAATCGAAAATATCGGTACCTATATTCACCAATGACAGACATGACAATGACGCGTGTTTGTATGAGTGTGTGTGTGTGTTTTTATACACTGTTTATATGTATATACACATTATACAGTCAGTTCTTATATTAAATCCGTGGGTTGTGACGACGACGGTGATAGGTCCGAGTAAAATATGTTACGCGTGTTTTTATATAAATTTTAAATTACGTGAGGACGTCAACGAGGTAGGACATCAATAGCGGCAAGCAGCAGCAGCAGCATAGACCCGTCTTATTATAAATGCTGTCGTCGTCATGTTGCGCACACTCTCACACACGCGGCAAGAGTGCGTAAGAAGCACACGTGAATCATTTTCTCAGCGTGTTATTCGTCATTGTCAATCTCGGGGCATTGTGGAAAAATGTCATCGGGGCGTGCGCGTCACGCCGCAAATTTCGCCTCGTTATAATGTTATTATTATATCACAATCTAACATTGCAGGTATAATAATATTATCATGTCCTGTCTACTTATTATATTGTTATTATGACTCATTCCTTTGTGCATGTACGACGCGATCAGATATTCGCATCACATGAACGCAAGTTTCGCACTGTGTATTCATGGTCCTCACGATTTTCGAAAAATACATTTTCGATCAACCGCTATAAATGTATTAATTGTAAGCCCATTGATATAATGCACCCACCACCTGTGGCCTGATGCGTAGCATACAGCAAAAATATTTTCGTTGCGACGACAGTGTTTGCACAATATTCGAAAAACAAATAATACACGCGTATAAGTGTGCACGTATACAACGACTCATCATGTAGATATATATACAAATTTACTTTAAAATCAACACAAGTTATATGCGGCTTACACTTGGTATTTGGTTAGGCACCTATACGCGTACATATAATATTAAATTCCGATTGCCACGCTTTAGTGCAACGGCAGCAGCAACATGTTTCCCACGGCTACTCAATCACACGCTGAATATTTGACAACTCGCGGGGTAATAATAAACATATTCTATACTGGAATTATCACGCATACATACAGATAAAACATAGAAGCTAGCTTTAGTATAGATATACGCACTAGGTACTTTGTTTGCATTTAGATGCACATATATGTATATATATATATATGGATTTATATTATAATAATGTATATGCATAATAAACGATGATGCTCGTAAATATGACGCGACTCGCCGTAGTGTTATAGGTACACTTTATATACTACGCGAGCAGTGACTATATAGCCGTGGGGCGAATAGAATAGTGGGAAATCATCGTCAGGCTACTGTGTAGTATATATAAAAATATGTTATAATGTGTTAAGTGTTGAACCGTATAAATGGTCATTTTGCCCCAATGTATATGTATATATATTTATCATAATATGTACGTTATTATTATTTCAACGTCGTTTACGTACTAACGTGTATATTATTACCTATATGAAGTTATTTTTTCCCATTTTTGGATGTGAAAAGCATCTTTTGATACCATATATATTATGTGTATATATAATAAAGTATGTAATATATAAACGTATGAGATCTACTCGTTTGGACTTATTAAGTGTATGTAAATGCATATGTAGTGTACGTAATAATCACAAAAGTAATAATAATATGGTCTGCGAAAAAAGTTTCATGCAAATTTCACGTAACTCACACACGAAGTATGCGCCATAAACGAGATTATGAATTTTGATTATGAATGCGGTACTTATTTACTGCATCAAAATAAATGCATTTTAAAGCTCTAATGTTTTTCTTCTTTTCTTTTGTGTATAATGAACCCGTTCAGAAAAACAATTGTCACATGTCCTGTATCAATGCGACCGGATCATGGTATTGGAGCATGTATTTTAACGCGGTAAAGACTTTAACGCTAGTGGTTGATATTCGTGGACTATTATATATATATAATAAATACAATGATCAACTGATCAGGTATTATTGTACACTAATCATAGACTATGAATATTATTGTAATATATATAGATAAGTTAGAATTTATAATACTGTTTAGCCTTATATTTATTAAAGGTACGTTTTGATTAATATCGAAACAAATGACGGCACCGACTCCGGGATCAAACAATATTGTGATATTATAAACCGCAAGACGAAAGACGGGAATGCGGCTGTCATCATTATCTTACGATACGTCAACGAGACTTAAAAAAATAACAACCGCCAACTATTCTACACAGAAGTTAATCGAATTATGTAAACATAAATAAACTGTAAAATAATTTTAAAATACATTTTCTCCTTCATTTATATTTTTATTTGTATGTGAATGATTTATGATTATGTTGACCGAATTCGAAAAAAAAAATAATAATATTTATGCGTTCAGTTACACGTAATAAAACATTTTAAAACTCGTGTATGTGACGATAAAAAAAAATACATGTCAACATACATTACGATCCGCTACAGCAACCATGACGTTTTCATATAATTTTAGTACCTGTGTATAATATATATTATGTAGGTATACGTATATTATATGCGAATCACAATAATAATATTAATGAATCACGTGTCACCTTATTTGTATTCTTGGTGAGAATAATGAATTATTATTTACATAATTAATGCGTTTAAATATATTATATTAATTTTTCCATGATTTGATAATTTTATAAATCTCTTTGTGAATATAAATAACGTCCTATACTTTATTTTCATAATATAGTTTAAACATTTAAATATACGTTTCGGTAAAATACAATATAATAGTTTTGGTCATTGACCGACATGCACGCGCTTCTCGTTTAACTTTTAAATGTTTTTTATATACATGCTATATATTATAATATAAGTTATGTTCGAATTTAAAGATTAAAAAAATAAAAATAGGGTAGGTGTAACGATTGCCGTCTATCGACATCGTACATTATTCCTTAGGTAGGTCACATGTTGTTAAAATACTGAGTATGAAGAATGGCGAGCGGGGCCGACTGCTGATCTAAGGTTTTCAGGCAGAATTGAAGGGTATATAACTATTACCAATACGTATAGTGGAGGAGTATGCGACATGGATTACGAGTATGTGACACGTTCATATGGGGAAAAGAACAGGAGAAATCTTTCAAAATATTAAAAAAAAACATTAATTAATAAACTTATTTTAGCTATGTACAATCCAGGGAGATACACTGAAGTACATACCGATGCGAGTACACAAGCTAGTTGCCATAGTGAGTATTGGCAACTATGCAACCGTCTGACTAACAACGTAACATTAAACATTGTGATATTTCGTGTGATCAGCGGTTGTTTGCGTTGCAGCCATTTTTGTTAAAGTTTTTGTTGTTTATAGCGTGGTTCCAGTTTACTAAGTTTTCTTCACACGAATCTAAACTTCCTGCATTTTGTTTGTGAATCAATAATACATCGACATCTACTCAAGATGGATTTAACTTTGGACGAATTAATCAAAAGCAAACGGTCAATGTCTCGCAGTGGACGTCGTAGCGGCGGAAGACAAGGCGGCTCTAGAGGTGGTGGAGGATCGAATTTCCGATCAAATGGTGCTACCGGCAGTGGCGAAGGCCCAATGCGTAGAGGCAGACCAATGGCCAAGCGTTCAAATGGATTCAGTCCTTATTCTAAGGGTGATGTTAATGGTTCTTGGACTAACGATATGTATGAAGGACCTAAAAGACAACAAATGAGGGGTGGTTTATCTACTACCAATATTCATAAGATAGTCATATCAAATTTGGATTTTGGAGTCACATCAACAAATATACAGGATATTTTTGATGAATTTGGGCCTTTAAAATCTGCTACAGTTCACTATGATGGATCAGGTAGATCATTAGGAACAGCAGATGTTGTTTATTATAGTAAGAATGCTGCATTAAAAGCAGTTCGTCAATGTAACAACGTTTCTTTGGATGGACGTCTTATGAAGATTGAACTCGCCACAGACTTATCTACAGTTGCCAATCTTGCTACACATCTGAGTAGACCCGCTAATCGTGGCAACACCAAAGGACGAGGTGGAGATAGTGGCAGAGATGGTAGGAATAATCAAAAAAATAAGCTAAATAAAGATGAACTAGATGCACAACTCGATGATTATATGCGAACAGCAAGATATGGTTGTGGTAATAGTCGTGGCAACACCAGAGGACGTGGTAGAGGTAGTGGCAGAGGTGGTAGGAATAATGAAAAAATATGCCAAATAATATGAACTAGATGCACAACTCGATAATTATATGCGAAGAGCAAGAATAATTAAATGATTTATATTGTACTTATTTCTTTATTTTCTAATATATATTTTTAAGTATAAAATAGTGTTTGACAATTAAAACAGTGTTATTAGTTATTAACTTAAATAACTCATAATAATTTCTATTAGGTTAAAGTGAATTGAACCTACAATTATACACTTTTATAATTTAACTACTTTCCAATTATTTGTATATTATTTGTTATAAAAAAAAAAATTGTAAAATTATATTATAATATAAGTTATATTCGAATTTAAAGATTAAAAAAATAAAAATAGGGTAGGTGTAACGATTGCCGTCTATCAACATCGTACATTATTCCTTAGGTAGGTCACACGTTGTTAAAATACTGAGTATGAAGAATGGCGAGCGGGGCCGACTGCTGATCTAAGGTTTTCAGGCAGAATTTAAGGGTATATAACTATTACCAATACGTATAGTGGAGGAGTATGCGACACAGAGCAGAGACAGACGGTGAAGAAGACTCCTTGACGATCCGTGTGGCCACTCTCAATCCTACACTCACGGCATGTCAAAATCTAACCGGATCGGTAATCCGTATTCTCTCTCTCTATATATATATATATATATTATTTACAAATTATTTATTAAAACCTAATATACGTTACACTTATAATACTGTGTTTTACTTAAATAAGGTAACCCTGATCTCTAATATATTGATATTAAACACCGAAGTCGAGTCCCCGAGACCTCGTTAATAAAAACATAACTCCACCGGCAGGGAACGTAAGGTCCGTGAACAGGGGACGTTACATAGGTTAGGAAATCAAGTTGATTTGTTGAAAAATTGGACACAAAAACTATATATGGTTATAATTTATAATATACATTCAATATATCTATACGGCTATACTTACTAGCCACTTGGCTACTTAGTAGTTATAATACGTATAGTATTTGATATACGACGTTATATTTTATATTTTCTAGTGCGAACGCGTGTATCGAACAAAATCCAGTAATGAATATACGGGTGATGTCCGACGGGCAACGGGTCCGGTGGAAGCGTATTATTATGGCTTAGGTAAATCATATATGATAGGTACAATACCTAATAATAATAATGTGTATATTCAAATATCTCGATGTGCGGCCTCTCTCCCGCTGGACGAATGGACGCGGGGAACCCGACGGGCTATGACTGTCCAGAGGTGGTGTACAACGTACGCCTATATATAATAACGACACACTGTAATATACGTGTGGCCGGTCAGAGATTTACACGGATATGTACGCGAATACGTGTTAAGATAACGCGTCCATGATGTATAGATACATGAGATACGTTTATTATACATGTTGGGTGATACCGATATAAATACAAGTAATAATACCAAGTCGGTTGCGACGACGGGGAGAACAAAAAAAAAAAAAAAATTATGAGAAAAAAGAAAGCAGGCGAATATAAGTGCTCGCGCATATCACTTTGTCGTCTGATTTAACGTCTTGTAATACGCAGATATAAATATAGCCGGTATAACGGCTATTGGGGAACCAGAGATGACAACGCCGCCGACGACAAGATGGTTGTAGGTATATAAATAAACGTATTTATATTTTTCGCGTTATAAGACCGCGTATTGTAATAAACGTCCCGTGTATATAATTTAATGGCAAACCGGATGAAATTAAAGGAGCTTTAGTAAGACAAACGACGTGTAAAAGTCACCTCTATATATATTATACGTATTATATATATATTATACACGGGCAGGTATGGATGCGTCAGATATACATTATGGTATAGGTATAATGTATACGACGTGCTATACGAGCAATAATAACCACGATAATGTACAATATAATATTCACCCGAGTAAATTTCATACTTCTTAGTTCTTATACGTATACACTAGCTTTTTTACACATCACACGTATAATAATATAAAACACATGATAAACGTTTATATTATATAATAATAATATGCACATTGCACACGACGGTCGTATATACACGCCCGTGATATAATATCATACATAGGTATAGTAATACTTCGTTCGCGTGCGCGCGCCGCTCGTCCGTTGATTTGTAAATGCGGATTTTATAGAACTTGGGCTTGTTTATGTGACACAACCGATTGAAAGATTAAACTATAGGACTCGGGTGCGATAACGATACACGTAATATTATACATCCAGTTTTCCGGTTGGTTCATACAAATAATAATATAGTGGCGCGATGCGAACCACGTTTGATTTACGGATTGTCTCGACTGGGTAAAATATCAACGGACAACGCGGTGACGACTGTAAACGAGAAGGATGGACAAATAATAATAAAAAAAAAAATGTTCAAGGTACTTTACTAAATTCTCATATATTATAACCACACAATATTATAGTATGAAAACATATAAAACATAATAATGTTAAAAGTTGAGAATTTCGTAACAAGTTGTCTCCCGATTATATATGATTCGATAAACATATACGAGTACAGAATGGCGTGAGTGCGTAAGTCGTTTAGCGTGTATTTATTCCTGTCAAACGAGACCGCGATATCTGTCCGTTTACAGCTGTCAGTGGGGTCCAGTGTACGTAAAATAAACTTGTAAAAAACATCGATATTCATGCAGGAGATGGTCGGTTACGGACGAGAGAAAGAATAGGCAGAACACCAAACGGAATCCATTGTAAATTATAATATTACTAAGTATATCAATAACAATTGATCAACGCGTTTATTTTACAACTATTATAATATAATATTATCATTGTTTTAACTGATATATAAGTTATAATCCTTGTCATTTCGACGACAGTGGATAAATAAAATTATAATAAATTAATTAATACATTATTGGTTTCTACAATTTAATCTAAAACAACTACGAATAAAGATAACGAATAAGGTAACTTATAATATTTCTTAAATATTTTTTTAATACATTATTCATTTTTTTTATAAACATCTCCAATAAAAGTGCTAGTGTACATTTTTATTGCATACGATGCAACAAAATATATGTGCACCTAATGTGTATATTATAATGAATGAAGTATTTAGTTAATAACACATTTTAAATATTCTCATGTTCATTAGGCTGTATTTTATGTGAATAGTGAATACTAGTTATTAAATTTAATATCCAAATAATCCCACTATTAATTGTCATGGAAAATACTAATTTATGTTACAGATTTTGTTTATATTTATGTTAATTTTACTCTTGCCCTTCGCAGGCGTAAACTATTTAATTAACAAATAAATATATATAACAAATTTACTTCATTCTGAATAACTACCTAACTTCGAACATACCTATAAGTAATTAACCAATTATCTCACCTATCGTTTTGTTAAAAATTAAGTTTTATGTAAGATGAAGATTGAACAATTTTTAATATTTCAAACATTGAAAAGGTATACAAAATCGCACATCATTGTAAAACTAGTCGACAGTAGACAGACATAAGTTTGCATATAGACTTCAGGCAATTTGTCGTTGTGATCACGCAGGCCTATTAATAAGTTTAATACATAGGTATGTTGCGAATTGTGTGAAATCGATTTCAGAAACGTATTTTATTTATTAAAAATAGTTAAAATATTTTTTTATATGTGTTGTATTATATATATATTTTATCATGTTGCACTGCAACTTGTAAGAAAATACATAATAATACTAAAATCATAATTATTTTAATCTTTGAATTGACACATTTATAAGGTCGTATTTTATATTGCATAATATTATTCATAGGTGCAACATAAATATATATATATGGAGAACTTATTAGAGGTTTACTTGAAATAATTATAGCGTATAAGTATACATATGAAGATATTGGTGTAAATTATATACGTATCGTGTACACAACTGTTATTATACAAAAATGGTAATATTGAATGTGTTAACTAATACGAGTTCCTGTTCACTCCTTATGAAAAATGTATTCTTCAACTATATTATTATCATTATAATAGTAAATGCATGTATTATACTATATTGCTACTCATCGTGAAAGTGCATACCTAATAATACGAAAATACTATCGAGTAGTAATTATTATTAATAACAATAATAATACATTAAGCTATATGAGTAGTATCTAGCAAAAAAAAAAATACTCGAGGAATATTGGCTATTTTATATATTATAATATACACATAAACTTATGTTGATGAAAATAATTGACGATTTTCATAATGTATGCCAATAGTATCGTTAACAACAACATAAAGCCTGAAGGAAATTATTCATATATGATTGAAAATCACAGTTTTAAACATTTAATTTAAAAAAAATTTATTCCACTGAATATTACTATATTTTTTGTTATCAATAGAATGTCCTTTTTCATTCTGTATACATAGTTCTCGAATCTTTTTAAAAATTAATGTCATACCATAGTCTTACGTAACATGTTTAAAGAGTGAAAACGAATAATATTCATATTTTCAACCTCAATAGAATTTTATAAATATTACAACCTATAAGTAGTCAATCAAGCCTTAAAATTTAATACAATTACGTATTACCGTAGATAAGGTTAGTATGAGGGTTGATTGTATTGAATTGAAGGATTTGATTACTACTGTGAGATTGTATAATAACAGGAAAATAGAGAAACTATATTATAGTTTAAACAGCATAATATGAGGGAAAGAAACAAAACAATTATATTTGTGATGAAAATAATAAAAGATACAAAAAAAAAAAAAAAAATACAATATTTATTATAAATATAACGTTGAGGTATAGACTTTCAAAAAAAAATATTATACTTAATGTACGATTTTTAAGCGCTATATAAATACGCACAAAGGAGCAATATTTTTTGTAGCCTACTTTTTCGTTTTATTGACAATTTTATAAACTGTACAGCTCGTGTTTGACTTAGACATAATAATAATTATAATGTATATATTGCTTTTCCTTCCTTTCCGGAATGAAGTAAACGTATTTAGTGTTTACACATATACTTAACAATTAACACGGATGTAAAGGTATATTTTTTTCGTTATCGACATAATATGAAAGCACATACCATGTGAACTTACAACGCAATATTGTTAGCAATATATCTGTTAACCACGGAATTCAATAATATTCTAACTATATATGTAAAGTACACATGTATAATTACAATTCATAAACAATAACGGATTATTGTTTTTTCCCCTTAGACAGAGATCGCTCAAAACATGCATCCCCTATTTTTCTAAAAAAAAGTTCTACACAGAATGCACTGCATTAAAATTAGGCTCTAATAATATTACAATGAATATTGTGTAGTCCATGCTTATGTAAAAAAAATATCGTATGCATACAATTAATCAATGTCGTTACCATTAGATCGTGGTTAACTTGGCTCGTACAAAATAAATGACAACTTTCTTGTTTTGATTAATTTTTTTACTGTACATAGTTTAACATTCTAATATATAAATAATAACAAAAAAAAAAAACAAATTTTTATTTGTTTTATACATATTCATAGCCGATACAGTTTAATATACAGCTGTGAATAGTAAAAACTTGTTAAAATATTTATTATTTTTCCAATTCAGATTCTTGTCCGTTTAAAAGGTCACTTACATACATTATACATACTCACATATTATGTGACGGGTTTACTAGATGAAACACATTTACGCTTTACCCTACAGATACATCGAAACAAATGTTTTCTTTAATTTAGTTATCCCACTCGTATCATAAAATATTATTTCGTAATATAAACAAATTTCTTGTATGGTATATTACGACTTAGGTACCTATCTGCAGATACCTATATTCAGTTACCGTTTAAATTATGGACAGCAACTTCATGTTTTACTTGTGTAAATAAGTGATAAATTTATATTATATGTATATATATTAGCAATAACGAAAAATAAAAATCTTTCTTTGACCAAATAAATAATAATCATTTGTACACTTTTTTTCAAACATAATAGATGGTTACTGGCCTGACATAAAAGGGATATATTAACGTAAAAAATTATAAATAGCCAATCGTTATACCTACCTATAGCACTTACATTAATATATATATATATATATATATATATATATTTATGAATCAAATTTATTTTTATAAATTATGTTGGTCATTTTATTTATCGTCCATTAATAACTATTACAATTACGTTTAAATGTTTCTATGATTAGAATTTTTTTTTTAATCTTATATACGCACTATTATCGATTAAACGATCAATTTTATTTTAATTAAACTATACGGTCTATGCGATCTCATACATTGAATATATTTTACATGTGAATAATAATACGTACAACATTAGTATTATGTTAACATAATAACGATATAAGAACTAACTATAAATAATCCGTTCTCTACAGATATATCATTAAACAAAAATGGGCGATGATGTGTATGATTCACATTTTAATTCCTAAATACAGATTTTCTTCTCAATAAACTTGTATTTATCAGATATATAGAATATTATATTTAATGAACAATCGTATGTTTAGTTTAGGTTTATGATTTATTTTATTAATACCGATTTAGTTTATATATAACTAGCTATCCCCGTGTACTTAATTGACCATACCAAATGTATCCGTGTTAAATTTGGTTGTATAACGCTAACATTTAGTATAACGAATGTGGTCAAATAATATTTTTGATTTTCTGATTTTGTTCATAGATGTTATTTTTGATTTATTAACTTCATATAACTGTTTTATCTAGCATTTATTTTATTTTTGACCATTGACAGCAGCATTTATTTGAAAAAAATTTAAAATTATTTTCTTTTTTTTTTTATTGAACGACTTAAATAGTTAAATTTGATTTCCTTTTCATTTCGAATTAAAAGACCAACAATTTATAAAGTTTCAACAGTATAAACCGAAAACAATAAAAATATTTTGTACTGCTATATTACATCAAATATTCGCTAAAACACTAATTTCTAACAATAACTAACAATTGGTAACACGGAAGAAAAAAAATATCTTTACGTGAGTATTTTACAATTATTTAAAAAATTAATAACTATTAAAGTTTATTATAGTTTATAGAATGAGAAATATGCATAAAATTTGCTCCACAATGTATTCTTTCATTTACCTATAAAATAAAAAAAATCAAGATAATCAGAGGAGTAGTTTCAGGAAACAAGCATGACAAAGATTTCCATTTTCACACACATATATGTATATGAATGTAGATAATATATAGATTTTATCGAATTTTCCATCACAGCTTAATCGATTAATAAGAACACATTCATTGGGTTATATCAATTATTTTGTGTGTGTAATGTGTATATATATTATATATATATATGATCGTTGAACAAGCTAATCGAGTTTTAAACTTGATAATTTATTAAACCCTATTCGATTAAATAAAAAAATAATGAGAAGAACTGTACCAGGTTATGGGCTATATTTTTCGAAGTAAATAAAATAAATGAACATTCTTATCGTATCTATATTTACTCAATAATTTTTACAATGAAAAACCCTTCTTAACGTCATGCATCTAATGCGTCAATGAATAATATCTGTGCTCAGTGCTCAGACACACATATTGTGCTAAATATGTCACCGTTACGCATTTACCTCACTGCATCAATACATTTAAATAATTATATTCACATGCATATTCTTTAAAGTTTAAATATCAATTATACAATAATATATTAAATAAAATAATATCTTTTGCAAAATTCCAATGAACGAATGAACGAATTCTAGCGAACACGCCAGAGTGAGGATCGTTTTATATAATATATCTATGTTGAATAATATGTATTATAAATGTATCTTGCATTGTGAAATTATATTGTACATTATATATATAATAACACAATATCCACTTATACTAAAGTCATGTATTGTAACTGATGAGTACATAATACATTATAGAGTAAGTATTAAGTATATTCATACTTATATATATTATATACATATATATAATATGATGTGATGAGAAAAAAAAGTTTTGGCTAGTCACAATTTTATTATTTTATCAAAACAGTTATTGTTAAATGGACAAAATAAAAAATAAAAAAAAAAAAACCGGAGACGTATGGGGTAAAAATGAAAGGAATATTAATATAGTGTATAATTTTATATTATGTTATATAAGCGATACAAGACAATTCATTTACACACCAACAGGCAGACGAATAAAAATTACTGCATTTAAAAAAAAAAAAAAAAAACAATTAATTCTGTTAGGTTTCGCGCGCTCGCCAGGGCACACACGCGTGTATGTTATATATTATTATATTATACGAAGATACGACGGCGGTTGTTCAATACGTACGCGTCACACGGAGACGGATACCGCGACGGTACGTCTCTAATAAATGGTGAAGAGACTCGGCCGGTCTGAATGGGGAAAGAGGTCTTGACAGCCGCGGTACACACGCGCACACAAACACGCTGAATGACTACAACGACTACTCTGTGTGTATTCAATATTATATTATGTATATGTATACATAATTTAAGTATGTATAGTAATAGCTATAAGGCGGCGATAGAGTCGCAGGGGACCCACTATATAAAAAAATAAATAAAGCGAGAGGAGAATGAAAAAAAAAAAAATTGAAAAACTCTGACAGACGTACGCCCGGCGTTTCAATACGTCATACAGATATATAATATATATAGGTATCTATGGTACGCGACCGCTTATGTGATATAAATCAAATGGTCTAATTATTATTTCTCTGTCCGTTATATACCCGCGTATATATATGTATATTATAATAAATAACTATATATTATATGAACAAGATTTTTTTTATAAGATTCTCATATTGCTTTTTTATTATATCTATATGCCGCTCAAACTTTGATTTCTCTGCGTTTTGCGAGATACGCACATTTAAGTGTACCTATACATTATGTAATATGTATATTGTATACAATGTTTATACACATAGAATAATTTGTCATCATGTGCATTAAACGTATACCGACATGTGTAAATTTATAGTAATATTATGTTTGTATATAATATAGGTCTATACATAATAAAAGTATAAAATAAATATATATACGAGTATATATATAAATCTTTATTAGAGATATTTATGTGTTTAGGCGTTTTTTAGACGAACTTTGAATTTAAGAATAATAATAATATAATATGATACACCGATATTAGTATATTTACCTATTGTAGAACGATTAGCTATTTATATGCATTTTATATTCTGTTTGATTATTATAACGATAATTGTACATTCATCGCGCTCAGATTAATATATATAGGTATTAGGTATATATATCAGATTAAATCATTTTTAACAGGATCCATTAATTCCAATTATCCCCGTTCCCGTCCAGCTTTATGCAGTAACTAATTGAACCTAAGTTTATAAACGCCGAAACTATTTTTTATTTTACAATTATTATTAGTTTATATTATATATATATATATAAATATAATATACGTTTGACGCGTCCTATAATAGTAGACTACGCCCTCGTCTGCAGAGCTATACAATGTTTTCGTCAATAATAATTATTTAACTGCGGACTGTATAAATATACCTATGTATTATGTATACAATACATGTGTGTATATCTTATAATCCTATCTTTTTGATGTAACAAAAAAAAAAAAAAAAATTAAAAATTAAACGTTCATAATAATAATAATAATAATATATTTGATTTTGGAGATTCATATTAATACAGCAACAGCATATTATATGTAAAATAATGTTGTTCCGAAATTTCACACGATGAACCCGTTTATGATATGAATCGTAAAACTCAACGCGCGCGCAACATTATTATAATATGGACGCGTTACCATGAAATCGCAACAATTATCGCTCGCGTGAATAGTTTTTTTATTTTTTTTTTCAAATAAATCACGTCATTGTGTGTAAAACTTTTTATACTCATATTTACATGACACTATCGCAGAGATGTCTATCAAAAGTCACGTTAGTCTTGACCAGGTAAATATAACTTACGACTTTTAACTACTACTTGGCTACTCGCGTAGTGTGGAAGTAAGAGATATTGTTGTATTTTAATATTATTTATTTTTACAAAATATTGTATTCATCTACGATAATAATATATAATCCACGAATTAGAATCGATAACTGATAAGTAATATTGTATACGCGTGGAGCGTTGAACACGGGTACTTTGAACTCCGTCATTGGTCGTAACTTTTACTAAACATCTATGATAACGTAATAATGCATACACGCACGTTTTGAAAACAGAATAGTATATTATATATATACATAAAACCCGATAATCCATCGAATGCGTTTTTGCATCCAATAGCTTTAAACATAATAATTTATTGTAGATCGTCATCATTGAGAAAATAAACCTAACATAATATAAAAAATAAAAATGTATTTTTTATTTTGCAAATCGTTGGCGTCCTACTTTTGAAAAGTACACGCATAAACGAAGTCAGCGCTGTATTTGAGTAAACGTCCAACTTGGATAAAATATTTGAAAAAATATCCATACGGGTTGTATTAAATTGCATAAATAATATACTATTGTATTGTTTTATATCGCCGTGAGTGGTTATAAAAATATTGAAAGAATTATTTATCAAACTTCTGCATTTTGTCTAATAACCGATATTAGCTTTTATTCAACTAACTATATAACTTAGAATCCAAGGTTAGTTTTATTATTTTTTTGAGTCACGTTACCATTATGCAATTTTTCCAACTAAAAGATAACAAGTTATTGACAAATCTAGTTAACTATAAACAGCAATAATTATATGTGTAGTGTGTACATCTATTAAGTTAAGCATTAGATAAAGTTTGAATGCAGATGTGCAGCATCTTAATATCACAGGTGATCGCGAAAATACGCACGAACGTATTATAAATTTATAAAGAGAAAGCTCGAGCGACACATCTCCCCCCATTACATATACACGCCGAGTAACGAACATCGGATTTAGGCCAATTATTATTATTTATGAAATGCGCTGCAGTCTTCTTCTTATTCTTCGGTTTCTCACGGTGATTTTTATCATTGTACTGTAAGTCATATTCTGTTTCTCTTATAACTCGATCGTTCTTTTTTTTCTTTACCTATTGCTCCTACATACACACATGCGCAATCTAGATGGTTCGTGAGTTACCACAACTATAGTAACGTATTGTGTATATTACACAGTACGCGTGAATTATGTACTTTATTTTTACGATTTGGACCAAAGCTACCATTGCTGTGTACGAGCTAATTATATAGATTTAAAGAAAATGTCTTTAAATCAGGTCTTGCATTTGAAAAAAAAAATTGTTATACGTTATTTACAATTAAAACGTTATACAAATTTTGCGTTTATCGTTATTCAGAATTAAAACATTATTCAACTTTTGCGTTTATCGTTATTCAGAATTAAAATTTTTATTATATTTTATAATTTATTAATTAAATAATTAAGATTATTTTTTTTATTTTATTTTTTTAATAATATACTTTATATATAGCGTTTTGCGTTATGTTTTGTTTGATAATATATCATATTTTGTTAATCGTTATGTTGTATTTTGTGTTATATAATTATTTATGTTTATCGTTTTCCGTTATAATTACGTTTAAAAATTTTAATCACTTATTGTCAAATATAACGTTATTATAACGTTTGAAAACCCTGCTTTAAATACAATTATTTCTTGAAAGTGTAGATAAATAGATACTATAGTTTGAGCTGTTTGAAGGCCCGTCAGTGACAAAAGATATGAAATGTTAAATCAAAATAAAATGATGCTAATGTAGATTTGCTATTAAAGTGATTTATATATTTTCATAGAGTTTAAACCAGATAATGTATAGTATGCCTATACATTTTTTAAATGTTATATAAACAATTCGTGTTGTAATAAAAATCTTATAATATAATTACCTATCGTTCGATTATGACGTAATTATTTGATTGAGCCAAATCCTGATTTATCCTCAAGAATGTAATAAAATATTTAACAATATACAGAAAAAACATAAATTTAGTAACCTCAATCTAACATGAAATTATTGGGGGGAGGGGAATTTGGTGGAGAGGAGTTATGGTGACTGATGGGTTTTGGACTTAGGCTATTCTCACGGCGACGACAAGTTTTTTGGACATCGCGTGTGTACTCAGCGATTTCATTATATATTATATTTAATATATATATATACATTTACACATATCGGCCACACGGTCGCTCCCCGCAAGAGCCGTGTGAACAAAAATAAATATAATATATATATATATAAAACACACACACACACACAAATCGGCACGCCATCCATCGGCTACTGGTTTGCCACTAGTTTTTTTTTTTTTTTTTAAACGTATATCAGATGGTTGTGTATTTAATATATGTATATAGCATATAATTTTTTTTGTCAGTCTTTATTATATTAAGACGAACGTCAGGTCGCGAGAGTGACGTTTAAAAGTATTTATTGTGTATCGCGCTTTTATATTATTATTATGTTATGCGGGCGGAGTAAGAGAGATAGAGAAATAAATATACAGACAGGCAGACAGAGAAAGATACATAGAGACAGACAGACAGACATAGATAGAAAGAAAGAAATAGATAAAAAATACGATTTAATCGTTTGGGAGATTTCACCTAACAGTCTATATAGTAGTATCGCCTAGTAGTGGTAATGGTGGAGAAGAGAAGAGAACATTTAAGGCACCAACACAAAGAGGCCTAGTCATCCCGCGAGACGACTGCAGCGACGGCCGGTCGAGTGCCTTCGCGTCTTTCGGACTGACGAAATAATCAGTTCGGTTCTTTACAAATGGAAAAATAATCTTAATATACACATACACAAACACAATAAGTATGCATTTATGTGTGTGTGTCTATGAGATAAAAAGAAGCGTTTCTACCGTGTGAAAAGCCGCCTACGATGTCCGAAATCTTAATACATTTAATGTTTATATATATAATATATAACGGGTGTCTAAATCGTTTTTTAATTGTGCTCTGGTAACGACTCTATCGTTACGCAGTGAAAATTCAGATGGCTTTACAAAACGGGTTTGACATAACCAAATTTAGTCTTATAAGAATAAAAAATCGATACATAACACAGATTTTTTAAATAAAGAACGTGGATCTGAACAACTTTATCTTATTGTTTGAAAGATTAACGGTTTAATATTTAAACATAATAAAGATCTAAGAAATTGAATAACACAAATTTCAAAAATAAACTATTCAAAGTTGTTTTGAGACTGCATTTTATCCATTATGATGTATTATGTATATTATGCAATATTATAATAACTATTGGTAGGTTTATTATAAAGAAATAATTTTAAGTTATTTTTACGTACATTTTGCTACTAATCTAATATTATTATTTTAATATTTATATATATTTTTATATATTTTAATATTGTATGATAAATTATATTATTATTTTATAATTATTTATATCAAAAAGTGTTTGTTTTATTTTTTTTTATTTTTTGATGTACATTCAAACGTAAAGTAACTAATATAATCGTTTTAATAGATAATGAGTATAAGAATATTAACCAGTTTTAATGCGATAATTATGCAGTTTGTAGTTTACGTAAGAAATTAAGATTGCAGGAAAAATATAGAAGATATACTTTATGCTACCTACATATTATACTACATACATCCTACATACGTCACTACCTCGTAAGTATAAACATAATAATGTTTGAAATTATTACTTTACGTATTTATTCAATTAAAACACCTCTGAGATAAATTATTAATTATAATATTTTATGTACAGTTAGTTTCAAAGATTTGACAAAAATAATATACATGTACAATGTAAATTAACAATCATAATATTTCATAACCATATTTATATTATTTATTAAACAAAGTGATCATTAAAGGTCAATTTAATACTTCAAAAACATGTTTTTCCTTTCTTTGTGTATTTGTAAAATATAATTTTGCAACACAACTATTATGTTTTTTTTAAATTTGTTCATCTTATAATTTTTTTAATTTTTTTAATTACTGCATAAATTTTCAATTTCATATTTTAAAGGAAAATAATATTTTTCTGAATATTTCAATAAATAAAAATCGAATTTTGAACAAGTATATTATTAATTAGTTATAATTAACAACTACAAATATTTTGCTTCGAATTATGAAATTTAAAATGTACAGTATTATTTTATAAAATAAAATTCAAAAAATATGACAATAAAAATTGTAAAAAAAAAAATAAAGTAAAAATAATGTTGTTATAAAGGTTAAACATTTTCCGAATTAAAGAGTGTAGACACTTAAATGGATCACCTTGTATAGTATAAGTAAATGAAACGCTATTGTTTGCGCATGTCGTACATATATACTATCCATCATAAAGTTATATTATTTTAATTTCCCTTAATATTTAAAAGTAAAAACAAGTCCTCTAAGGGATTTCTAACATACGATATATATTTAGTGTGAGACCCATATTTCACGCTTTCGTGTCATAGAATGTTCTTATACAATATGTTCTTTATAATGTCCCTAAAGAAATCTGACACTCTGTCTCGTCCATATATTTATAAAACTCTTAGCTAATAACTTATAAGCTGTATTAGTATAAATTACTCATGCATAAGATGAATAAAAAAACAGGAAAACTGATGAGGTGGGTCATGGATATATAATTCTTTATTTTCTTTAATAATTATTATAATATATAAATATTATTTTATTTTGATAAAAAAAATAAATAAATAATGTAAGCGATTATAATACATATTTTTATAATCTGATAAAAACAATATTTTCTGATTAAAAACAATAATAAGCTTTTTACGATAATTTTGTAATATTTATAATCAAAAATTAAGTACACTTGTATTGAAAATATTTAATAACTACAAAAAGTCACAAAAGTAAAAATATTTATAAATCATTTTCAAAAAAATTATTAATTTTATTTACACGTTCTCAGTATTTACCCATATAATGAGTACTAACGATTACGCCTGAAAGAATGTTTAATTGCCTATAAAGGCTAAAAACTTATTTAAGAAATAGGTACGTTAGAAATATGAATAGTTACTGTACTTATTAAATGCGTTTTAGGCTAACATTAAATTTGTATAAATAAAGTAGCTAGTTATTAATAATTCAAACATGAAAAATTCATATTGCAATATTTTTATATTGATTTTTCCCCCCTTTACTCTTTATGTATTAAAAATGATTTTTAGAACTTAAACATTTATAAATTGTCTAATTAATATGTTATTCTAAAGTTGAAATAGAGGCTTAGCTTTAATGGCTGTTGATTGCGATGTTATAAATATATCTTAAGTGAAGTATTGGTTAGTTTGGCAAAAAAAAAAAAAATTATTTACTATCAAATAATTTAGGAACAATAATAACCTATTATTTAACATTTTAGTTTGTGTTTTAAATTGATAAATAAATGTATTATCTTTAAATAATGTTCTCAATTATCATAAAATGTACGTGTTAAAAAATCAATTTTATTCCACTATGAAAAATTAATTTTTCCATCACTGAAGCACATAATAATATGAGTATTTTTGAATATTTTTTTGATATTCATTGTACTTTACCAGCATTGTGTCTATAAATACGCGTATACACTACCACTATATATCTATATTATAGAGATCCGATGAGTTTTGGATATTACTTATTATTTATTACGAATAGGTAGGTATGTGGTTACATGATGTATAGGTACCACATTCAGATGATGAAGATACGGCACGTATACGTCATTACTCATTAGTATACGGTAATCACTATTATAATAGTGTACTGCATAGTTCTGTCAAAATTGGGCGACCGAAAATGAATAACAATTATTATTGTTATGGGTTTTAAATATAGAGCTACTATTATTCTGTTAGTTCGTATAGAGCACAATAGCCAATTGAGAATAATTTTCTTGTATCCTTCTATCACCCTATAATTGCAGTACATATATGATTTTTGGATGATTATCGTATTGAAATCGCATTCAAATAATACCTTCCTGCCTATAATATATATTTGTTACATCGAAAGCAAATATGAATATCAAACAGTTATTGAAATTGATGAATATATATTTAATTTTGTATTTCCATTACCGTGTGTTATATAAAAATAATTTGTAATTGCGAAAGTAGTAGGTATTATAAAATATATCGTCACCAATCATAAAAACTAGTAATGTTTATGTATACATTTCACGATTACCTATTACTTATTTTACCAGTGTTAAATGTAATTTACAACGTATATTTAAGCTATAAAGGCGAAAATAGTAAATATGAAAAAAACATTTACATATACGTACAAAACTTTGCATTACCTGGTTATATCATTTATTCATTACTAAAATAAAGAATTATGTGTCATAAAATTTTGAAGAAAGTAGAAAATGCGTATTGGTATGTTAAATACTTTGAAATAAATATGAATGCAGTTTATTGTACTTAAATCATTTGGTCAAATCACGTAACACTGCACTTAATATACTTTCGAAACGTTCGTACGATATATTTTATGTGAAAAATAATGTGTTCGCGTTATAATTAAAATATACTAAATTTTACTTCAACTTTAATCCGTGCAGTTATGTATAAGCAATAAAATTAGTTGAATTGTCGAGTATAACATACAATACAATATAATATTAATTGTACCATTCGTACATAAAAACCTATCAACATGCTTACATGCATATTTATTTCCTTTAAAGAACCTGAACACAATACCATTTATAAACTATTACAATTTTAATGAGATAATAAATTCTGTATCGTTATATTAGTCATTCATTACACATTGCAGAATTTATTATTCAAGTAAAGAAATTGTGAAATTTTATATTATTTAATCCATCGATATTCAAAATAATATACTTAAAATAAAAATGTGCACTTAAATCTATATATTTGGTGCACCGTCCTTAAAACCACTTTTCCTACAACTCGCCTGAATAATATATAAATATAATAAAATTGGAAAAATGTACAGAAAAAAATGCGAGAAGTATTAAAAGTGCAAACAAATTGTTATTTAGCATGTCAAATAATAGTCCGATAAAGATAACGAATATCATATTATATTAGTATACAGTAAATAGTAAATATATGAGAAATTTTGTTTTTCAGTATACTAAAATATGAACGTTTATGGTAAAAAAAAATAAATGATAGTAAAATAATAAAGTAAAAGCGCTATCATATCTAGTTTTTTTCCCCTTATGATATTCTCAACCTATATAATGGGCGTTTCTCATCAAAATCGAGCAATTTAACTACGGCCCTGGACGCAATATTTTTTAATAACCTAACAAAGTTTCATCTTGTATCACAATGGCGTTCACAGTTCACACGAATTACAAGACCATTTGAACGATTAATACAGTTTTAGAGTATGTATTTAATATTTATATATAGTTTATGAGTATGCCAAAAAAGAAGATAACTAAAATGGATGGCGACAAGCAATATATGTAACATAATAATAATATAATATAAATTCGTTGTGTATTATAAAGTGATTTTCTGTTTATACGATTTTATTTTTATTTCAATACATTGGAGTCTTTCAACCCGCTACCACCGCACAACACTACGTCCGAACAATAACGATCAACCGCCAAAAGAATTTTTACGTTTAATAATACTAATATAATAATGCATTAAAAAAAATAAACAACAAATCCCCACGTTTCCGTGTTAAAAATGCTATGTCTCGCGTTCTTTATGCGTTTTTATTATTCTACAGTGAGAGATATTGAAACACGACGTACACTTTTTTTTTAATACAATACATATCTATATGTTATATTATGTACGTTCAACTTTTATTGCTCTGGATAATGTTCGCGTTTTGCTCGCGCCCCACACAATATTAGTTACATTATTATATACCGAGTATCACGGACGTCATACGTCTACCTATATATTATGTACATGTATAATATGACTTTTAAATTTAATTATAACCCGGTCAATAAATTCCCCACTACATTCACCCATGGCTTGCAACAAGTCTGTTCGCATCACCCCATTACATCACGCAATTAAGACGCGTGTCCGACCGCAGTTTGTTTAATAGAAAATCATAATATTATAATAATACTATAATAACATATACAATATACATGTATGTATATACACATGGTATGTGTTCGGCTGGTCATATTTTTGTGAGAAGTCGGCATGGTTTTTATTATACATCGTGGGTATTTATACATTTTGTAAAATATTATAATAATATTGCGCGTATAATATCGTATCAGACATATTTTATACCTACGTGACGAGTGAAATAATATTATATTAAATGTTTGAAGAGGAATTTTTTGTTCTGATTTATAATACGTCATCGCGGGACGTTGAGAATAATCAGACGTCGCGTCTCTCATTAACATTTCAATGCACCTTTTGTCTTTCGGAATCCCGACGTATATTTTGACATAAGTGTCCTATATATTATGTGTATTAATATTGTATACAGTATAGTATATATATTATACACAGTTATTTTAAAATAACGCTCATTATTTTCCTTCCTGTACTGTAAGAGTGAGTGCAATGTGTGTGCTCGTGAGTATTATATGTTGTATTATAATATGTCTACACGCATTTTCTTTAATATATTTTTTCAATTATTTATGGGGCTCATTTTTTATCAAGGCATATGGGACACGGACACTTTAGTTACGGGGGTCTCGCGATCTCCTACGCCGACGTCAACAACGACATGTGTTCGGTCTGTGTCAAAAAGACCGCAACGCGCGCGCACTACGACCACCTATCATCGCGTTCTAACGTACATATTGTATTCGGGAGACCTCACTGACTGCACGAACTCGATTTGTTTGGTGACAAAAATGGAATGCTGTTTTTTTACTAACCGATTATAATATAATATATACACATATATATTCACGTGCACGTATGTTTATGTATATTTGAACTTTCTTTCACATAACATTTGGGACAAATTGGTACATGACAACATTCATGCAAGATTTAGACCACGGTTCGCTATAGTTGAAATGCCGTAACTCAATATTTAAAACATTTTTGTTGTGTCTAACGTTCGTGTAAATTACGGTCATAAATTCGAAGCAATAGTGTGTCTAGGACTATAACAAGTATAGTTATTAATTATTATCATGCATTATACTATAAATTAAATTATTATAAATTATAGAATTTAATAATTATTTACTTATTACTGTTTTAAATATAAATTTAAAAAACATAATCTTATAATTAATTATCCTATCTTTACACATTTTAATTTTAATTTCGTAGATTTGGAAATTAGTGAAAATATATGTATTAATAACTATAATTATTATTGAGGCTGTAAAAAAAAAATACAAATCTCCAAACTTATCCAATTAAGTATACTGTATATTATTATGCAGACATTATTTTAATTAAAGGTAAATTGTTTGTACGAAAATTAGATTATTGTTAATTATAGTTAAAAAAATTAGAAATGTAAAGATTTTCTATTTTAAAATAAAATAGTGCGTGAAAATATACTAGTTCCGAGGTTTTTTTAAATTTAATGTAGTTACTAAATAAATTAAAAACCACAATTGAAAATTAGATTTTAAAGTTGTAAAATTACTAAAAGTTTTTAAACTATGTAAGATTTTTTTGTAAACAGTAAAGTATTATATATTGTTTTACGATTCTATTACATCTTGTTCAAATTAATAAGTTCATTAAATAATATTTTACTTCGATTGAGAATCTTAAAAAAATAAAAAATGTTTTTATAATAATTCGTACATTTTATGTGATTTTGTGATTATGTGATTTTGTGATTATGTGATTTTTATTATTTGTATAATCGCATATTTATATCTTAGTCAACTTTTTATACCTTTATTTCTAAACTATACACAACTGCAACAATTGTTCTAATTCAAATAAATACGATTTTCGCAATCGTTCGATAATGCCATTCACACTCATTATCCATTGGTCTTTGATTAAACAACATATAATGTATTGTTGAAACACTCGAAAAGGTAGTGTAGTAAGAATCTACCGACCATGACGAAGTATAGATTAAACAGAAGAAAAAACCAATGTTCGTAAATAATTATTACATTATCAGATATTCAGATTATTAAAAGTTTAATAAAAGCAACAGTAATAAAAAATATAAATTGAAATGAGAAATATCTTAGCTAATAAATTATTGAAATAATATACACCCACAAAAACCTATATAAAATACAAGATAAAAATTACAAAACATAACCTGCTGTAACTGTAATATTTAATTTTTAGTTTTTAAGTTACACATTTAATTGATGAATAGTTCGTAGTGCATTTAATTTTAAAGCGTTTACATTATTATACCACAGCTACAACTAAAAATGAAACAATATAGTTTTAAATTTAAATTTAATTAAAAATCTATGTTATTTAAAAAAAAAAAAAATAAATAAAATAAAAGTTTTAAAATGTATTAATATTATAAATTTGATTTAATTTGAATGGGTAAATCGAATATTTTACCTACTAACATCTACCTAGCAACTAGTAAGTATCAAATAATATCAGTTAATAATAATTATGTATTATGATTAATCAGTTTTTTTTCAATTGCGATTTTTGTGCTTCTTTCAGAAGAATCCTGAAGGGTAAACTCATATTGTTGCGAATGTCAATATCGACATATGAAAATCTTTTATTACGTACTAGGTATTTACTCGATGTGTGTTACTTCTTATAACAAATAATATAAGTAATAGTGGTTAGACTCAAACGGCCATAACACACTGTGATTATAATTAAACGACAACCGGACAAAAACAGGATTGTTAACCGTCGCTCGTGCCCTTGGCGTCGAACTTGTACAGACACGCACACGCCATATATATTATATATTTACATATGTCATAATAATATTATATTATGTACAACATACAGCTGAAATCGATCAAAAACGATCGACGCATTCTGCGTTCTTTACATTAATTAGTGATCGGTGAATAAAATTGACATATTGTCGATAATTTTGTACCTTCTGATTTGTATACTGTATTAAGACTATCAAAAAAAAAAAAAAAATTAAATACAATTTTTTTATATAGTTGTTTGATTTAAATAAATAATATTAAACAATTTAACATTTTTTAATTATGGCTTTTCTGTAAGAAGTAACTTACAGGTGTTTAGGAAAATTAAAAACGTCCATTTAGCATTAGGGTGATTTATGTATGAATATCAATTATATTTCCAACGTCTACTAAGACGAAATATAATATACGCGTGAGTCTCTGATATCTGCAGTGACAGAGACTTTGACGGTCGTATAAGAAGTACCTACATATTTTTTATACTACATTTATACATATTTTTTCTTAATCGCCTTAATCAATTCATACTATAGTATTTAAATGTTTTATTTAAATTTAATTTTCTTATAAATGTGTCACACATTATTTAATATTGATAACGTGCATTAGATTTAACACCATAATTATATCAATAAAATAATGTAATTAAGTACAGTGGGTTGTCTTTATTTGAACCTAACTTGGTATTTATTGGAAACCACAATTTACAATAATTGCCGTAAATATTGGTAAAATCTCTGATTATGTTTAACATAGACTAGTTAATGATTACACCTCATACCATATTTTTATCAATTGAAAGATTAAAAATTATTTTTGAAATCAGAATAAAATAAGTATAATTTAATGAAACCATAAGAAAGTCTTAGTAAAATATCTAAAAATTAATAATTTTAACCATCGAGACTATCATTATTGTAAGATTCATTAATGAATGAAAAATCTCTCTTTAAAAATTCTATCTTAAAGTTTTTAAAGTCTTTTGAATTCTTAATATCAAATTATTACAATTTTCTTTATCATTAGCAACTTTTCATTTTAATTTTTTTTAAAAATTCTTTGCCTCGTTCTTTGCTATTCTAGCATAAGGCATTATTTTACATTTTCTTTCAGGAACATTTTTATCTACAATCTTCATAAGTTCTTTATAAATTTCATTATTGATTATAAATGGTATTACTTTATTTACTGTATTTCCGTGTAAGATATGCTTGTTTGGTTTGTTATGTTCAGAACTGTTTATTTTGCAGTTGTTTTCATTGATAGAGTTATACATTAAATGATTATTTTAGATTATAGGGTTACAAAGATGTGGTTGAAAATTAGATTTCAATTTATGTAGATTTAACATTAATAATTATGGTTGTAGAAAAAAAAATTAAATACGCTACAACAATTAATTTGAAATACGTTCAGAAAGTGCCGATTTAATTGTGATTGTAAATATTTTATCCACCTATCTTTCACACTTATTAATGAACTCATATGGTCAATATAAATAAATATTTAATTCTTAATTTTTATTATAATTAATAGCTAAGTAAATTGTGATTTTATTTTTTAAATGCGTCACAAGATACTAAAATAATCTAACCTTGTGTTTCATATCATTAATTTTATGTTTCTGTTTATTTATTAATACTACTTTTTTCCCTAGATATTTTTTAGTGCAACAATCAGTTTCTGAGGAATATAAAACTATACTATATACATTTAGTTTCACTAATAAATTCTATAATTAATATGTTGCTTTATGCTAAATAGTGTATGAACAAACAACTATGTATACCTACTAATAATACATTTAACTTGAATCATTTTATCAATAATTATGATGTAAAGGGCAAAAATTTTGATTTTTTTTTCTTAAATGTCTTTCATAATCATGTTCATCAATTACTAGTTTTAAAGATTTTAAAAACTGAAATATAGTATTTGGGTCAGCCATTAATAATATTTTTATGGTTTCTTTTTAAAGCGGTAACTTCACTTTTTTAACACCTTTTGACAACATTTCTTATACATATTTTATTATATCGCTTTTAAAATTTATTTTTCTATTTTAAGTATTCCAATTTAAAATTGTATTTTTAATGAGTAAGTATGTATATAATTGTGAAAGTCTATTAATTTTGGCCAATGATAATTTATTATTTCAGCAACCACAGCTATTAAAACTTGCCGGTTATCAATTTAATAGCAAATAATGTAAGTAGTAACTAGTTACTAGACAACATAATATTATTCATAAAAAAATTTTAACTTTAATGTTTAAACGTATTTTAATTTATTTAATTTTACATATGTGCAAAATAAAACATAAGTTTATTGAATCAATATTTGGCAATATTTATCTTTTATACCTAACCTAACCTTTCTTTTGACTTTTTTTTTTCAATAATAAGTATCATTATTATGATAGTACACATACTATTTAGTAAACTTACATACGAATAATTATAGTTTTTATTACAAAAAATATACTAAACTTAAGTGGAAGGTATCAAATACATAATTATTAAAACAACGTCAATTACCCAATTTATAAATTTAAGTGTAAAACTGATTGAATGCTTAATAATTAAGTGAACGAGTTTCAAAGGTCAAAGCAATTTATACCATCTAGTTATAATTTAAAAACAATTACTTATTTTTTGCTATGTAGACATTAACTAAAGATTATCAAGTATACATTTATCAGTATGTAAAATTTCTTATATATTTAATTTATAGAAATGAGTATAATATTCGTTTTGGTTTTTAAACTCACTAAATATCTTCAAATTAAATTAATCATAGGTATATTTAACACTTGAAGTGCAATATAATATGTAGATTACAAGTATATTAATATATATATATAATTTGCATTTATATTTTTATTTAAAATAAATTTAATTAAACATATGTATATAACATTTTTTGGTAAGTTTTATCAGAATAATTATTTTAGTTAGTTTTATCATAATTCATAACACAGTGTTATAACGTTAGTGGCAAAGAAGTATGGACTCTCGAGTACCATTTTAACGGTGCTAATAAAGCCTACATGACGAGAATAAGCTGATGGTTTATAATTTGTGTTAACTGTATTATTTTATAATAATAATCAAAAATTCAAATAATTAAACTATACACCTATTATGTCATATATAATACAGAATTACATTATTTAAAAAATTAAATAATTATCACTTTGTTTATAAATATATTTTTATTATTTTTACATTGTCCAAGACTCGAGATTTATAGCCCTTAAAATCATTAAATAAGAATTTAAAAATAACGCTTAAAACCATCATTATAATATTTTATAAGCAATCAAATAAGTATTTAAGAAACTTAAATTTAAGCAAAAATTTTATTTTTACGCGATAAAGTAGATACTATACAGAAACTGAGATAAAAATAATATAATTAAAGATTACAAAAAATATCAAAACAAAATAATTAGGAAAAGTTTCTAACTAAAAAGCAAAACAAAAAAAAATCTTTATATTATAAAAAAATCAAACTTCACTTTCGAGACATTTTGCCTTATTGTTTATTCTATCATAAACAATAAAAAAAAAAAAAAAAAAAATAATCAGAAAAAATAAAAATAAGTATCTTTTTGAAAAATCGCTGAAAAAAAGCAAAAAAAGCACTTTCAAATTTCATAATTGAATGTGTTGTAACATGACATAGGTACACTTCCATACCATTCTGCCACATTTTAAATCAATCCATAAAAATAAGCAAATGATTTTAGTCCTGAGCTCTAATAATAGCGAACGAATATAATTGTATTATATTTATTTTTTATCTTACCAAATATTTTTATCCAATAAAAAATATTTAAAGTACATATAAATAGATAAACCTACCTATAATTACAAAATATAGAGCTTCAATTATATAATATAATATTTATATAGACATTGACATAGATGTTATTTGTATATAATATTATATAATGATTAATACGACGTTTGTTAAATATTATAAAAACACTATATTTTTTTTAATTATATGGAAATTTATGAAACTATGTATTAAATTCATATCGTATGAAACAAAAATATCCTAGTTCTATTTTACTTGTGCAATAATATATTTTTAGACTCAACATAACACAGTGCAGGAGAAATGAAATTGTTTAATGAATTTAATGCCAAAGGAACATATAATTAAACAAAATTACCTGGTGAACATGTTAGAAGAATTAGCCTGGAAATCCAGCTTGATGGCTTGAGTCAAAACTAAACAATTAGAAAGAAAAACTAAACCGTTTCAGTACTCGCCGTGTAAAATAATTAGTAAATTATGTACAATGACGACGACGACATCGACGTCCGAATCGCGCACCGTTCGCGTTTAGTTATGTGCGTTTCACATTTCCGGTCGGAAGTCGATGCACACGAAAAATACGAACAAAAATAACGAGAACAAAATATTATAAATAAAATAGACACCGAATTATAATAACAATAATACAACGAGTGGCGTGGAAAAATGTTTAAAATAATTAACTCCGAGACATTCATGCGTGAACGTTTACGTATAATAACATCATGTGCGACCGCACGCGAACCGGTCCGTTCGCGCGTTAGAGACTGAGGCTGTCTTCTTCATGTCCACCCGCACAAGCACATCGACGGCCGTACCCCCGCCCCAGTATGTTTGCCAGGTAACCGGTCCGAAACATCATTGGTTGATGGTTCGCGGACCGCCCAGTTATTGGTATGCGCCGCCGAGTACCGTCACGTGTTCCCGCCGCCGTCTTGCCACGTGCTACTCCGCCACCGTACAATATTATATTATAAATAATATTATCACGTAGGTATATGGTATATTATGATGTATTGGCAAGCACGCAAGACAATAATAAGAATAATATTCAGGTTTAGTCGTTTAGGTAACATAAAATATAAATAGATATATTATGATCACGTGCGGGTTTCGATTGTTTAAACAAAATCATTATTATATTATAATAATTTATGCTTAAAAAATATCATATAAAATATACCGTATATTATTTTTGCCTTACTTTTAATATAACTATAGTTATCAAATTATTTTAATTATATATGTTAATAATAATAATTAATCCAACCATTTTAGTATCAACAAATAAATAATACATAATATGGACAATAATCAGTATGATCTATGTTTATTTCTAAATATAAATACACGGTACGAGTTAGATAGTACACTTACAAAACATGTGTATATTATATACATACTTTTTTTAGAAAAATTGTGATATCAAACATAATTACCTAAGTATTTTTTTTAGTTATACTATAGACAACTACTAGTACTACTACTACTATACGTATAGACTTTGGTAGATACTTATAAGTTTTACGATTTAAAATGAATATTATATGATTTAATTGAAATATTATAAATTTTTTTTCATTTTATACTTAATACTTAATACGTTATACTACGTTTAATAACGGTGATAAAATACTACCAACCGGTAAGTTTATACTTCATAGATACGAAAGACGACTGCTTTACTTTTTGATACTATATGTATATGCTTGAAATATTAAATAATAAGTGTAGTGTTAATAACTGCAAATATGAAGTAAAAATAACATATCTATTGTAAACTTATATCTTAAGTAACTTATACCTAGTGCCCATTATTTTTGAAGTATTATTATTCGAGAAGTGCCGCCTTTGAATTTTTCCTATAAGTCTAAAAAGATTTACTACAAAATTTGAACTTTATAATGTAACCTGTTTTTATTATGTATACTGGAATAACTTTGAATGTTATACTTTATGCTTACTATAGTAAATAGATAAATATAAGCTAATTAACAGATTAATAAATACGTTATGACAAAAAACTTAAAAATTTAGAATATAATAAAATAATAATTTCTACTTTCAGGATCATTTACGAATTAATGACTTTCTTTTTGTGATAAAGAGTTCAATTTATATTTTAATAATATATATTCGCTTTTAATATTACATATTATTAGTATTACGTCATTATAACTTTTAAAACACCTAACTAGTAATCAATATTATTATTGAAAGAACATTTAAGTCAACCAAAATATTTTTGTGATATGATGTATCAAAAAATAACAGTAATTAGTTTTATGTTAGCATTATTATTACATTTTTATTTTTATCAAACTAAATTAATAATTATTAATTTATTTATTTTACATTAAATTATTATTAAAATATTAAATTTTTTAAAGATATTGTACTCGTTTAATGTAAATTTTTAAAATAAGATCTTGTTCTGATTTTAATTATTGAAGAATAATTATTTTGATAATTTCAAATATGATCAAAACGTAGGTGCATTATTATGTGTGAGAAGCATTTAAACAACTATGATTAACCAACGCGATAGCTTTTATTGAATATTTTGTTGTCTATTTAATATTTATTATGAAATCAGGGTGGTGTTAATTTTTCTAAGATAATGTCTTTTTTTATTATAGAATAATAATTATTATTATTACTCAAAGTAAATACGAGTACCTATAATATATTATAATAGTATTTTTATCGTTGTCTTGTTTGTTTTATATTTATGTTTATACAAACCACAAGGTGATTTTGCCCTGATTTTTCAATAGCTAACAGTAGAATTATTAAATACTAAAAAAATTATGTTTTTTTTATGATATATTTTTTTTAGAAAACAATGTTTTGATAGATTTAATAAAAGAAAAAAAAATCACATTAACTAAAATCATCATTAAATTTAATATTATTAGATTTTAACGCATTCCATGGGAATTCTTACATTACGGCAGGGAAGTAATTAACATATAAGTTACTCTAAATGCAAATAATATTCTACATAATTTACACTGATATTATAATGTTATGTATTACAATAAAATTATTTACAAAATTACAAACATCGTAAATGATTCAACGACATATCAAAAAATAAATACTCACAAATATAGTATAATACTATCATATACCTAAATATCTATGTCTACGGCCGTATCATATGCATGTTTTATACTCGTTAGCTGTATTGAAACATCCTAGAGATATTTCAGGTGAAATAATAATGTTTATGTTTTATCTAAAATCGGGGAATAAAACTCGGAATAATATATTAAAATTACATTTATTGATATATTCGATATCTTTGTCACCAGGTGAAAAAAAAAGAAGTATATAGAACTATACCTATCCATTTCAATATCTAGTCACAAACATGAAACAACAAACACTCTAACATCGATTGATAACAACGATACTATAAATCAATCTTAAAGTGAAAAATAAAGTTAAAATTAAAAATGTATAGGTACGTTAATGTGTTAAAAATGATTTTATATCTATTTTGCTATCTTAACTGGATCCAATAAAAATTAGTTTACTTTTACCATTTTAAAAGACTTTTAAATAATTAAAATATCTAATTCACTAATTTTCTTCCAATCTTTCATTCAAAATTCTTTTATTCTTTAATGCATTATTCCTTCTCAGTCTATTATTGTTTAATATTTGTATACCTGTAATTATCGACAATGTTATCTCTTATAAATTATAATAATCTTTCATTTATTTAATTTTCAATATATCTAATTTTTAATATTAATACCTATAATTGCAACCTTTCACAAGTTATGTTGTTATGTAATGTATTTTTTAATATTTTTTGAGCTTTAATAGTATTTACTAGTTGCTAGTAGTATACATAAAAAATGAAAATAAAAAAACACAATATCGTATATTATTATGTCAATTGAAAATATAATTATCGATATATCAAATTCGTATTTATTTCTTTAGAGTTTAGAGAATTGCATATGTTCTGCAAATGATGATTCACGTATATAAGATTTCGAGGTCAATTAAATACTATAAGAACACGGTGTTTTGTAATTCAACCATGAACTATTGCCATTCGCTGATACGGCAAACTCCGCGCGCACGTTGCTGCTGCTACCGTTATGCGGTGGTTTTGCATTAAAACGACGTTTGTCTATACGCGCATCCGACAATGTGACGGATTTATATTTTGATCGGCGAACATAGATAAGACAACGAATAGGCTCGTTAGTTATACAAATGATTTGCATTTCGTATTGCGTCACAAAAAAACCAACAACAATGACGTGTTTAATATAATATATAAAAAAATGTACAATTTGCATATTATTATACTGGTTTAAATGGTTTAATTAAATTATGAACAGACAATTAAATATTTTGATTTGAATTTGTCATATTAATAAATACAATCATAGAATAGCAAAAAATCCAATATACAATGAAATATTTATAACTACATGTGTATAATCACAATAAATGTGTAGTATAAAAATTGAATATGTGCATATAACAAATACCTAAAAAAAGTTCAAAATAATTATCCAATGCTTATTTTTTAGTAATTTTTAAAGCTGGGATCTATAAGAAATAAAAAATTTAAAAAAATAAATATTATTATTAGAATATATAGAATATTCAATAATAAAATATTTTAAATTCTATTAAATATTAAATATATATATATATATATATATATTACGAATAATACAAAAAAGATATTTTATCATTAATTTTAAAAATGTCAATGGAAAATTGTTTAACAAATTATTATAATTTAGCATTATTCATTTTGAACTTAGATCATTATTCAAAATCTTTAATATAAATATTACGCACAAAATACAAAATTTAGTATCTAAACGACAAACACGTGCGTACAAACAATTAATAAACTATAATTTATATGAATAATCATGGTTCACAAGATTTTTAAGATTAAATCTTTTATCTTTTACTTGTTATAACTAAATATGACAACTTATAAACAGTATACTTTCGACTAGTAAATCAATAATTACTGATGATCTTTATTAGTTGAATACGATTTTATATTAATTTTTTTAATAAATATTCAAGAGCTCAAAACATAGAATTAAATGCTTTTTAGTTAAGATAGACGCAAAAAAATATTGTTCTGTTCAAATCAGTATGAAGCAAATTGTGAATATAATTAGTAACCGGCGTATCTTAAGATTTAAGAAAAATAATCAGTAACAATTTCTTGTATGTCAGGAAATTATTATGACAAAATATACGTAGTCAGTATTTAAAACATATACTGATTATAACTAGCAGAATATTATAACACTATTAATTGTATAATATAGACTGTAGTGCGACACTATACATACACCATGCTAACTTTTAATTTTATTGTAAATCTTCATAGAAATATTCATAAATTGCGATCGATTATTTTACCATTAATTAACTTTTTATGGAAATAAAAATACGATACTAGTTTAGTCTTTTAACTAATATTAATAACGTCAATAATAATAAATCACTAAAAGATAATTCTGATTGGAGTAACTATAATAATTACTATTCACAAAAATATGTTTACGATTTTGTTAAAAATATAGGTGGTATTATTATTGCTTATTTTTTTTTTTTTTTGTGATAACTATCGTAATTTTTCAAAAATTAAAGAATAATACTCCATATTATTTAATTGTTATTTCATGTCATGCATATTGTAGATTCAATTGCTTAAAGCTTTAAATTGACCGAATAAAGTTTTTTTCGTACATGTATTTATTTAGTCAGTTATGATTTAGTACGTTGAACTCGTTAAAAACAGATTAAATCTCATCCGCATAATATCAATCGACAAAGCCTCTTTTAGGGTCGTATTTTTTTTTTTTGCCGTTGTAATTCCAAACAGAGAAGAGCGAGGAGGACGAGCGCCAATGAGGGCAGCGACGCGCAACGACTTGGAAACTGTGCGCGTCATCATTTATCAAAACACATTCTCAAGAAAGACATCGTTCCATTATTTCACCGAAAATTTCTTGTACACACATACATACACAACACAAAAGAACATACGCATATATAACAATATGAGTGGCAAAATCATAAAAGACGATAATAATAATATAAAATAAAAACGTGAACTCCACATAACGGTAAACCGAACAAAACGCGTATAGACTAATACGTGATGACTATAATATATGCGGATGAGTGCGAAAATAGTTAGATGGTTAAAGCGCAACTGTGGGGAGAGAAGCTAAAAGCAACTGGAACTATATTTGGCTTTTTTATTTTTTAGTTACCACAACAATTAATAAATAATAGTTTATACTAAGAATTCATCTTTCAGAGCATATTATTTTCATATTACTAAATAATCTCCAAGTTGCAACAAATTCAATAATCGACTCCATCGTCACTTCAAAGTTTATTAATAAATTGTAAAATTAATTACTGTATAAGTTTTTATAATATAATTTTTGTATATTTGTATATTATAAATATTTTTTTATAAATCGTAATAGTCTTTGGTTGTGGATAGTTACCTACTTATAATAATAATAATAAGTATATGTATATATATTATAATAGTCATTAGTATTATTATTGTAATAACTACTAATTTACCCTATAGTAATATTAACACATTATTTATCGATCTTAGAAAAATCCAAATATGAAAATAGTGGAATTAAATTTAAAATTTGATCACAATACCATTAACATAGTTATTATAATTTATTATCTATAATTACATCCAATTGATTGTTGTAAACTACAGTGGATTAATTTAAAAATATATATATCTCATAGTAACAATTAATAATAAACGACAAAAACAACAACAAAAATGGTAGTTCTCTTATTTATTTCTTATTAATTTTTTACATCACGATGAGAAGAAAAACTTCATTATGTTCATTATTTACTTTTCCCCGTGCAGCAATGTACTTTATTAAAATTAAATCAATAGTACGCAAATGGATTACCTATAGTGTAACTACAAATAAGAGATATATGCTCTAAATACCCAACCCTCACAATAAATATTGTCATGATTGCATCATCGTCCCACTTAAAGTGTCAAAAAAAAACAAAAGTAAAATGGCTTTATTTACCTTAAATTCCATTGACTGCAGTGTATAAATCTTTTCTCAATGCTAATTCAGTTGATAAATTTAACGCTTTTGATCAGGCATATTCACTTTAATTGTTTTCGGATAAATGTAAGTCGACGTGTAACAGTTATCATGATTTATGTTTTAGCACAAAGATGATTTAAAATAAATTTATTTTACATATTAAACGATAAAAATAAAAGCAGAAAACAAAAACTAAATAGATTACTTGTATATCGAAGGATTACAAAAAGCAATGCATCATTATTTCTAATTATAATATTTTATTACATTAAATTATGTTATAATAGGATATTTGTATCGTTATTTTAGGCTCATGATCCAAAAATTGAAACCTTTATTTTCATATAGGTACTTTATATCATGGAGAAAAAAAACTAATTTCCAAAAATATCAATCATTTTTTTTTATTGTTATTGTAGGTATATAAGATATATTTCAATTTCATTAAAAAGTGTTTTAAATTAAATTAACCAGTAAATATTTAAATATTTAGTTGTAAGTATAAATTACATATATATTATTTTAAACTTTATCATTTGTGTCTTAGTATACCTACATATTATGTACATTTTTTGTTTAAATTGATTCAATTTTGTGTATTGAGTATGCTATTTTATAACTAAGATCAGAACATAAAAATTAAAACGACAGTTTTAGAAATGATTGGTTGCATATTTTGGCGTTGCTATTATTTGGGTAAGTTATTTGGAACGATAAAATAAATCAGTAGCTGCTCTACCGGTATACTCCGGTGTGCGCGTTGTGTTATCGCTACTAAACGCCGTTTTAAAATTATAATATATATGATTGATAAATTTTGATTAAAATTGACAAAAGTTTAATTATACATTTTTTTTTTTTAAATTATATATCTAACATATAAAAAAATAAAATAAAAATGTCTGACAAAATATTATATGCTCCAATATGATGGCATAACTTACTTACTGAGCATGATTTGTTTTCGTACCTTAAGTATTTCTATCATGAACAATAAAATATGATATTTGAAGTTTAAAAAATAATGTTTTTATATGATGCATTCCTTTATGTAATAATATGATTTTTATACCGTTAAAAATTGATTAATTTTTTTTCTAAACACAGAAACAATTATTATTTTACACTGATGACAAATTAAAACGCTAATATTATTAGGTAACGCACTATAACTTTTTGCTCAAGATATAAATTACCGAACACGTCACCGGCAGATAAATAATTATTGTGTCCAATTCGATAATATTAAACATTATGTTATAATAACATCTATCGATAATGCGTAAAATTAAACGTGAGCACTAACCGCGGCTGTTTAAATTACGCTTTTATACTATATAGACGAAAACTAAAAAAAAAAACCAAAATGTCTGTCGTATGTGCGGTCCGGAAAATATGAGAGTCAATCCAAGATTGCCAACCTTTTTTTTTCGCGGTGACGAACCTTTTCGCTCCAAAACCGATTTTTTCTTTATTAAGATAAAGAGTGGTGCGCGCGCACTTTCGCCGAACATCTTTTCGGCAGTCTGTATACGCATTTCTATATTACTATTCCAATTATTATTATTGTGTAAAGGTATATTATCTAAATCCCATCGACCGAATTACAATTTTTTCGCCGTAATGGAATATTTGCCAAGAGAATTAATTGTTTCGTGAATTCGAAAACGCATTATTATTACAGTACTGAAACTACGTTGTATTATTATTATTATTGTTAAAATGGTGCTAGAAATAAAATTAAGATTTACATGTCATAAGTCATAACTCATAATATCGAACAATAAAATATGCATTTAAATTTCATTTACAAAATATGCCAAATAATTTTGTGAAATTACCAAAATATTTTAAATTAAGCATCTTTTAATATCATAATTTATAATAAATTGGGTGACATAAGAAATTACTTTATACATATGAAACCATTTTTGTTGATAGTATTACCTACTCTTTGATCTTGGAAATCCTTAACAAATAAAGGATTTTACAATTTTTTTTTTTTGTCTAAGACAAAATGACATATTTTGAAATTATATATTTATATATATATAATACGTCATATGCATACATAGACCACGTGTTTATCAATTTAGGGAACACTAAATTTTCGGCCGGATCATATTAGAATAAATCGATTTTATTTTACAAGCTAGTGGTATATAAATACACGTTTATATAGATACATTTCAAAATTTTTCTAGTTTCGATATAGGTACGCATGGTCAATAAAACATGTTTTTTTTTTTTTAATTGCAACCACCTATTTTTAACACTATATTTAGATGGGTATAATTTTTTAAGGTAATTTTGGTGTAGTTCTAAATTAAAAACTGACTAATTAAAAACCATTTCATATTTTTTAATAAATAATACATTTTTAAAATTTATTAAAGTGTATAAAACTATTTATAATATTATTATTTATTATTGGTTACTTTTTAAATACTTTTACATATATATATATATTTTTTTTTTATGCGTATTATAAACAAGATTAACATATAGTATGGGTATATATAAATTTATTTATTAAATATCGATTACAACAGTTATTTTATGTTCTTGTTTAGTAGGTAATAAATACCACCAATTCCGTCTGTATACATTTAAGATGTACAAAAATGATTTAAATAAATATAAAGTAAAATATTTGAATATTGCTTAGTTATAATAGGTAATATGAAAATGATTAATCAATATTTTATCACAGATCATTTTAAAATATCAGAAAAAAAAATACTTAAATATAAACCACTTGGTCATTTATATGACTGCCGGTGTGATATCTAATGATATGCTCACATATCATTGTATAACAGATTAAAAATAATAAATAAATGTCAGATTCTTGTGCGTAGTAAATGGTTACTGCCGATATAAATCTTTATTACCGGTGAAAAGGACGATCTGCGTGTAAGGTCACATAAACATCATGACGCGTATTCGTGACGATGAGATGTAAGAAGTGTGACACTTTTTTATGGTGTGCCGCTAGAGACAAGGGATGACGGAATTAGAGTGTTTGCCGCCAAACAAAAATAGCTAGGAAACTCATAGACAACGTTTTTACTGACCTGAGTCTTGCGTTGAAATCAAATGATTCACAGCTAGGCGGTTTACGTATACTTTATATTTCCTTGTACACGGGTTGTATTGAATTATGAAAAAATATAATTATTATTTATTATTATAGACTATTATTGTTGTTCGTTAGTGTTTTTCTATATCCATCCGGTAATCTTTGTCAGTTAATTGTTTCCAAGAATCGCTGTCTCGCCGCATCGAGCTACCGCCGCGCCGTCGGAAGCAACTCTCACACGCGCATGAATATGATGTCAATATATTGCAAAAAACGAAATATTATATTCTTGTTTGCATAACTATAAAAAAAAAATACTAAAAGCGACAGTAAATTAAACATACTTCCTGAAGTTCGATTGGAATTTCGAAAAACGGTTGAATTTATAAGCTTCCATACTATGCTCTTTAGGAATCACTTTTTTGATTTAAAATCAGATATGCGTTTAAAATAAATATAAATTAAATACAATTATTTTATGGAATTTTTTAAAAAAATATCTTAATTTTAAGGTCGTTTAAAATTTAAAATCGAAAATTGACTTCTTAAAAGGCCTAGATAATTTGTCAAAGAATTCATACATGTATTAAAAATTTAAATCGGACAATCCGAAGTATGTGTAATTTACTACCGTTATTGGTCTAAAACATATGAAAAATACACGTACTTCGATCCCCTTAAGAAACTAATTCTAATTTTTAATTAGAGACACTGAGGTTTTTGATAAAGTCGTCGAGTGGGCATAACTATATGATATTATGATGTATTTTTTTGGCAGTACCTATACGTATACGCACCAGCCATATAAGTAATACCTGATCCTGCGACCGACAACTACACCTTTCTTTTTAACAAGCTAAATCAACGTTGTATTTAGTTTTCTTACGTAATTCGGGTTACCTTACTGTACTACAGTATAATAAACGTATATATATATATATGTGTATTACGATATATATAAAGCTGTAAACCAGGTAAGGTGCATAATTATTATGTATTTTATATTATTACTATAGTATATATGTTACGGTAAATGATGTTATATCAGAAATTAACGTTATTCGCCGGTTATTAACGTTATTTACCTACGAATGTGGGAATTATCGTTATTTTCTAGTGAATAACGTTAATAACCGTATGATTAGGGAAATTTTGATCTGATTATAAAATAAAAGAGGTTATTGCGAAAGATTTAAAAAAATAACCAAAGAACCAATCATCAAAGAAGACAAAATCGGAAATTAAATCATAGAAATCGTAGAAAAAAATTCGGAACTTGGTACTTAAATATTTTTTAATTATTTAACGATAAATTTCCGAATTTTAAATATAACAAAAGTAAAACTAAAATATAAATATTTGAAAATTATTTTAAATATTTTTTTGATGATTGTCAAGAAAATATTTGTATTGCATGTAAAAATTCAAAAAAAAATTTAGAAAAACAAGGAGAGGAAATGATGAAATTTTCTAAAGAAAAGTTTCCTCAGCTTGAAATAGGCTTAACTGTATGTGTATTTATACCAAACGTTGATAGAGCTCGTGGTTCTATGCAAAATATACTATCAGTTGTCACTCAAGTTGAACATGATTTATACAAACTCTGTTAGTTAATTCTTAATGAAAAAATATACTATTAAAATTAAAATTTGTTTTATTATTTTATAAGTACGGAATATAGTTTTCTTAAATACTATTTCACATGCCAAAAATAGCTGTTTGCAAATAAAATCTATTAGACATAGACAATGTGATAAAATTAGCAGATGGTAGGCAGTTGACACTGAGCTAGTAATAATTCGGTTGCAAACCCTTAAAGGTACCAGCGTTGTCACTAGTTGTAATAATAATAAGCATTGTGCATACCTTGGGGCTGAAAAATTATGTTATATTAAATGTCATGGGAGTAAAACTTGTAAAAATAAATAAAAAATAATAATGCATTTATTCTATTTTTAAAAATATCTGGGTACTTACATAATTTTTCAAATTGTTGTATTTGAGATTCATGCGCTTATCTGATTTATAACATTAATTACCTGTGTATTTGGTCATTAACGTGATTATCCAGTTTATAACGATAATTACCTGTATATTTGGTAAATAACGTTAATAACCGGTGAATAACGTTAATTTCCATTTAACATCATTTACCGTAACATATATATGTACAAATGCCAAATTATATTGTATTGTGTACAGTGTATTTTATAAAATTCTCAAATACATGATCATAAGACCTCAAAGATCAGAAGTAAGGTAGGTATAATAACGTGAATTTAATATTTGTATCTGGCTGGTCGTAGGTGATGGTATTCTCCAACACTTAGGTATAATTAAATAGAGAAGAATCCACTATATCTTTAGTCTGTTTATTCAAGTTTTAGCTATTTTTAGATATTCGACTTTATTTTTCTTAATATTTTATTTTTACGTTATCACAGATTACTTAGTGTACACTGCATACGTATATATTTTATTAAAAAAAAATATTGCCTCAATATGCTCAAAAATTTGTGACAGTAAAAGTGGCAGTGACCATTTTTGGTAGAGATAACAACAATAATAATGATAATAAAGTATAGAAATGAAGAAAACAATCAGTTTTTCTAAAATGTATCACTTTCTTTTCTTTTCTTTTTTTTAAATATTTTTTCTTTATTATAACACAAATAAAAACAGATAAAATTTAAAAGTAATAAAAAATAATAAATACAATGATAATAATAATATAATTATACATATAATAATATTAATATATTATATAATTATATAGGTCGTATTACATAATGATGCATATAAGTTCGTATATATGCATAAATAAATATACGTCATCGTTAACTCGTCTAGAAGTCGACATAAGTTTTGTGAAAATACAAAAAAAAATTTAAATAAACAATTTTAAATAGTATATATACTGTCTAAGTATATTTTTTCTGTTGGAGGGGTAAATAAAAATTACAGAAATAAAATATACATAAACTATATAAGTATAGTCAAATAACGCATACATGGAATAATGTATTAGTATAATATAATATTATTTTAATTATTATTGAAAAACGACATATGAAAAAAAAAATGAAATTTTTTTTTGTATTCATAAATTTTTATTTTTTTTTAGTAAATTTTTTTTTACAAGATTTAATCTACGCGCGTCTTGTTTTACAGCATAGAAAAACGGATTGTCGAAAAAGTAACAACAACAAATATTATTTAACAAAAAAAATTCGACAACTCATTTTAAATATATCTAAAAAAAAAAAAAAAATAGTTTGTTCTAAAAGGATATCCCTATAACAATTAGGTAATAATATATGAATCACATTGGAAAAAAAATAGTAATATACCCGTTCCACCTCCGTTTTTATACAGTTTTTTTTTAGTATTATGATAACACTATTTTAAAATACTTAAAATTAATTTTTTATACAGTTTTTAATTTTTTTTCAACTTTTATTTTGTAACAAAAAAAGGAAATTACAACCGGAAACTTACGGTTAGTAATAAGGCAACTTTGATTACAATATTATTAATAAATTACATTATATTTAAGTGTTAACAGGTATTGTATTGAATTATTTTATATAATATGTACCTATATTATTATATTAATTTTTTTAATGGCCAAAGACAAAGTGTTGTTTTAGACAAGCACGGAAGGGACATTAGCAAGCGTAAATAAAGAGATAGACATTGTATATATAATATATATAATATACATATATGTATATATGTATATATATATATATATATATAGATATAGAAATAGAGAGAGTTAGAGACATATTATTTATGTGTATATATATATTTATAAATATTACTAGGTAGGTATACATATAGGATAATTAAAAATTCAAATTTTTTTTTTTGTTCAATGGGATAAAATTGGAATTCCCATGGAAAATATTATAATAGACGGAATTGAATACATCATTTTTTTTTCAAAATTATTATTAAGATATATTATTATACATAGGTTTGTCGTTTTATCACAGATTTTTTTTTTTTTTTTTAATAACGCTTCTAAATGCGTTACTCTGATGTAAGTATATGTATATAATATTATATTAAAATAGCGTTTAAAGAGAGTAATCATAATAATAATAATAATTGTATTTTCATTACATAACAAAAAATCTTGCGAGAATTATCAGTTTAAAACATAATATTGAATGATAAAATTTAACGATAAAAATCACCAAAAAATATGAATTCACGACGATCCGTTTATAATAATTAGTATTACAATCAAAACATATTGGCAGTTTAATAACATAAATACGTCGGTGATGAGACGACAACAAAAAATGAAAATGAAAATTAACATCATATTTATGGTCCCGAGTGAAATAAAATTTACGAGTATTATCAACTAGAAAAATTATCCTAGCACTTGATATTTTTTTTTTTTTATTTTTTAAAAATTGTATTTATTAAAAAAACAAAAAAAAAATGAATTAATTTAACAATTAAACAAAATCTATACTATGTACAAAGTCGTTTTATTCACAAATACAGAGATAAAATATAAAGATAGGTAATAAATAGATAAACATAGTTAGAGAAAGATTAAAAGTGGATGAGAGAGATAAATATATGGGACAAAATATACATCGTATAACATACTATCATGCCTATTTTGTTTAATATTTACGTGTATATTATATAATAAATACTCAGGCTATTATTTAAGTGGATCGAAACCAATACTACAATTGTTTTGGAAAATATGACTTAAAAGTTTTAATTTGATCTAAAGGTTTTTGAACAAACACATATTAAACTATTTAATAATGTAGATTATCCACTAATTGTAGGTGAGTAAACATACATACAGGACCTAATTTACGATTTTTGTTGTCAGGTACATAATCATAAAGTGCAAGCTTCTATTAGAAATTTAAGCTACTCGTCGATTATAACTAACACAAAAAAAAAAAAAAATGGTAAAAGATTCAAATGAAACCACAAGTATTAAGTGTTCTTTTAATGATTCTATTTAAGACACATCAATTTTTATCCATATGGTGGTTAAAAATCTATCAACAATATTATCATCGTATTATGATTAGTACTTTAGTTACTCCAATTTTAACTGTATGTTATGCTTTTATTAACCAATCTCATCAATACTTACAAAATAAAATTTTATTATTCAAGCTAATGGGTACCTAGGTGGTTTTGTTTAAATCAGGGACAGTATATAAGTGCATACCTATTTTTTAAAACACCTGCATGTGTATGTGTGTGTGTGTGTGTGTGTGTGTGTTTATGTCTCTGGATGAATAAACTAAAAACAAAGAGAATAGGGAATTAATAAACTTAATAATAGAAAATATTGGAACAATGTTTTAGAAATATATTATTATGAATACATGGTTTATAAAACCTACGCTTCTGAAATCGCACGAGATAAAACGATTGACAAAAAATAAATGAAACAGAACAATATTATATTAGGTATACAAAAGAGAAACACCATACATAAAAGAACATAATATAATGTACAACATAGTTGCCTACACTTTTAAATGCAACATAAAGTCACATTTCATATAATATTTATAGTAATAATATAATAATAATAATAATAATAATAGTAATAATATTTTATAGAGTATACTGAACAACATCATAAACGCTCCAAAAGTACAAAACGAAAGAAACCACTATATATAATATAATATTATGTGGTAATTTTAAACATACACACACACAAAAGAAACTCGCAACGATTGTGAAACTTGTGTCTACGAAAGCGTTTTCAGGTGATATTATTATGAATACAAACGAAATGGAAAACGGAGGAAAACGATACGAGTATTACCGAGTTTAGCGCTTTTTGTACTTTAAGGCAAAGCGAAATTCGGATTAATATGTACGTACAGCTTATGAACTCCGACGTTTCAAACGATTCGAAAAATTTTAGCTTTAACCATAATTATTTATATCACTTGTGTCTATGAAATTCCTTTAGCAACGATGTGTCATACAACATTTGTATTACGTTATTAAATATGTTATATTATTGATTTTCGCTTTGTCTGTTACAATAAAACGAGTAAGTGGTTTTTTAACAGTATTTTTCAAAACGGCAGAGAATAATGTCACGGACATTCCCTTGTCGTCATTATCCAAAAAAGAAAACGTCTTGTCGTGTTCGTTTCGAATTTCTGAGAAATAAACAATGATATTATTGTGCATGGTCGGTATATATATATTATCTATATACAGATAATAATAATTAATAAGCAACATTCTTTTACAATAAACATTTGATGAAGTAAAAGTTACGCTGGTTATACGTTTTTAAAATTATTTAGCAGAATATGAATATTTTATAAATTAAAATATGAAAATTTTAAGGATTTAAATTATTACATAACATATATTATGTATATCATACTCACAAAAATATACGGCGTAAATAAAATATTAAGAAAATATGACCCCCGACGATAAAATCCCAAAAAAGGTCGGGGTCCTTTGATTGCGCAGTTTCAAGAAAAAAAATTAGCATCATTATTATAATAAAAAAAAGCCGTCAGTGGTTATACTTTTTATAAACGTATTAAATGAAAAAATTGAATAAATTTTTGCAATGCAATCATAATACAATACATTATTATTTAAGTATATTGAGCGTATATATAGTAAATTACTAGAAAACGTAAATACCTAGTTATCGAGGTGTGAAAATCACGATAACAAGGGAAAACATAAACAATAAATGTACATTCGAATTCCGAAGATTAGGGGTATATAACGATTGATTTTGGCCATCAAGACAGTGTAGATTTTGGGAAAGAAAAATTTAAAATAACAAATAGAAGCAAATGAAATGGCGGATTTTTTTTTTTAAATACATATCTCATATTAATATTATGAAACTTTTATAATTTGCATTTCTATAAAAACAGTATAATTAATAATATTGTATAAAATATATTAGACAATAAAATTTTATTTACGTGGATCAAGATGTTATTTACAACGATTTTTTTTTCCTGCAACAGATCGATGATAATAATATTATATAATTCGATATTATGTGTATGTGTACTGTTTTGTGTATGATTGTTAAAAGTAGAGCGATAAGAACGAGAATAATAATAAGAGGTGCTTGTGATGTAGGTATGTATGAACACGACGACGGTATATTATATTGATCGATGGTATTCGCGTGGTGAGACGGTTGGATGGACGACGAAGTGAAAAAAGGGAATGTCCGGCCATTAAAAAAAAAAAAAAAAATGTATGTATAATATAATATCAATGTATACCCCTACACATAAACATATCATTAAAATGTTATGATCTGAACAGAAACTGCGCGACGACGATTGTAATACAATTATTATTAATTTTATGTACGATAAAAATACGTTCATGAGATTATAAAATAAAAATAAAAACCAACACTTTGCGGAAATACAACATTATTTATCCACTAAATATAATATCATATCAACCTCTTAACAAAATTACGTACACCATCCAAGATGACACGTGTGTAAATGGGGTACGTTAAAAATTCAAAAACGAGAAAACGACGAGAGTACGCGCGAAATGACGAACCGTTTTTGTTTTACTTAGGTTCGGAAATAGTTATTAATAATTATAATAATAATAATAATAATAATAATAATAATAATAATTAGGTAATAATAATAATAATAATAATAATATATAATATTTATGTAAATTTTAGGCGATGGCAGCGGCGGCGACGGTTACTGCTGCTGCTGCTTGGGCGGCGGCGGCGGCAGCGGAGCAGAATTTGAGGAGTAGTCGTCCAACAGCGACGACGAAGACGAGCACGACGATGCGACGATCGTCGGCCGGAGCGGACGCGATGCGGCGGACGACCGGAACGATCTGAGCGTTGTCGTTTTGTGTTGCCGCAGTCGTCGTTGGCGGCTGCTAAGTCTTCCGTCTCCGTCGTCGTCACAGCTGTCGCTGTTGCTGCTGCTGCTGCTGCTTCTGCTTCTGCTCTTACTCTTGCTGCTGCTGCCGCTACGGCTACGGCTGCAGCGACTGCGGCGGCGGTGGCGGCCACTACCAGACAGTAAGGGTTAGCACCAGTCGTCTTCGTCCGAATCGCTGTGCCGGCTGCTCACCCGGCCACCGCCGCCGCTCTTTTGTCGCCTGATCGCGGACACCGACGACGACGTCGACGGCTGCTGCTGCAGCTGTTTGGACGACGACGACGCGTACCCGTTGCGCACCGGCGACGGCAGCAGTCGGCCACTGCGGCCGATCGACATGGCCTGCTCGAAGCTGAGCGGCGGCATGGCCGTCATGGCCATGCTCTGCCGGGCCACAGCCGCGGCCGTGGACGTGGACGACAGCGCCGCGGGCGGCGGTTTGGGCAGCGCCGCCGGTTGGCCGGGTCGGCGACGCGTTGCTTCGGTGATCGAGGCCGGTGGTGCGGCGGCCGGGCTCAACGACGACGGTTTGTTGGGCGTGGGCGGCAACCGGCGCCTGTTGCATCCGGCCACGGCCAGCACGGGGTAACTGCTGTTGACCAGCACCGACGGCGGCGGCATCGTCATGGCCCCCGCCGCGGACGTGCCGGTCATCATCGCCGACAGAGACGTCGCGTGGCCACCGCCACCCGACAACGACAGCGAGGGGTGGTGTAGCCCGTGTGCGACACTGCCGACGACGACGACGGCGGCGGAACCGTTTGCTGGTGATGGTGCTGTTGCTGTCTCGATGACGTCGGCCCGGCGGCGGCGGACGACGAAGCCGACGCCCCGCCGCCGCCGCCTCCGTGATGCTGATGGTGGAGGTGGTGCTGCTGCTGGTGGTGCTGGTGCCGGCCGCTGCCGTTCGTCGACACCGGCGACGGGGAACGCGACCGCTGGTCCAGGCTGGTGGTGCCGTAGTACGTGCGGCCGCTCTCCGACCTGTCCGGGCTGGGCGATCGGACCGGACTCGTGGACGCCGACCAAGAACCTACGGGACAAACGGAAACACGCGCACGACAACATTTCAACGTTATTATTTTAATATAATATATAATATCATTTAATTAAATCGTCATCACATCGTGTTATGTCATGACGCAAAAAATATTTATCATAATATAATTATTAATTTTATTTACGTATTATCGTAAATAGTGTGATAATATATCGATGGCTTATCGCACGAATATATTTTACGTAGGCTCGTGAATTTGTTATACAAAAAATAAGAGCGGATGAGGTTTATGTTAATTTTAAAACTTTTAAAACGGTTTTTGGTCCCCCCCCCCCCCGTTAAAACGACTAAAATGTTCAGAACAATTATATCATTGTTACGCATAAATAAACACACCTAGGTTTAATTCTATACCTACTATGTATTTGAATGATGTACTGCATTTAATGGAAAGTGTGATTTGGCAAACACGTAGTTGATTCGTAACTATTTGATTATTTTGTGCAATATAAGCCATCGAGATATATCTAATTTAATGTATCGCATCAAGTCAACATTCCTCGACGGTTGATATGACTGGCGAGTGTTTTGTACATATTGCGTATAGTCATTACGTTTGTTATATGGGTATAATAAATAATAATAATATGCATAAAGTGACGTATTTGTCAATAGCGATATTGTTGCGCAGTGACATTTCGGAGACGATTTCGGTTTGAATTTTACATAAAAATTTGTTCAAACAAATCGTAAACGGAACGTTTGCAGCTCACGATAAGATAATAGCCCTTTCCAGGTTTTGAACACCACGCGTCATTTGCATAATCTACCTACCTTAACATAATTCTAAATTCGCCACTGCAGTGAGTATGAGTATATTCAATTATATAATTTCTTATACATGAACACAAATAACAAATAATACTATTGTTACGTGTTTAACACCATTAATACTAATGTTCCTCGGAATACCGCTAGAATCCTACAGTATCCGTACTAAGTAATAAGCGTTCAAGTTTTTTTGGACTATATTTATTCTTTCGACTATGCCGACTAGTGATATCATTCCACTCATTAGAAATTCTTCAAACATACTTTTCAGTAATAGCTTAACAGTGTGAGCGGTTTATCAGTGAGTACTTATGGTGAAAAGTAATAATTATTAATTTTATTCTATGTATTATATTCTACCTACTGTGTAAAAAATTAAATATTCAATAAATTGCACTTAAATGGGAAACGAGTAACTTTTATTATAAACGGGCTAATGTGCGTATTTGATATAAAGTAAATTCATTACAATTTACATAGGTATAATTTGTATGATATTAAAATTAGCTGTATCCGATAATAATTTAATTGTCACACGTTTTTATTATGTAAAGTAATATATAAATGATCAATTATTTGATTCCACGCCACATACTTCACGAATGTACAGTATATTTTATTTTATTGTAAGTACAAAGGAGTAAGGAAATTGTACGTAATGTATTTATAATAATTATATTTTATAATACTTGATTGATGGTAATGTTTTAATATTGTTTTTTTGATAAAAAAAAATTTAATTTGCACAAGCATTGAATCAGTATTATAATATTACAGTTAAATTATAATTAGTTGACGGAAAAAATAATTTTAACATATTATACAATATAACAAACGTTATAGATGCCGGATTTTTATTACATAAAATATATTTAGGGTATCTTAAAAAGAACTCCGGATTAATCGGTGATAAACGTCTGCGGACGGTTTTTATCAGAGCGACCTTATTAATTACACGATTGCGGACGATTATTGATAATAGTTTAACAACGGATCCCCGAAAATGACATGATTACGGATGTATATTGCCAAATTTATAAATAATACTTCGATAATGTGAAAATTCTGAATGTGTTACATGTATTATGTCACAAGTCATTTCTGTTAAATAATGCAGTACCTATATTTAGTGTTTTTATTTTATTTTTTTCATTAAAACTATGGAAAACTGTCAAATTATACCATTATAATGTGGTGAAGAATTAATTTTACATTAAAAAAATAAAAAGCGATTTAAGCAATATCGAAAAGATGGAGTTATAAAATGGTTATGTACAAATAAAGATTTGAGTGCAAGTATTTTAACGATATCAGACCATCTGAGTATTTTCCGGATGAGCATATATGTGCTGAGAATTCTGTACAAAAAAATCGAGCTCTGTTAAATAGGTATAAATGATGCTCACTAGACATTCGAACGATAAACTTATCATCGAATTGATAATCGTTAAGCTTGGTAAAATGCGTCGCACAACTTAACAACGTTTCACTAATTTCATCCGTAATCGTGTCATTTTTTGGGTACAAAATTATAACTTTTGTTAAATATGTAGTGATATTCCGCAATTATGTTGCGAAAAGGGTAAAACATTTACAATTGTGTTTTACCCGGATTTATAACTGCTGTAGATCAAATTTATTTATGTAAAAAAAAAAAAAAAACATATCATTTTTTCCAGAAGAGGTTGAGGTTTAAATTTGAAAAATAATATCGGGTATATGGTCTTACTAGCCTTAAGCGCGATCACTCGGACCATGAAATTATTCATCACCTGATCACATATTGTTCCATCAAGTTTATAGAGAACAATTTCTTCTTTAAAATCCAACAAATTGCATAGTTTGTTCTGATAAACTTACGATTTAGTATATCCCCATAGAAAAAAATCACACGGTGTCAAATCACAAAATCAAGCGGGGCAGGTTTGGCCTAACCTAATCACGCACTCGATGGATCAATCGACAATTGATCGGGTAATGAATAATTTCATGGACCGAGTGATCACATGTAGGGCTAATAGGGCCATATACCCGATATTATATTTTATGTTTAAACCTCAACTTCTTCTGAAGAGAATGATATGTTTTTTTTGTTATTTTTACATAAATAAATTTGATCTATAGAAGTTTTAAATCCGGCGTTCATTTTGAGACACTCTATATTTAAAAAAATAATATAAATATTAAAATGTAAAAAATAAACCTAATTAGTCATAAAGCCAAAGTTGTAATTTGATCAAAAAAAATATAATTTTTAAATTATAATTTCCTTGCACAGCTTAATTCCTGCGAGTCGCGAATTTTATATACTTATATAATAGCTTTAGAGATTCCGATATCGTCTCAGAGTAAACAGCAGTAAAGTAGCTATTAGGTTTTTGCAAAAAGCTTTTATTTCAAAATTTTTATATTAATTATTATTATAAAAACCATAATTATATAACTAATTTACTAAAAAAACCAAATAAAATTCTTAAATTATTAGAATATTAAACATATTATAGTATATATAGTATATAGAATGATTCATTAAGTATGTTTAACATTTTTTTTTTTTTTCAATAAAACAGTTATACTTATTTAAAATCAATTTTTTCAAATATATACTAAGACTAAATTATAGACTAAATTTTTAAGAGGTGTCTATAGAGATCATATATTTTATTTTACAAACAAAAATCCCCATCTTTACTGATATTGCTTAGCCGATAATTTTTTTGAAAACATTGAAGTTTTAAAAATATTAAGTCAAATAAGTAATTTGTGAATTATTCAACTATGTATACTAAAGATTATAATGATAATTGGTCAAATAAAATGGTTTTGGGACTTAGGTTATAATGGTTTAAAAATTGTAGTAATTAACATACATTTATCAACATTTATAGTTAGTAAAAATTTCAAAATAAAATCCAATATTAGGTACAACTATTTTATATTTTATTAAAATCATTATTAAGGAATATTATCCTTAGAATTAACATTTTAATAACTGAATTAAGAAAAAAAATTGATTGCGAACCATTAGAATCTTAAACAATTATGTAAGTCAAAATTATCAAAAAAAGTTATGTGCTAAATAATTTACAATACAAATTAGGGATTTTTGTTGAGAAAAAAACAAAAGAGAAGTTTGTATTGTTATAGGATACTACTCATTGTAGTAAACACAAAAATATTTCAAAATGTTGTGTGTTTAGTCTTCAGTATGTTTAAAAATTCTAAAAATTAGAAATGAATGAATAGGTATAAAAAGGAAAAAAGAAGTGATTTACTTTGTGAATCACTCTATATATATATAAATATTGAGTAAATTATGCGTTGCTATACTTTATACATATATTTTAATGTATGAAACAATAATTATTAATCAATTAAACTACTTTTTGAATTGATTATTATGTAAATGTCTTTATTATTTTTATTAGTAATTAAATAATATATAGTATACTGTACACAGCTCATGCGTGCGAATGATTATATAAAATATACATACAAATAATATAAATCTATTGTACCTACATCTGTATTAAAAACATGATAGCGTAGTAAATAATAATAATATTAAACTTTTGTCGTCAATGATATGAATTAGTTTGAAAATAATAAGATGATGTATACATAAATATAGCAAAGTTAGTCAAACAATATTAAATTATCAAAATTATGTTACAGTTGTATTACAATATTGTTTATAATAATAATAATATTATATTACATTTCTTAATGTGCAGTATAGTATAATTTTACACGTATGTACATACTCGATAGAAATGCCGTTAAAAATCTGAACGAAATACGAAATTTTAAGTACATAAAAAATAACAATATAAACATTGTACAAGTCTATATAATATTTTGTACTATGTATATTGATTCGCAAGTAATAATAAAATTATATAATAATGATAAAGAAAAAATACGTGCAATAATAATTGTACCGTTATCCTTATGTCTGACTTCGAGTACCTTGACCTAACGAAAAAAAAAAACCACTGCCGGTTTACCATCGAATATGTCATATCATATTTATTATGCTGAATAAATAATATTTTAATCGTTATAATTTTGTATACCAACATGAGTCAAATACACATCATCGACACAAGAAATAATATATTATATTGTTGTCTGAGTTTTGTATTTAATAAATATTAGGACTAGGAACTTGTGGTTAATGAGATATCATATTATTATAAAATAGCTAAGTTGTGTATGAATATTATTCATCAGTGATGAATCATAACAATATATACCTAGAGTTCAGATTTTAATTTAAATATTTGGTTTTAATATTTTCATATATTATTGGAACAATAACGATGGTTATAATAAAATAATAACTGTTAATAATTAATAATTATAAATTTATAAAAAAATTAAATTCTTAATTTTTTATAATATATTATTCATAATCGAGATGAAATATCTTGCTAAAACGTGGTTTTAATAAAATTAAAAAAATTAATTCATTGAATTTCGTTTAGGATTTAGGCACACAATTAAGTATTAGAGGGCTTTTAAAGAATATTTCTAATGAAGTTTCTAATCCTCATTTTAATTTACACTGATGCGTTGTAAACAACAATATATTATAATATATTGCATGATATCAAACGATGTGTATGTGGTGATAAAATACGACGTGTACTTCGTCGATTGACAATCACAAATTAATATCTATTAATTTTTCTTTGGTCGTATTAAACGCTGCAAACTATATTCTTATTATAATATTTTTATTTATTTTTTTTTTTTTTGAAAAAAAGGTCGTTACAACTTTGAGGAGCGCTTTTGAGTAGATTTAATAGGTTTCCTTCGAAAAATAGGTATACGTATAGTTATGATATATTTTTCTAATACAAAGTGTGTGTATGATGAATAGTAAATTAGTAATAAATAGTAAATTTATTATGTAAATTTTGGTTAAAATTGTGTATTTACCTCTAGGATGACGACGATGATCCAATTGCTTGACAATCTCAACAACATTGGAAACAGTATCACTGAAGCCGATCTCGTGCGGATGATGACTGTGGTGATGGTAGTGATGATGGTATCTCCTGACTGGCGACGGAGTATGACGCTCTCTACTGTTGTACATTACGACCGATAACAACATATAACACATAACAATATTTATGTTAACAGGGTTTGCGGTAAATACAATTGACCAAGGACCCCACTTTCACTCATTATTTTTTTATTTTTTTTTTTGAATTTTAAAAATATTATGCTTTTTAGAGCATAATATATAAAATAAATGAACTATCGAATTGATTAATAATTTAATTTGTATTTATAAGCGCATTTGAAATATAGATTTAGCCAAAATAGTATTGAAGCGTGGAGTATGCTTTATAAAACTGGGGTACAGTATTTGATTCATGATAAAATCAATTTTAAATACCTATATAGATAAAAATACTTTTTTTAATAGTTTTTTGTTTTAAGTTAAAACGTTGCGATTGAAATCCTTTTTAGGGTAGAGGTAAAGTTTTATTATACCTACTAAATTGTTTGCATTCAATGTCGTTTAATGCTGATCATAAGCGCTAACACGATTTGGATTTCTTGTAACTAGTAGATCTTAGTAGACGAACTGATCGCACAAAACGGAAATTCATAATCCAAATTGTTATAGGGACGGCGGATTGGCCTAAGATTGTCAGTTGTGTGGATACATGTATGTACATGATTCCATGGCCAAATACGAAATAAACAAAATATTATCGCCCTTTACTCCTTAAATGGTGATTCCCCTGAACATTGAACAATGGGGTTTTAACGTGGTAATAATCGAAACACAATTCTACAGAATCTACTGGGGTGTATTTGAGATCATCTCGAAAAGCTGAGGAAGGTGGAATAAAGTGTTTCTTTTGAATATTTAACTTCTAATATTACTATCAATATGGACGTGTAATATCGTATCGAGGATAGGGGTAAAGAGGCCTGAAGACCTTCCCAACCTCTGGACTTTGCCTGCCTTTACACCAAGTGTGCTCACGGTGTAAAATCTCTATCCCTTTGACCTTTTTTTGTTATTGATTTTTCAGTAATTGATTAATGATAATGACACGTGTAATAAAGTAATGAAAGTATTTTTACCACATAACCACGGGTCGATTAACGTTAATATGTTGTTATTTTATTAATAACAATAATAACGTAATATATATTCTACACAATTATTATCTTTATAGTTTATACACGATTAATTATGTTATTTTAGCCAACAAACTCCAGTGGTTTAATCTGAGAAAATAATAATTTTTTTTTTTTATATAATATTTGTCGACAACAGTCAAAAATGTATATCCTCCCTCTTTAAAAAAAAAATCTGATTACATCACTGATCAGAAGATATCAGTAGTTGATCGCTTACCGTATGCTTGGTGATCGCGATCTTTGTTGTCTATAACCGGGGTGTAAGTGCATACCCTGGTGTTGAGGCTGTTGCCCGTCGGAATTAGAATCTTCAGACGGTCTTCGCGATGAAATCACCACGTCTGTCAGCTCCATCACCTGTAAATCGCCCATGCACTAGTGTATAAATATACTGTTCTTTTGTGTATACGGCGTTTACGGACGTTAATACGAATAATATTCATATATAATATTATATAATCCATATAATAGTATATTGTATTATTACGTATTAGCGGCAGTTTATTATGTTATGCTAGTATTTATAAATAATAATGTTTATTTTATTTACATGTGTTATATTATAATGTTATGGGAATGTTGTCGGAAAATTAAAACAAAAAATAATGAAATAATAATGATAAAAATAATAATAATAATAGTAATTTTAATAACAAAATAGATAAAAAAAAAAAAAAACGATACAAAAACCTGGTGTATAATAATAATTAAGTTATGAAAAACAGAAAAAAAATAAAAAATAAAAAATAATAATCTCTTTTCTCGATTAAATCCGAAAATGAATACTTTATTAATGTACTCGGCAGTTTTTTACCGGTAGTATTTACTGAACAAATAAAGGACGAGTCCTGCATTCCGAAAAACAGCTATCCCGGTAGTAGGGTATAGTGTAATCGGGGTTTTTTCTTCATGTGGACTACAGTAAAAAAAAAGTATACAAAAATAAATTAAAAGAAATAAGTATAAGGTAGTGTGGTTAAATTGTATATGTCATTTATTAAATTTCGTGAGGAAATCAAAAAAAAAAACGAAAATGGCGGGAGTCATTTAAAATTATTTCACCAACTGACCACAGTTCTATGTATATATAATATGTATAATGTTAATAATGAAAAAAGTGGATAAGATGTTGAAAAGTGCATGCAAATTTTGCGCCACATGCATCGTGCAAAATTAATGTCTATAAATATTATAAATATAATAATAGTTAGAAATACATGTATATATATATAACATAATTATTAACATATTAATCAATTGTATACATCTATCCTGGTATAATATTATAACAACGGACAAATAGTCCGTCCAACACTAAATAATAATATTTAGTATACGATAGAATAACAATAACAATACCTAATAATAATAATAATATAATATTACCTTAATGGTATACCTACCTAAATTAAAAATATATATTTTTATGCTACATAACAATTATACCCTTATCAAGTCAACAAATAATAATAGTAATAATAATAATAATAATAATAATAACAATAATTATAATAGTAATAAATCATTCTAAATTATCTAAACTCTCTATAAATATTTAATATGTCGTTTCCAATTTAACGAAGGGTCGCAAAGAGAGTGTATAATATATATGAATATATACTCACACACAAATATTTGTTATGTATATATATATGTGTGTTTGTGTGTGTATGTGTGTGTGTTTGTGTGTGTATGTATGTGGACGAATGCATGTGTGTGTGTGTATATAACATATATGCATATACTTAAGAGAGAGTTCCATCAAGTGACTAGAGTCTATGCAACCACACAAAAAAGGTCTAAATATATGTATTATAAAAACCCACAGTTTCCGAAAAAAGTCGAAATTCAAGAGTTCTACGTAAACGAAATACAAAAATATAGCAACATATAATTTTATTTTATATTATTATTTATAATATAAATCAACCAAGGAGTAAAAAAACACAACGTATCTATTTCTCTGGGAGAGTTAATTAAATCTCAAACCATCAAAGTATACCTTTTCTAAAATATCGCCACGTCTCCTCCTCAAACGTTTGGATTGCGTTATATACCGCTGAAAATACACAAACACAAAACCGTTTTACACACAGATTGTAGTCACTTGACACAATTAAACATTTTGGCACTTGTGGAATCGATATTATCACTTAATTATATTATAATATTATTTTATTATCATGTTGTAAGTGCGTATAACATATTATTGTTAATATATTATTAAATTATGTACATACGTTGAACCATAAAAAATAATTTCTTGTTTTCAGGTATTTTTGATGTTTATAGAAGAATGGTACTTTTACGTATGTATAAATAATAAATACTAAATGTATTCTATAAAATATTGTATGCATTAGTAATAATAATAGCCTACAGACATTATTAATCATCTTGCAAGTCTTGTCGTTGTGCGTTCTAGACTTAAAATATATAAAACGGGACAGGGAAAACTCTCTAGGGGTCGGGTTGACGTATTCATGAGTAAATATTACTTGGTCATACGGTCATCACCTTTTTAGACCTGAAACAAATAAAACCATTCGTCACTGATACATTAGACAGCTAAGTTAGAAACGCCACCGGGGTCGGCAAGCAAACGAATACCCGACATTATTAAACATTCCATTTACCAAAATAATATTGTAATCATTATGTGTTGATTGGCTCAATAAATTGTAATTTGTTCTTATTTTTATAATAAAAAAAATTCAAAGTACCTATTTTATTCATTTAGTATAATTATTATTACAGACATTACAGTTATTGATGATTTGAACTCATGAGATTTATCATAATACTGATGAATCGTAACATTTACTTCAGAATGTTTTTAAAAATAATTTAATTTTGTTAAATCAAAAATTAATTATTATAATCGGAAATTGGAATGTAATGATTTTTTTAATGCCGTGTTGTTTACGAATGCAATGTTTCTTTCTAATTATTACCGGCTCCTGGAATTGTTCCTAGTCAGCAAACAGCTGTTTTCGTCTTCGTCTTGTCCACGTTCTGCGTTCCAATTTGTCGCACCAGCAGCCTCCATCAGGCATGTGAAGAATGATGAGTGCTGTTTGAAATTTTTACATAATAATGTTTTATAGAAAAAAGATAGTATAAAGATAAAATAGTTAACTAGAAATGGAAAAAACAATAAAAAAATTAGCAAAAAATTACATATAGTAGCTTGTTAGAAGTGCATCAGTGTGCAACTATAGTTTTGTATAGCCTAACCACCACCACATCTCCCTAAAAAAAGAAGCTTTGTATGTATATTTTTTTTTTATACGAAGATGTTGTACGAAGCTTTATCATCAAGCGGGTGTTATGTATAAGCTTAAAAACAGAAATAATAATTTATTTTACTTTTTATTTTCAAATCTCACGATTTATTGTTTTCTTTCTTTCTTTCTTTCATTTTTTTTATATATATATATATATATATATATAGTATGATTAATTTTCTTAGTTTTATATTGTTGTCATTTAAATAAAAGGAAAAATAAATATAAATAACAAATCATTGCATTATAATGTATAATATATTCTAACTACACATTCACATGTATCTATAATACACTAAAATTTTAATAATACACAATATAAATCCGTGCAACTAAAAAAAATACTGTGGAATTACTTTCTAAGAATGCAGGTACTGAAAAACACGATACAAAAAAATAATTCTAATTCTAAGTCGATAAACTAATGTATAGTATTTTGTAAGTGTAGAAGTATGTATTAAAAAATGTATAAAAAATATATGCGATATTATAAAAAAATATTATGATGAAGTATGCTAATAGACATATAATAATATTATTGAGTGGATATGAAATAAATATATATATATATAAATAAATGAGTAAAAATACGTCTATGTAATCCGCTCTAAAGTATATATATAAATATATATATATATACTGATCTGTTTAGAGATTCGTGCTTATACATGACTGTTAAGTAGTTAAAACTGAATCTATTAAAATAGAAGTACAAAAAAAAAAAAAAAAAAAATGAAAAATTAGATACAAATAGTATATAATAATATAAATATAAATGTTTAGCACTATTTAAAAGAATCTAATATAGCCAGCTGAACTGTGGTCTAATAGACGAACAAAAATATGTTTATATGTATACACGTACGTTACCTATAGTCTAGAATAAATAAAGTTAGGTAAAATATATAAATATATAAATGTATATTATATATATATTACATATATATGTATATATTATTAAAAAAGGGTGTTATAGTAATAAATATGTTTCAGGTAACTCGGGTTTTTGTGCTTATAAAAGGACAAGGACTTGAACAAATAAGTTGAAATTAAAAGTAATAAACAATATAAAAATAATAAAACCATAAAATAAATAAACAAACAAAACAATAAAAGTTTTGAAAAATAACAAATTAAAGTTAACTATAAATCGTGATTGAACTAGAATAATTAATGAAAAACGTAAATATAGACAGTTAGACAAAAATAATATTATGAACATATATTATGTTAGTTGTATCAAAACACAAGACAAAACGTTGCGAGATAAAGATTATTTTGATCTACATAAAATTATATTATAGAGATAGATGTATTATGTATAGCTCCGTCAATGCGTAATATTAATATAACTTTGAATTTTTAATATTTTTCTAAATAAAATGTTTATAAATTAATAAAGCTTTCAATATTATTTTGATCTGATTATAGCAAAATGTATAGTCTTATGATGCGGTTATAAAGTTTAGCAACGTTTCATCTTGGTGCCTACGTATTATTATGACGAATTAACATGATAATTCAACGACACGAAACTGTACAATGAAAAATGAAATTTAAAATAAATAATAATAGAATAAATATAAATACAAAAACATAAAACAATAAATAAATAAATAAATAAATAAAAATAAAAACAATGAAATAAAAAAAAAATGAAACTAATGATTTAAAATAATAATAATAATAATACATTTATATATAAAAATAATTGAATAAACTCAAATAAATACTACCGGCTCTGGGGAACTATGTTCTGCAATGTCCTGAAAGCAAACACATAAATATAAACTGTCTCTATGTCGACTGTTCTCAATTTCCATTTACTAAGTAAATTCGTTCACCCTTTTTCCATGCTCTAAACAAATATTGTGTTCTACGAATATTCTAAACCTAAAAACATCAACAGTGTTCCACGATTTTTATGCCTAAAAAAATTTCACCTAACCTTCAATATTCTCCACACATTGACAAATTATTTTGTGCACATACTACACTAATCAATGACATTATATATATACCTACTTCACTGACTATAATCACCTATCTACTAAAAAACTGTATTATATATCAAATATATTGTAATATATTATGTTTAAAGCTATAAAAAAATTAATTAAAAATAATAAAAATGAAAACGATAAACCAACAACACTTTTATTTGTGTTAAACATTTCAACTAAACTCTTACTATTACGCTCATATTATATTAAAAATCAATCAGTTTTGTTTATTTTTTATATATATATATACGTATATATTCCAAGGTTTTTTTTTAAGTTAGGGTCTTACAACACAAAACAAAAAACAAAACAATAAATTAAACAAAAACATATCGTCAAACATGTGTGAACGTGTAAAAGCAAAACGTGTATTTTTTTTTGTGTTCACAAAGCTCAATGTTGTAACTTTTTACAAAAATAAATTTAGTAACCTCGTTATACACCCAAAGTATGAAAACAATTTTGTGGTGGTTTTTTTTTTTTTTTTTATTATTATTATTATCATTGTTAATTTATATTTATTTATTTTTTGTAATTATCTTCAAATTTTCCCATATTGTGTAAATTATAATTTATGAAGCGGAAATAGATCTATAGTGAAAATTATTCACTTGCACACAACATTGATTTTTGAACCATCATTATAACAGTAAAAACAAAAACAAAAAAAAACAAAAACAAAAAAAAAAAACAACAGAACATAAACAATCTGAAATTAAATAATTGTGCATGCGCTGTACACCAACCAATAACAATAATAATCGTTTCACCAAAACACATTAATGGAAAACATTGTAATAGGTCCAAGGAAAATAAACACGCATCGATATAATAACAGTTCACAACACAAATAATATGTATATATATGTGTATATATGACAATTTGTAAAAAAATCAGGGGTAACAGCACTCAAACAATAAATAAAAAACACAACCGACTTCAACGTACATAAAATTATGTATATGCATATATATATTTTTTGATTTTTAGAGTTTTTTTTGTAAAATTTCCTAACGTTTTTATCGTGTGATTATGTATGAACTATGATAATATGTTTATTTGTCCATCCTACAATATCCTTGTGTTTTTGGTTTTTTAATGATATCTAATATTTTTTAAACCTCTTTCATTGATATAATATTGTTTTAACTTGGATTATTAAATGTATATTTTTTAAACTGTATATTTAATATTTACTATAGATATTAAATATAAATGTATTACCTGTGGATTCGACGATTCGACCTGACCGAATCTCGTGGACTTCCAACTCTCTAAAATCAACAAACCCGCGTATATCTTGCCTACCGTCAGTTTTCCTGCGTTCAGACCTATATAATTAGGTGAAAAATATTTATTTATTTTTTATAAAATGTACTCTGCGTCAAAAAACCCACAATCGCTTTTTGGAACAAGTAGGTCCAAAATCTTTCTGGCCTGTAACGGCCATATATGTCTAATAGTCTCTCTCAATTCCTCGTCTGCCTGGTCCATTTCTTCGGCTGCAAAACAAAAATATATTGACTTATACTATTGTGATACTTGATTTGATAGATTACATAATATTGTAAAGATTCTTATCAACAATACAAAAAACATTATAATCACGTACCACATCGCATTTTTATACTCAAATTTTCCCGAATGAGCGCGAATAGCGTTGTAGTGAACTGCACTTTGCCATCCTGATCGACCGGCATGTTCATCCGGATGAGTTTTTTGTATGCCAAACGATTGGGACACTTGTTGCCAAAACCCAATGGTGGGTCGATGTTTTTAAGCATATCGTACATTTCGGTATAGTGTATTTTTCCCCTGCGGTGCGCATTTCATGTTACTAATAGTTCATCTTGTTTCTATATAATTATTATCATCAGGACTTAGAACTAAATGTACTAAAAGATCATAAAATATGCATGTTGTCGTCACTCATGCATCACACGAAACTAAGGAATTGATGAAATTTGCATTAAAAACGTAAGTTGTGGTCCAACAGTCAGATATGTCAAAATAGACTTATTGGATTATTAGTAAAGTTGTGTTTAAATTTGAAATTATTTGAACGTAAAAACACATTGAAAAATACACTTTTTATATTAAATTAAAAAACTATAAAATAACCGTAAAAAATACATTTTGTAACTCAAAAATATAAATAAAAAAAAAAACAGATGTTGTTTCTATTTTTATTTATGTACTTAATGCACTATATTTCTAAAGTATTTAAAATAAATTTTGTATTTAGTATGGTTATGTTAAGCGTTATATATAAAATATTAAATTCTCTGCCCTGATTCTTATAATAATAAGATATTATATGATTACGTGGCATTTGGGTCGTATTCTGCCCAGATCCGAACGAATTCATCCAGGTGATGGGCTCCTAGAATTGACGAGTCTCTGGTTAGGTAATCAAAGTTATCCATGATAACTGCTACAAACAAGTTCAACATCTGCAGTACATACAAGTAAAATTATTAATAAATTAATAAACACAAATTAATTAATTAATTAATAATATAAATTAATTTTTTATAAATCATATATTGTAGTAGTCGTCTTAAGCAAAATTGTTCATCGTATTATATTATGATTGTAACCAATGACGAACGCGTCGATACGTATATAATCGTCAAGGATTAATTAGATGTGCTTACCAAAAACGAGCAGAAAAATATGAATGACACAAAATACATGTAGGCCATATTTGAACCACAATCGTTATCCACCTTTTTAGCACCGGCTTCACACATTTTCCCGTGATTGCACGACAACATGATCGACGGCCACGCTTCGCCCGTGGCGCATCTGTAAAATTGAAACGCGTTGTAACATATTCAATGATCAATAGTTTCTTACATTCTTACAATGTTTTTGTATATACCGCTTATGGTTAATACAGAGAAAGGTGCTATAAGCGGCGTATTGTGTCAATAACGTTTAACAATAAATCAAATTTAAATAAAATTCATTTCAAAATTTCAGTAACCTTTAAAGTTTAAATTAATGAATTTAGAGTTCTTTAATTAATTACTGCAAAACGCACGAATTAAAAGTTTCGTTGTTATATTATTTAATTGTAATTACGACGCGCACATAGAAAAATAATAAAATATATGATTTCGGAGGGAACGGATTGACGAATATTCAATAGTATTACAATAATATAGTGGTATATATCATAATGATATAATAATTACCGAAACAACAGCATCAGACCCTGGACAAACGTTTGGAAATTGTTGTGCCTGTTGATTTCTGTGTTAGGATCCAGCTGGATGTTGCCGAAAATTTGCATTCCGATGATAGCATATATGAAGAACAACATGCCAATTAATAGGCATACGTAGGGCAAGGCCTATAGTAAAAAAATTGGTTAGAGATCGCCGTTTATCATAGGCGCCATGAACAGAGGAGCGACTGGATAGTGTGCATAAATAAAGTAAAACACGATATTAGTGTATACGTACTTTGAACGACTGGACGAACGTCCAGAGCAAAATCCTTATCGTGTACCCTTGCCGGAGCAGTTTTATCAGTCTGGCGGCTCGAAAGAGCCGAAGGAATCCAACGTTTATAAAATTTTCCTGCAACAACAGGTTTTCGTTTACCACACATGATGCAAAACGGTGCAAAAAGGACCCCACCTGATGACGATATAATATCATGTAGGATATTCTCGCGCGCCGATAAAATAATATACAATTATACTTATAATATAATATAGATAATTTAACCTAGATATTATATTTCGTAAAATTATATATTTAAGCTCAACAAAATAATTAATCACGTTTATACGCATCATCACACGAACTAGAGTGTATTCAAACGTAAAGCTCAACGTTAACGGAGGCAGCGGAATTGTGTGCGACACAATTGGATCTTATGTGTGTTATTATATTATACAGCTAGGATGATCTATTTACATGGCGTTACGTCATATTTTCTAAGTTATTTTTTAATTTAAAAAAAATTATTTAAATTTATAAGTATATCTATCTATAACAGTTATATTTACAAAAAAATAACAGATATATTTTTATATTTTATTTTACTACTTATTTATTGTAGTTACTTAGGTAATTTTAAATTTTTAAATATTTTTAATTGAAAATTTTTATAAATATTAAATTTTATAATCAAAAGAAAAATTAATACAAATATTTGTGTTCAATATTCTATATTTAAACATTGAATTGTTCAGAAAAGCATTTTATCTGTAAAGATAAAATAAAATATCATTGTTATAGAAAATTATAGTTTTTTGTAAAAACATACTTTTAGGTGTAACTTATATAACTTATATGAACATATCTTTTTTTTTCACTTAAAATTATTGTTGCCAATTAAACAAATCACTCCGTAAATGCGTATAATATAATATAATATATTTATATATTAAAATACTATGGAGTATGTATGATATAATATGTATAATAATAAAAATATGTTTTTGTGATGGATTATTATTATATTATTATCGGCGCGGTAATCGTGCGTAAAAGGCTCAAAACAACAGTCTAAATCATATCGCGCAAACCTATTATATTTTGCAGTGGTGTATTTGAGCCTGGTAAGAGAGATGGCAATTACGATTTTTCTTTACGACTCTTAAATATTGTGTGCAGTGAATATTGTTAACATTTAATATTAGTCGTTTTTTAATTTGGTTTTTAACACAAATTTTTATTTTTTATTTCAATTGATGGTAATATTGGAAATCTGCGAATACTATTATTATATTTACATAATATTATAAATAAAATAAGTAAAAGAACAAAGTTCCATCCACCTTCAACACATTTCTCAATTACCATCTCTCTAACCAATCAATTACATTACTACAATACACAAATCACTTAAACGATGCAAATCCAGGTACAAACAGTCACATCGTGCTCGGAATATATAGTTAACATACTGCGCAATGGCTCATAATTATTATTGTACAAGTTTCTTTGGCATCAAATATTTTTCTGGCAACAGTCATTCAAAATATTAAAACGCCGCGACGACGGTAAAAATTAAAAAAAAAAAAAAACTGATTACACTGATTGTGTATCAGTAAAATATTAAGGATATACGGACGGTGCGACAAGTGCAATATTTTACCGTTTGGAGATAAATTAACGGAATCAAGTGTAATATATTAGTGTAAAAGTATATTTAATCGTTGTCTAATATCAGCAGAGTGGGTGGTAGCGTTACACTCTGCAAAAAATGGATATTAGTTCGTCACACCGTGAAAAAAAAAAATAATAATTAACGAAAACTCAAAAATGACACGCACAAAGAATCGATTTCACGGAAGTTAAAGTGATTAGTTTTCGTCTAAACGCAAATACCAATAGTATGATTGCTTTTTGCACGCGCGTAATAAGTATATTAAAGTTACAAAAAAGTGTAATATATAATAATATGATTTTCGCACAGAAAAATAGATCTGTACACATTAGGTAGTGTGTCAAGCGTCAGCATCGAAATTGCGGCAGCGATGGCGGCGGCAATATAATATTGTGAATTTTTGTATAGCAATGGCGGCGGCGAAATTTGAACAGTAATACAATAATATTATAGCATCAGCAACAGCATCAGAGAAACATATAAAATATATTACACATCGATACAACACATAACATACCATGATTTACGCAAGCTTGAGGCGCGGCGGACGAGTCGTCCGTCGGTCGAATTGTGTCGTTTTATACGATTATTTTATAATATTATATAACAATTAATACAATATAATATAATATATACACATACGCAGCGGACGCGGAGGATTTCGCAGCTGTAGCAATGTTGTGACCGTTTTCAAGAACCCGCGGATCATTCGATAGCGATGAACACGTAACAATTGATATAATAATATAAATAATATCGCGACCGCAATGAGTATGATTGAGTATGATGTATATGCCCCCGTTGCGATCGAATTTAGGGGAAGGCACATGCCCCTCTCATTGGTAATATTGTAGTATGTAGTATTAATGAAATATATGAATAATGAGCGTGTATATTATAATGTTTGGCAGTTGATTTTTTTTTTCTAACACTAATCTTACACCATAATGCGTACGGCGCCGTCGGTGTCCAGAGCTCCTAGAAAATTCGGCACGAACATTGCAGACATGCTACGACCTCTACGTCTGAATTGCAAAAATATATACTCAATACCGGTGAAAACTATCGAAAATGGTGATTTAAAAACACATATATATATATATAATATATAACTATTCTAAATCAATATATTCCAACAAAAACTAAATAACATATTATTTTAATATATATATATTGGTGGTATACATATAATTATTATAATATAATAATATAAATAAACGCGAAATAGAAATTTTTAAAAATAAAAAATATAAATAAATTGATATTAACGAAACAAAAAAACCTTCGTCCACGTTCCGGATACTCGGGTTTTTGTTAATGAGAATTTAATATTTTTACAAGTTTCGAAATTTTTTAGAAAACTTTTTTGTTATTTGTACTTGTTTTCTATACATAACCTATAACTAATTTCCACAAGAAATATTTAACAATGAACATTTATTTATGGTTTAATCTCAAATTATTGAAATTTTTTATTTTTGTTTTCTTTAATATATAAAGGGGATCAAAAATGTAGAATATATATATTTTCTATATGTGAAATATGGATATTTTTTTTTTTTTTTTTGAATTCGTGTAAAAGATACAAATTCAATTATTTAAATTGAAAATATGTATAAGAGTCTCATAATAATTCTTTAGTAACTGATATTGTATAATACTTCATTAGTCGTTATTTTCTATTTTATGATATCGATGTCACTTGTTATTAAACTATTTTAGGCACTTATAACGTAATGCAATTTACTGATACACTTAACTAATGTAATGCATTTATATGTATCATTAATAAAAATTAGTTTATAAAAAATATATGTAAATTATAATAACATCGAAAAATAGCTAGTGAGCAATTTAAAAAGCATAAAACATCCATTATACTATAAAAATTCAATAACTTGCAGTGGATATAACTATTGTATAATATTATTCATAAACCTAAGCGCCGATATAGAACATAATTATTAGCCAGAGAAAACTCTAGAAAAGCTTCTTGCAAACTTAATAGACTTGAATAAAATATATTTATATACTTTTTAAAAATTTAATTCGTGATGAAAAAATTTATTTAAAATACAATTATTCTCTAAGCATTGAAAGTTGAAACGTAATAATATCCTATCCAAAATAATGAATACATTATATTTTAAGCGATTTTATTAAAATTATTATTAGTATATTAACAATGAAAACAAAGGAAATTAAAAAAATATATATTTAATAATATTATTATATTTTCTATACTGTAATACCTATAAAAAATTGTATTATTATCTTCGAACGCTATATTGTGTTACAAAATACTCTACAAACAATAATAATGGTAACTACAATCATTATTAATTATTATATTATTAATATTTAAAGGTTAATATTAGACTAATGCTATAATGTAATAATATGCTAGTCATGATGTGTTTCTATGTGTATAATAGATATATTACTACGATACTGAATAATTATTGTACTTTGGGTACCCACTATAAAACTAATAATGCATTAGATTTAATAATATATTATATGATGGTAAAATTAGTAGTTATACAATAATATAATAATATTAGGTAGGAATAAAAACATCGATGTACTTGTTACATTTTTTCTTGTCGAATGATGTAGGTATCGTTAATTATAATATAGGGTCAAATAAGATATTTTGTACTACTATATAGTATACGTAAAATAACTATGATATATTCACAATATTAAAAAAATATTATAATATTGTAAATACACACCAAAAATCCGAGTAACCCTTAGTGGATTATTAATTGTTTTCAGGTTTCCGTACACGAAATTATAATAATTATTTGTACTGGATTTAATAGGCAAAATTGAACAAAAAATAAATAGTAACAGTTATTACAAAAATGTATAAACGAAATTTAAGCACGATATTATTAATTAAATATTTTAGAAACCTGGATAAACGTTTACAACTGTATGTTGGTGATTTTCAAATAAGTCTTCCAAATAATTTATGTGTATGAAAAAGAACAGTACATAAAGTATTGAATACATTATTTCTAGTTTTAATTGTAAACAAATATTGTGTTGAATATCATAACACGGCGTAATCGTTACACACAATACATATCGAGTAAGATTTTTAACAACTATTCTCTAAATAAGTTTCATAACGTGAGTATATATAAATACATACATATATATATATATATATATATATATTCGCTTGCTGCTTAATAAAGAGCAATTTAATTGTACTGCATAGTAAATATGCATAGTAAATAAACATGTATATAATATATTTTTTTTTTAAATAAATAATGAAATAAAAAATGAAAATCCATGTCCAAAAGACCAAAAAAAAAAAACAAAAAATTACAAAAGACACATTCTTCAACAGTATACAAGTGCGGTCTACGTCGGATGCAACAAATTGGCGTACTCCTGATGTTTTAAATATAAAATTTACCTCCACAATTTCTCCGAACAGTAGTTTTGGTCCTTTGTTAGAAACACTCTCGAACAGAGTTCGGTACAGATAAACGAGGCGTTCCTATACAAGAGTAAACATGTTACAAATTCCTGTCTGATGTACCTATATGGTTTTTTTTATTTTTATTTTTTTTTTTTAAGAGTTTTGATAAAATCAATCTTAATTCAACGTATGTTTGTATTAATAATACGGTTAAATATAATTTCGTATTCTCCAGGCTGGTTTTTTCCAACAATTTTATTCTAGACCTATTATTTTTTTGATAAAAATATGATGTTAAGAAAATTTGTATTGTATCTGTAATCTGTATATACTATTTTTTTTTTGTTTATAGTTCCGACATAAGCTATTAAAACGGGTTCAAAAAGTACTTCATAGGTATATTTTAATACTATATTTGGAAGCTCTAAGTTATGCTATGGAAGGTTAATTTAATATAATGCAATATTGAGGGATGAAATCGGTAATGTAACAGTTGGTTAACTATAATATTTTCGAAAAAAAAAGGTGAATAGCATAACTATACAAAGCATGTGCAGCGATGGACAGAAAAATTCATATTAAAGGAAGTTAACACAATAAAGAAATCACATAAAGAAATCGCTAAAAATAATATGTATTATAATATATAGCTATGTAAATTTGATTTCTTAACAATAACAATCTATATAATATCATATTTTGTCGCTTCATAAAATGGTGACACCACCTATTTCAGTTTTCGTAACTTTTGCAGTAGTTCAGAAAAATCTATTCCTCTGAAGTTGATATATTATAGTACTCTTATGAGTTAAACACAATTCGATTAAAATGTGAGATAAATGGTTTTGACTCTTCAGTGATGATTTATATTATTTATCAGCTATAAAATAATATGTTATTAAACGTAGGAGAGCAACAATAAGTGAATACACTTGCATCCAGAACTTAATTATAAAAGTAAAATACATAATTATACTATTATTAATTGATATATATGTATATATATATATATATAAGAACACGCAGCTGCTAAAATTTTTATAAATTCCTACATCGTTTAAAATATCTTACCCCAAATTCGATAACCAGTGCGTCCACGATACTTCCGATGACCGTGATAAAGTCGAAAATATTCCATGGGTCTTTAAAAAAATTCTGAAAACCATTTCATTAAACAAAAAACGTCTTTAAGTTAGACATTTCCATATTTATAATATTTATATTGTATTATTATTATTTGGTTAAATTGTATACGCATGCTTTCCATTGGAATTACTATAGGAGGATGTGGTATACGTATATTCGCACAAGACAGTAAAAAAAAAAAATTAAAAAAAAATAGAAATATTAGGAACATAATTTTTTTAAACCGTAGGTTTATAAATAATAATAATCAATTATTTTTATAATGTTATGTATTATCAAAATGTATAAGATTATAATTATGGTTAATTGTGAACAATTTTACCTTGCATCCAAACGCGATGAGTTTTAAGACACATTCTACCAGGAATAGCGTCGTCAATAAGTGATTGAGGTTCAGTAGAACATCATTAAGTTGATTCGATTCGCGATGGTGCTGCAGCCACGAAATAAACAACCAAATAAAAGCAATGTTTTAATTACACAAGCAACTATTTTAATCACTTCGGTTAGTAATATTGTATCTAATAATAAAACGCCGGTACTATTAAAAAAATAAATCTAATTTGTATAACCTATACATAATATAATAACAACCGATAGGTGTCTTTAAGTTAAAGGTAAATTTAAAAACAGTTGAAGTAATATCATTTTTAGCATTAATTTTGAAAATAAAATTAATAGCCAAGTTATTAAACTATTATTATATTATCATGTGTGTTATGTTGAATGTCTAAGACATTCAGAAGAAATTTAGAAATACTAATCTGTAACGAAACCTAACTATAATAATACTATAATGTGTACTATTTTATAGCTGTATGTTTGATATGTGTAATATAACATCATGGTGATGAAAACATTATGTACTATCGTATTTATGATTCCGTATGAAGAAATGTTGAATCTAAATCATAACTCAAAACTAGACATAAAACGGTTTAATATACAACGAAGACCGCGCACGCGCCATAATTTTGCAGCTTATGAAAAATGAGTAGGTAAAAGAGAAAAGTAATAAAAATTAATAATAATATAATATTTAATTCTAAATTCTATTACATTAGAATCTAATTAGAAAAATAAATTAACAATTAAAATAGTTTTGGCATGCAAAATAACATTCGAAATGCAAGACACAAGCGGACATAAATAAGGTATTAAATACACACACGCATAAACAAAAAAAAAAATCATGCTTGTCCGTGTATATAAAGAAAAATCACTTAAATATTGCATCAGGTAGTATGTGTCTATAAAACTCATGTCATACTTTTTTAGTATAATCCATAAGACCACTTACCTTACACACATTGTATGATATATCTGTGTTGTATAATATCATGTATATGTGCATTACAGTATTGTACACAGTATTTTAGTAGATTGTTAATTTTAAACATTAATTTTATAGGGTTATTTCCGAACATAGAGTCCGTTAAATTAATAAGTACGATTAAACAGTTTTTATTCGGAAGAGTAAATTCAATGGAAAGCATATAATCAACATAATTCATAATAATAATAATATTTTTTTTAAATCAAAATTCGTAAAATGATTTAAAACAGAATAATTTAACATACAAAAATTCAAATTATTATATATTATGTAAAATTACAATAAATAATATAATATATATGTATACATATATATATATATATAATGATATATATTATTATTTAATTCTAGACAATATTATAATATTAATTTATTGGTCATTACTACTTGGCATGTGTTCTCTTACCCTGACTCCAAACGCCAAAATTTTGAGCACGCACTCAATGGTAAACATGCCAGTAAACACCATGTTCATGTAATGTAGAGCAGCCTTGTAGGATTTTTTTTGTTGATAAAACTATAAAAATTAATAAAAAAAACAATGATCAACCATAATAAAAAAATAAAAATACAAGAAAGAAAGACAGAAAGAAAGAAAAAAAGAAAGCAAGAAAGAAATAAAGAAGAACATTAATTGCTTTGATAGCCAACTAAATATAAAAATAATAACATTTAACAAATGTTAAATATTAATACATTATTATAACCTTCTTTTATCATATGAAATCAGTAAAATAATTTATGCATGATAAAAATTACTCAAAATTATTTATTTAAATAAAACATAATGATAAATTAGCTGAGAATAAAATGAAAAAAATTACAATATAAAATGTAGGGGCGCGCTTAATTAAATAAAGTAAATAGTTATTAATTCTTTTTTTTTAAATTATTATTTGTAGTAGTAGACGTTGAAAGCAAAAGCTATGTGGAATAATAAAGAAAAAGATAAACACCCGAAAGTAAAAAAAATTTCCAAAAAATTGAAACCATGATGTGTGTGATTTTGACTGCAAAAAAGAGTGATAAGCTCAAGCAAATTGAACATGCAATAAAATACGTAGTGTTATTGTTCCAAAAATGTCATAAATTTAAGTACAATAATTACAAACGATAAGTTTGCAACAAAACGTATAGTAATTAATATGATATTTTTGTAACGATACGGTTAACAGTTCATTCGTAATTTTATATTGTTTTCGTCAATTATTTTCAAATATACACAGTGTAGAATTATAATCGATAGTATTTAGCGTGTAAATTTATTCTCGTCGAAATTAATAACAATAATAGTAATAAACAAGTTCAGCGTTCATCCGACGATACAGAAATATTACAAGTACGAATTTTTTTCTTATATACTTATATTGTATACACCTTTATGAAGAAACGCGTTATCGACACCAACGAGACTTACCTTCATCATAAGCAATAGCGTGTTAAATACGATCAGTATCATGATGAAATATTCAAATGGCGTCGACACTACCAGGCGCCAAATCTTATATTTCATACTGTTCCTGTCTTTTGGCATGTACCTCTCCAGTGGTCTAGCTTGTATGGTAAAATCAATACATGATTTCTGAAACAGACGTGATCATTCATCATCATTTATATTAATCATTAATGCCATCATTGGTTGATATTGCCACCAGTGCGGTGCTCGATGAAAATTATAGTAGAAGGAAATTCGTATACACTTCTCTTTGTAGAACATATCGTTTTAAACACTCTCCTAAATTGATTGTTTTTTTTTCTATTTAGAAAAAAATCATGTTTTCAAAAGTTTGTCAAAAGGTGGTTATTTTAAAAATTTACCATATTTAAAGTGTAATAGGCAATGAAAAAAATTTGGAAACTCTATACTGCAGATATAAATTGTATATTTATGAATACCATAGGTCTACGAAAAATGGTGACGCGAAAAGACGTTTGAAGTTCATCGAAATTATTAAATTAACACGATATTTTATGACATATGAGTTGTCACAAAAAATGGTCAATACATAATTTTTTTTTATAAATTTAAATTAAATTATATCTTTGTCTATAAAATAAATAAAAACAATACATTTCGTATAATTATGTAAATGCATATGATTAATGCAATACTATTATAATTTATAGTTTAAACTTTAGTCTAATCATGTTATGTTATTACGTATTTTTATTTTGCTCAAAAGTTTTTTTGTTTGTTGAATATATCTGGGAAATATTAAACTATTATTTAAAATATAATTATTCGCTTATTCAAAACAAATAGAATAATATTATGCCTACTACATTGTTTTACTTGTCGGGACAAATGGGTGTTAAGACTCATAATCACACTTAAATATTCTGTACTTTATACCATTTTTAGTGAAATTAGTAGAAAGGTGTTTGGACGAGACTACATAGTTAAATCTTTAATGAATCGTTTAAAATATTCATAAAAGCCATAAAGGTTATCTTAATATTTATCATTATAGTAATAGCAGGTACTAATATGAGATACTTCCTAGGTACCTGGTTTTTATCAATTTCACCGTCTTGTAGTTCGGCTTCTCCCTGTTCTTGAAACGTAATAATGATTAACGCGACGAATATATTGACGAAGAAGAAAGGAAACACGATAAAATAAATTATGTAGAACAACGATCTTTCGATGTGGTAATTCGGTATGGGTCCGTGGTCCTCTTCCGTGGCCGCTATCGAATTTTGCAGCACTCTATTGAAAAAAAAAATAATTCTCGTCAGTTTATTTTATAATTTATTTTTATAACAATTATGTGAATTACGATATGTATTATTTATAACTAGAGCTTATTTTCGTGTACATATTCTTTTATATCTTGTATTTTTAAACTTTTAAGGATTATATAATATGGAGTTCATAATTTACTATTTTGTAACGTTTCGTCGATAAATTGTTGACATTTGTGATTGTGCCATTCTCAAAGGACGAATTAATCAAATATTAATGTTAGCTATAATATCGTAAGTTTCAAACTTCATTAATATTTATTTATTTATTTTTACCAGAAATCTTCTATGAATGGACATAAAAATTATATTATTTAAATCTATTTTTTATTTTATAATCATATTGTACAATATTTAAATTATTGTAAATTAGTTAAATAACGTAGCCACGAAAATGCTCAAAAGTCCTTGCTCAATTTATAATTTGCATCACAAATCGAGTATGAACTCACTGGGGCCATCCTTCGCCTGTTTGGACGGCAAATAGTGTCAACATAGCCACAGCCACGTTGTCGTAGTAGAAATCCTGTTTATCCCATGCTCTCTTCTCCGAGGTTGGTATGAACTTTTGCGAATTCACATCTTCCGTGTCTCCAGCTTCGTATTTGAAATAATAACCCCTGGAAATAATGGATAACTATCATTAGTACACCATCTCCTAAATTGAACGTTTAAAAAGTTATCAATACTGTAGATAGCCGACTTAAAACCAATAAAATATTCGTTTTCTATTATAATATTATAAACGGTTGATAAAATAAAACATTGATATTTGCGAATTCTTACTATTTAATTAGATTCGATTAAACTCGAATTGAAATATTATTTTTAAATTATACAATTTCTTTTTTATTTTACAAAACTAAGTATATAATATTGTATGTAAATATATATATAAATACATATGCAATGCATATTGTGCATTGTATACTAGCTCAATATCTATACAGGTCGTAAAAATTTGAATAATTTAAGTGGGAGTTGTCTGTCTTAATACTTTGTTAAATTTAAGCTGCATACATTTTTAAAATAGTAATTTAAGTTATTTTGATTGAATATAAAATATAGTTCTATAATTATATTTAATCATAATAACTATTTTATTTTATTTTATCTTATTTAACCAACGGTACCATTATATAAATAGAAAAATAATAGTTTTTCGTGAGGTAAATAATAAAAGGTAAATGATACTCATGTGTCAAAAAAATAAAAATTTACCTATTTTATTAGGTATATTGACGAAAATTACTATGATTACTATGAAAATAGGTCTATAATCGTAGATTTGCAAAATGGTCGTCTGTTTTACGCCTTTTATTTGAAATAGTAGTTAAATATATTATTTATTATTTACTTTGTATCTGATCTTGTATTAATTGCCTAAGTAATATTAAATTATTAAAGTGAATTTATCTTTTTTGAAACTTTGTTAAATTTAATGTAAACCAAACATATTTAACACAATTATTTTAGTAAGTTTGATCAAATATAAAACAGGTACAAGTTTAAAAATTATATCTTACAGAAATAATTTTTTTTTCGACATCATAATTTATACTTATTTTTTCACCAACGAAAAATAAAAAAAAATATCCGTTTTTTGAAATTCTTCTTTAAATGACTTAATTATAAAAATTGATATCGAGGTTCACATTTTTACCTATGTAATACATTTTAGGACTACAAGTGTGATAGGTTTGGCTATGGTCGCTATTACACATACAAACACAAAGACAATGTATTTTATTGAAATAGATACTTTATAAACATTAAGTGTATATGAAATAAATAGATTTTTCAACTTATTGGCTCTCGCCGTCACATTTTGTCTTTTAGGCAAGAAATTTCGATAGTATTTTCGGTTTCAATGTTTTAAATTGTAAAAAAGAGTCAGCTATTTAGTATTTTGTTTGTATTATAAATCTATGATTGTATGCTAAATACATTACACTTACTGGCATGTGTCGTTAACGGACTTGCTACTATCGTTACAGTAGAAGAATTTCCCGTGAAAAAGCTGAACGGCAATGACGGCAAAGATGAAATGAAACAGTATGTACACAATCAGTATGTTGATAACGTTCTTCAGCGAATTTACTACGCAGTCGAAAACTGCTTTCAGCTTGGGTACGCGCTTGATGGTTTTCAGCGGCCGCAATACTCGCAGCACACGAAGTGATTTGATGGTTGATAGGTTCGTGCCGACAGAACCACCACTGTTGTAACGAAAATGCGTTTATTCGCGGTCACAATAATACTATAAAGGCTCAAAAGCCTTGGTTCGTAATAATAGATTAATACTATATGACTTGATAGCTAAGATTCCATAATTTGTAGATCTATTATATTTTAGGAAAAAATTATTAAAAACAAAAATCATTTTTTTTAAGATATTATTATATACGAAAGTGGAATTTATTTTTCGTTATCTATTGGAACTGGATTTGATTATACATTTATAGAACATATAAACATTACAGATAAATTAATTTTAACTATCTTACAGTATACGAATTAATTTAAAATACTATTAAGCTTTTGTTGTTTAATATTATTATTAGATGCTGAACATAATGTTTCTCAAGCATGATAAATACATGATAGAATGTTTCATTTTTGATAATAACTAATAGTTTCGAACTTGTTTTAGATGTTAGTGGTTTTAGACTTGTATAATATTGGGTGGAATGATTAAATTGGCTTGAACATTTTGTGGAATTTAAAAAATCGTTTTAAGAAAAATTGAATAAAGTCAACTTTTGGATTCTTAGCCATCGAATTTATGGTTTTTGGTGCATTACCCTTTTTGGAATATAAATGACGCAAATGCACAGATGACCACCACTGCATCCATTATATTCCAAAACTCTCTGAGATACGAGCCGGGATGTAAAATCACTCCCAAATCGATTATCTGTAACAATAAACATGGATAGTATTTGTCCTTAACTTTTAGTTTCTTAAGTGTCCTTTTAATATTACCTTCAGTATCATTTCAATCGCAAAAATCACTGTGAACACGTTGTCGACTACGTCCAAATAGTTATTCCAATCCGAATCATCGTTAATCGGATCTTCAGCGGCTAACGCTACACTGCTCAATATGATAATCAGCATAATAAAAAAATCGAAATACCTCAAATTAACGATCCAATGGGCGGCTCTTCTAATACTATAAACATTGAAAACAACACGTAAGTTTATAAAAACGTAATAAAAAAAAAATTACAAAAGCTTATAAAATTACCCGTTGGTAGGTGACAGTAAAAACATTGACGAATACGGTAACATAGGTTTTGGACCTTCGTCTTCTTCTTCCTCTTCTACTTTGCTGTCAGGCTCGTCTGAATGATGTTTTCGGTGATGTCTGATAAGTGAAACACTTCGAATTATTTCATAAATTAATGTCAAAAACACTCATGAACATGGTTATCAAATGTTTTACCTGGAATTTTGGGATGGCGATGTTGGTATCATTTCCATTTTGGACGGGTCAGTACTCATCTGTAATGCTTCCATTTCTTTTTCGAGCTCTTGTTGTTGTTTCTGTACAATATATCAGCATAAATAATAGTTCTTATACATGTCCTTATCACTAACACTTACTTCTTTATCCTCTTCTTCTTGTTCTTCTTCGGCAGCTGTTAATTCTTGCGCGTTTGCTAAATTGTCAACGGCAATGGCCAAGAACACGTTTAACAGTGTATAGTTACCAAACAATACTAAGATAATGAAGTATAAAGCATATATCATCCCTCCGCCTTGAGCCTTGGATTGACTTCTAATGCCTTGGTACATGACTTCGTTCCAATCTTCACCGGTTAAAATCTAAGAGTTATATTAATAATATTGATAATAACAGAATTTATTATAACAACCATATAATGTAGTTTTTATACGATTGACTTACCTGAAATACGGTTAACAGAGCTATTGGAAATGTGTTGAAGTTTGTCGGAGGAGTTCCTTCCTCAAAATTAAACTGTCCACCGAACAACTGCATACCGAGCAGTGCAAATATCAGTATGAATAAGAACAGTAGGAAAAGCAACGATATGATTGATCTCATGGAGTTGAGTAACGATATCACGAGGTTCCTCAACGAAGACCAATACCTGAGACGAAATGATAAGGCATTATAAGGATGTGGTGTATTTGGCACAGGTTTAATAGTGATGTTCCTACAGACAACTTCGTAGAGTAATAACAAAGTATAAGAACATGATATTTACTTTGTCACTTTGAATATTCGTAATAACCGAAGTGCTCTCAGCACAGACAGACCGAAGGAACCACCTTTGACGGCTGACCAAACGACTTCGAATATAGAGCCCATGATTACAATGCAATCGAAACGGTTGAACGCGGAATCAAAGTATATTCGTATGCCAAGCGCGTACATCTTGATGAACATTTCGGCCATGAAGAGCATGAGGAATACGTACTCAGAATAAACTGTAATTTTTAAAATCGTAATAATTAATTAATATAACATATAAACTACGAAGAGTATAAATTAAAAAAAAAAAAAGCAGTAGTTTATTATAATAACACAAAGAAGAAAAAGTGTTAAATCAATGTTAAGTCTTACAGACAAAATTCGTTATGTATTCTGGTTGTTTGTGATGTTCAATGGCCACGAACACTGTATTAAAAAACACTAATACGATGACGAACCAATAGAACCATTGCGCTTTTACCATGCGTCTGATCCAAAACCTAAACCGTTTTTCTGCTCTCCACATGGAAGCACAAACGCCTTTTTTTCGCATTCGGTCTTTGAACGTTGGCGTGCGTGGGAAACCTGTGGATTAATAAGATTTGCTTTGAAAAAATATATTAAAATGCAACTGAGCTATGAATACTATTTTGTCTACCGATAAACTCGTTATAATAAAACATCAATGGCTAACTGGTAGCGGTTATATGTATTAGAAAGCATTTAGTTTAAGTAAATAATATTTTTATTATATTTATATATTAATAGTTATAAGATTGTCATTATTATTATTAATATATAATTATGATAATTAAGTCATTATTATTATTGTTAATAGATAAAAACATTGATAAGTGTTAAGAAAAAGCAAATAATATAAATAATAATAAAAAAAAAAACAATAACTTTTATTATGATATTAAGCATAATTACAATAGTAGCTTCAACAAAAATTTGCTCGTTATTCACACATTCAATATAGTTTATCAGTAAAAATAACTTCATAAAAATTATATGATATTCTGAAAAATTAAGTAGTTGACCATATAACCGCCGCAGGGAAATCAGCAACACCGTATAATAACTGTTATAATATACATTTATGTTTGAAACAAAGTGTATTTTTTGTCTACAAAATTTGTATTATTTACACAAGTTGTTTGTTTTATAATATTGTCTATAACTACTATATCTAAAAATTATTATCAACTGCCCACCCTTATACGCACACACGCACACAAACACACACGCCTCCAACATGCAAAAGTCAGTTTCTTCCGCAGTGTATAAAATCCTGGGCGTTTCTAAATAACACCCTCATCTCAATCAAAACGTTCTAGGCAAAACTCACGCTTAATATACGCCTCTTACGTGAAACAAAAAAAAAAAAAAACTGTACCTTTTTTGCCTTTACCAAGCACTGAAACATAACATTGAATATTTCGATAAAGTTTTAATAAGTTTTAGGTATACACTATAATTTAATATAATATAATAGAAACCGGGGACGTTTAGCCACCAACGGCATAATACAATAGAAACGCGGGGTTTATCATCCCCGGAATCCACGCCATATGCAATTGCCACGAATATAGAACAAGTGTATTTACCTTCATCGGCTTCTTCTTCCTCGCACTCCTCTTCGGATTCGGTGCTTTTACTTTTGCCCAAGGTTTTCAGTTTTTTCCTTTTTATGTCAGCTCTTCTTCTTGCTGTGATAAATTAGAAAATCACCGCATTATAATATTATGCGATATAATATTCGAGACAGAAACGAATAACATCTAAAAATTAACACTAACGTTATTTGGTATATCTTACCTTCGATTATATGTCTTCTCTCTTCATCTGTGGTCCGTTCTTCGGCCAGAATGACTTCTTCTATTATATCGAAATAAAATAAAATAAACACCAATGCATTAATTAATTTGCAGAAATGTTTACACGTTATGCACCATTTAAATACTGTACGCATTATGACGTCTACGGGGGTACAAACATTTCGAACTTAAGCCAATACTTACCGGCTTTGCATATCCAGTCTACATAACCATTGAGCTCGCGTTCCAGCTGTTGCTGTCGCCGTAGCTTCAAAAACGTTTGTCGATTTTCGACCTTTTCTCTTTCTTTAGCGAATTCTCTACAAAGCCAGGACACAAGGATTGGTATTACATGAACTACTATATAAAACTGCAGCTTACAATGTTAATTATATGATTGAGGTTTTAACTAAAATTTTAAAACAAAATAAAATGTACGTAGAGTCGTTAGAGGCTATAAATACGAGGTTTTACATTATAAAACGCATGTGCACGGGTTTTTCGTACTTCAACGCGTGTTTAAACCGTGGTAGTTGTTATTTTAGGCAAAATTAGGATGGGATATGTTTAAAAAAAAATGTATACACAATATATGCAATAATATTATACTTGGAACAGAAAATATAAAGTTCAAAAAGGTCAAATACGTATAGTACCGTTTACCCTTCACAAAATAATTACGCGCGTTTAGAACACGGTATTAATATAATACCTGCAGCCGTAATCCAGTTAATGTAAGTATTAAACATATCGATGTATTTTTTTTTCGTGCGCATCTTGTAATATTTAGCCTTCCGCTCTACGCGGGTTCTTTCGTTCGAAAACTCTCTGCAAGCGTATAAAAGCGTATGAAAACTTCGTAGGATAAAATATAGATACCGAGTATTTGTTTGTATTTATATTTGTCTATTTGTTTGTTTTTCCCGTAACATTTTATTATGTTTCAACGGTTATTTAGTTATCATATAATATACTAAGACAGAAATGAAACTTACCCGCTAAGCACACCAAGAACTAAATTGAGCATAAAAAATGAACCTAGAATAATAAGTGGTACAAAATATATCCAATTGAACGTTACGCCGTACGCATCGTTCATCTGAAATGACAATCATTAATAACGGTGATAATAATTACGTAATATACAAATATAACACATTTTTATTGACATAAATTTAAGCGAAATTTTCGATAAAAGATATAGCGTTTAATATTTTTAAATATATCGAGTAATATACTATAATATTATAATAAAATAATTTTTTAAATTGTTTTTATAGGTACATAATATCTAAAAACAGAATTTTTTACAAGTTTTGATTGGAAAATCGATACGAAAAAATACGAATCCTCATCATATTATTTGTGACTTAATAATTTTCAAAGTATTTTCGTTACATAGTTTTATTAAGAATTATGCGCTATACAAAAATCATTTTTTATTCTGCAATAATATAGGTAATTTTATAGTTGCTTTATTCAACGATAATAAAATTATTTTAATATAGTATAGCTTAAGAAGACGATACGTTATTTTTTTGTACTACACATATAACATACTAACATTTTATTATTTTCTATTTACTGAAGATTTATTTTAAAATTGAATATAAATAAATAATAAATGTTGAAAAATGAATGCCGTAAGGAACATTTTATCACAAATTATTAATAACATTAAAATTCTATCTATACTATGATATCTGAAATGTTGTCCCGTAGTTCAAAAACTAATTTCTATCGTAATATTATACTATTATGTGCGGTTGAATATATATTATTATTGTTTTCGTTATTTATTTGTTTATTTTGGTTTTTATGTTGTTCAACTAACCCAGTACAGAATGGTAGTCCACCCTTCCATGGTTATGCATTGGAAAACGGTGAGCATGGCGAGTCCGATGTTATCAAACGACGTGATCCCATAGTTGGGACCTACCCAGTTCTCTATGCACGTGGACGTCGTGTTATCACAGAAGTACGCGTTGTACGGTTTTTCTTCTGAGTCCGAGTCCGAGTTGCAAGGTGCTGGGTTCTGTCCCTCGATTTCCATCGCAACCAGATTATTCAACCTAACGTATCAACTCAAACATCTTATACAACTGTAGTTCAGTGAAAATAGTAGCTTGAATAGGTAGTATCGGAAATGCAAATGAATTGTATTATACATGTACGCAAATGTCTGGTAATACTAATAATATTATGTTATTGGTATATTAATATGCGTATAAATTCATTCGTGTTATTATTAAGTGTTAACATTATTGGTAAGTGACTGATCACTAAAAGTACACAACATCACATACAAGTGTTGTGTTGTATTCTCTTACAAACATACAACATAGCAAATTCATGTTCAGTAAAACCAATTTCATATAATTAACTTTAATATTATCTTTTAACAAAGTTTATCCACTGAAAAGTCTCTTTAACCTGTTATTCCTGTACTGTTTATTATAAAATAAGCTTATTGTTTAAATTCTAACAGATTGTTAAATAAAAAGTTATGTTAAAGAAAAAAAATGTTTTAATATTATAGTTAATTGACCTATGATCAGTACTTTATCTGCTGTGTTTTCTTGTTGGATTTTACGATATTTTAATTGAGAATTTTTTTTTTTTATTTAGTTGACCCGCGGCTACTAAGGCCATTGGGTTTTTTTAAGTAAGGTTGGTTCGGTAGGTTGTATTTTTTTACGATTGATACGGTTGATAGCAAACACGTGTATGTTTGGCAAGGTTTTTAACCACTATGATCCCGAATGGTCACCCATCCGAGAGCTAGTAGCTGTGGCCGTTACTTACTCCCAGTGGCATTCCGCAACTGGAAGCAGCCAACGCGCCACGCCAAGCCACTTAATTGAGAATTAAAAACATTATTTTATATTAATATTCATATATTTATAACTCGATTATAAATATTAAACTATCGTGTCAATTGACAAGAGAACTTAACAGATAAAATTCTTACCTTTATATGTTTGATCATTGGTCAATTCACTACAATATTTAAGTTAACAACATAAAATTGGTCATACTGATTTGCAAAATTTGATAAAAGTTTTATGTGGCGTCCTCTTAAATAAACATAAGGTTTATTAGTGGTTAATTATTTTAATTTTAAATAAACAAATATCTTAGATGCTATACGGTATATAGTAGGGATGACGGAAATACCGGTATACCATCTTTTTTAAAAAACTGTTAACTAATTTCGGTATTTTGGATATTCCGATATTTTCAATGTATTCGGTATTTCGATATTTTCCCTAAACAGTTTTTTTTTAAAATATGGTATATTTTTAAATATATTAACATTGTTAAATATTTACATTGTTATTTTTAAATTGTACAAAATGACTGATCATAATTATCTCTATCAACAAAATACGTTGAAGAAATTATATTTTTATCTATGCATTATAAATTTGTTTCAAAATAATATCTTATTTTTTTATAAATATATTAATAAATAAATAAAATCATATTAATGTTATTATATAATATTTTATTTAATAATAACTATAATTTATTATATTAATATTATTCATGATAAATAATAATATATGTTAGGTATATATTTCAATTTGTTATCGTAATTCATTATGTGGATATAAGGGAAAGGATTGCTCACTAGGGATGGAAGTTCCCCTTTGTAACACCAACATTCATACATAAAAAAAAGGTGATGTAACCTAAATTATTGAAAATACTAAATAATAATATAGCAAAATATTGATAATATTGGAATACTAATAATTCTGAAATATAGAGTATACTGAAAATGTCATAAACTGGTATTTTCGGTATACTCTATATTTCAGAATTATTAGTATTCCAGTATTATCAATATTTTGCTATACTATTATTTATACCAACTCATACCGGTACAAAATATCATACTGAAATATTGATGTAAAAATAACATACCGTCACCCCTAGTATATAGTATAATATACAACACGAGTACAAAGATTTACTCAGTTAAAATAATGGAGACATATCTCAACAATGATAATTAGGATAATTGTATGCTAATAACCATAATTAAAACATGAATCTATTAAACAAAACGATTTTGTAATATCTGGTGTACGTCACATTACTACCTAGAATAATACAATGATAAATAAAAAATGTGTATATCATTTTTTTTAAATATATTATTATATTATCATTCCACATAAAACGCATAAAAATAGTACTTCACATAATACACCTATAATATGTAAGAATACCGATAACATTAACACAACTATATTTACTATAATTGTCAACTTTAGGTTTAAAGTAAACCCTACAATGTTTCATTTATATTGCGCTGCTATTATAAAATATTATGTCAACTATTTATTTAATTTTAGATTTATTTGTGTAATATATTTCGAACATTTTTTTTTTTTTTTTTAGTAGTTGATAATTTCATAAAATATCCAAAATTATCATTTTTTGTTGAACTTATTTTTTTTTAGAATATTAAAAAATTACAAACAATTAATATTTGAAAATTACGTAAACGAATATAATAATGAAGTAATGTGATAATTCATAACATTAAACGGTAATAAGTGATAACTATCAAACCCAGGGGAATAGTAAGTTCCTACACGAGAGTAGCAGGTAAACAATTTCATATGTTAGTTCCTACACGGACATATGTAAGTTCCTATACGGTAAAAACCAGGTACGTATGTTAGTACCTACAAGGCGGAAAAAGGTACACATGTAAGTTCCTACACGGTAAAAACCAAGAAAAACCAGGTACGTATGTTAGTTCCTACACGGCGGAAAAAGGGTGTAAATATGCATATACGAATAAATATATGATGATTATATAATATAATATAATACAAATCGCATAACAATTTTCACAAATAAGTATATAATTATTAGATTTGTGACTATGCGTAATGCAATTTTTTTTATATTTTTTACTTTTCAAATTATATTATATTTAACCGTGAAAAATTAAAATGCATTATGCAATTTGTATTGTATATTGTATAATCATCATATATGTATTTATTCGTATATACATATTTACTCCTTTTTTTCACAGTGTAGGAACTAACATATGTACCTGGATATTACCGTGTAGGAACTTACATACATACCTTTTTCCGCTGTGTAGGAACTAACGCGTGTATTTTTTTTACCTGCTATTCGCGCGTAAGAAAATACGTTTTCTATGGGATGGGATCCTAAGTATATATATATATATTAGAGTGTTACCTAAACTCTGTGTCTCAGCTCTAAAGCCAACCAATATCATACTTAGTTCAATAAAATAAATAAATAATTTAAAATAGTTAAATAAATAAAACTAAATGGTAAATAGTGGGTCGTATTAAATTAATATAATTAAGGTTAATTTGAATACTATATAAGCGACATTGTTGATAATAAGAAAGTTAATGTCAGCCGATTAAAATGAAAGTATAATAAGTCATATTTTTTGAAAAATAATGAAAATGTATGCACTTACTTAAGGTTATTAAATAAATTAATTTTATGGTGAATTAAATTAAATAACATTCTACAATAGAAGGCATCATTTATAGTTTCATTTCAGAACTGAAAAAAAGGTCGAATGAGAATGATAATGCGGTGTAAGTTTGTGTTATAAATGCTTTAAAAAAAATCAAATAATAAAGACTAATAAAAACTATTCCAATTTCGAGCTTTCCTACATGACAACCTATTTAAATTTCAACAATTTGCCATATTTACAGTAAACTGACATATTTTTCTAGACAAAATAATATATATCTAAGTTATAATAATATTCAAAGTGAAATATAAATTTTTGTTTTATGAAAGTAGTGTAACACAAAACTCACTTAGATGCTATAAAAAGAAGGTTAAAATTAAATATTTGGTTGTGGACATTTTCTTTTGTTGGATTTTTGGTACAATGAAGTTAATTTCAATATTATAGGCATACATGCAGATTTATACGAATCATCAATGCTGAGGTATGTTTATTTTAGAATGGCTAAATACTGACTTACGCCACTTCTGTTCTAATCGGTTTATGTATTAAAATATTTAAATTATTTAAAATAATAGAAATAAAATCATACAAAACATTTTCATGGATGTTGAATTCAAATAGAATTTGTTTTTAAATTTATGTGATTGAATTTAAATTAATTTATATAAATTATTGAACACCATATGTCAGTCAGACACGATGAAATAATCTTATTTTAGAAACATATAGCTACGATTTAAGTTATTTAATAATTTAATAATATCTCTTTATTAAAATCAATAATTTATAGGTATTTTAAGTTAATTTTAATTTTCTATGGTAAATTTGTCAAGGTATAGTGTTAATTTTTTCTAAATACATTTAAGAATTGAATTTATTATGTTAATTTTTCGTATATTTTTTTTTAAATGTATATCAATCATAAAAATTTGATCTTTAACTTTGGTGATTGACATTACTTAGGTAATTTAATGTTAAACATTGTGATAATTAAGCTTGAAAGATATATTTTTTTTTTAGCAACATTCATTGAAACGAAAAATTGTGTAAGTTTAAAAGTAAAAATTTAAGTAATTTGATATAGTTGAATTAAGATGTTGCAACGAAATTAGTAGTGTAATTTAATTAACGATAAAAATCTACACAGCTTCTATAGACTGTGGCTGCATAAAAATAAGTAGGTACAGTTTTTAAATACATTATTCTACTTAAAAAATATTATTTTTTTTATATTACAATAATTTAAGATTATATAAAGCCTTTTTTTAATAAATAAAGGTTTAAATAAAAATCCGTGATTATTTTTTTTTTTAAACTGTACCATCTAAAATGCGCAATATAATACAATCATTTAAATACTACCTAACCAGACACTCTATTCATGTATATATATATATATACGCTTGTGCAAATAATCATTGATCGTATTAAATCATTTGTATGACCGTGGCTCAGAAAATGTAGCATTTTATTTCAATAAATTATAATTATAATTAAAAATTATTCGATAAAAATATGTAATTTATTAGTATAAATAATGAATTGTAGCAAATAAAAAAATAGAAGGATTTAAAAATATTTCAAAAATGTAATAATTTGATGACATAATTTAAGTTAACGGATATTATAAATACGGACAACTTTACTGTAATAAACGGTAGGTACTTAGGATTTTACGTTTTATACATTTAGTATATAATATATGTCGACATTTTGAAAGTACGAATATGCTTACAGTCTGTTTGCTTACAATATTAGAACCAATTTTTTCCCGCATAAATTATAAAAACAAATTATACTTAAATAGCATTTGGTCACATAAATAATTGATAGACAGTAATCGAATGAATATAAAAACAAAACGAAAAAAAAAAAAAAAAATTCAACGCTTAAAAACCTTAAAATAATATAGATGAAAAAAAAAATAAAAATTGAAATCGTTGAAAATTTACAAGTTCTGAGCCCCGGTCATGTTATTTAAACTGATTACGCACTTGTAGCAAGTCTTGTGCAACGCTCCGGAGTAAAATTCTAATCCAATGATTGCAAATATGATGATAGCAAATAACACCAATAAGCCAATCTGGAGTAGCGGTGCCATAGCTTTGATGATGGACTTCAGCACGACTTGCAGACCTATACGGGTAGACAAAAACATACAGGGGGTTTACGTCTTGTCGTCAAGACGGTCGGTCGCATCTAATATGCTAGTATGATAGTATAATAAAATTTCCCCAATAATAAGGTCGACGACAATTACTCGCGAGTACGTATTTTAATATGTAAGCTGTATATTACGATTCATTGTATGAGGTACAGTGTGATTTTTTCTAACCTAAAACAACAGTTGAGTCAGTACCACTTTTACTAGTTAATTACCATCGTATAGAGATACAATGGTAATAATATGTAAAACCAATAAAAGTTAAGGACGGGAAGAGTCGATCGGTGAAATCGATTCGCCAACTCTCGAGTCGGAAAAAATCACTACCGCACGCTGCACAAAGATCTATATTGGTGTATAGATGTTATATATTATAATATAGGTATATACGCGCGATGCATCGACGCGACCATTATTATTGGACGTTACCGTTCTACGGCCAAATTTTAATTTCAGTTTTTTTTTTTTTTTTTTCTATTTTTTTTTTTTCTCTGTTGACCTTCTGACTGACTCCGTGGGGTGGGGGGAAAAGAGATTTGCGAGGTTTTGGGCAAACCTCACTACATGTATTAGTTGTTTTCGCCGTGTGCGTGTATTTGCGGTGTACTCACTTGGAATTCCGGAGACCAATTTGAGCGGCCTCAATACCCGGATCGCTCGCAGCGTCCGAAGATCCATGTTTGCCGCTGACGGTATTTGTGTTATACATCTGTGGCAACAACACTTCTAATCACTACTCAGTGCGCTACCTACCCCAAAATAAACACGCAATCCGTTCTATTCATCTAGTTCTATGCGTCTATATGTATATAGTTAATAAATAATGTATCTGGACGTGTCTATATAATAATAATAATAATAATAATAATAATAATAATGATAATAATAATAATAATATATAATATCTGTTCGATATGGTCGTGCGCGATGGTCCCGAATACAAAATAATAATAATAATAATAAAAAAATTGTAATAATAGTAATAGTAATAATAATAATAATAATAATAATAATAATAATATGATATAGTATAATATAATATATATATATATATGATATATATATATAAAATATGTAATAATATATATAGGTAGTAATTAATAATAATAATAATAAATAAATAAATAAAACAAACCGGAATCTACGGATCGAAATACAAGATTATTTAAGATACGTTCAAATATAGCAAAAATAATGTCGGTTTATATATATATATATATAATATTTATGTATTACGCATTAATTTATTATTCCATGTTAATCATTGTAAGTTTTATGCCGGGAATATTTTCAAAAGTTCTAGGATAGGGCTGAGGTTGTGATGACAACGGTTTTAACGACGACACACGTATTAAATATAATATTATATAACATGGTTATGACATATTGCGTTCCCGTTTTCATTTTTTTTTTATACTCGCGGCGTTTCCTGATTTTGACCGATGTACAAAATATTGCAAACTGCCACTATAATAGACCAATAATTCTAAATTCGCCAACATTATCGTCCACTATATTCCAAATATATGTATGTATTAATATTATGCTCTTATAGCAGTATTGAAAATACAATAATATTAAAACATAAAAAATTAAATATACGATTTAAAACAAAAATAATCTACGATATTAATATTTATTATAATATATTATCTACGGTTGACTCGCTCAAGTCAACGATGACGTGCAGATTTCTAAAAGAAAATTATTTTATTTTTCGAGGTATATTATTAATCGTATAATATCAATATGTATTATTCATAATAAAACAAAAAAACAAAATATATATAATCGATCAACAGCTTTATACAAAATATATATATATATAAATAATAAAGACCCGTTGTTATTTCTATCTAGTTTTCTAATACACCTAATCGGATCTAAATGATGTATGAATACTGTTATAAATCTGTTCGAATCAAGCCGAATAATAATATATAATCCAACTACAAATCGATCAACTGTATCAACGGTAGTTCTACACGGGAATTTCTATCATCCAGCAAAAGTCCAAAAGAATAATATATATTATGTATATATGTAAATATATATAATATATGTATAAAAGTTCGCAAACCAACGGTTACGGTCTAATCCGATATTCGGAATATGTCTATACCAAATGCAATACGCCTACAAAAACGGGTTAAACAAATGGTTTTACTGAAAAATAATAGAACATTCGAGGATTTTTATTGTGTCAAAAATGCTTTCCTGTGATCCTGAGACATTTCGAGTGCCTTACTTGGGATTCTCGAAACCAGTTTCAAAGGCCTGAGCACCCGAAAGGACCTCAACATCCTCATGTCCAGCATGTTGGACTCCATGAATTCAGTCATTGACCTAGAAATCGGTAAACCCCTGAGTCCAATGTATCCCTAGCCGATTCAAAATTGTTTTGCTTAACATATACGTTTTGTTCTAATTTTTTTTTTTCTTAGATTTCGTGTCTATTTTTTAAGTATTTTTTTATTGTATATTAAAAATTGAAGTATTTTCATAATAAATTTGTGTACTCACCCTGTTACAACTACAAAAAAGTCCATAATGTTCCATATATTACGAAGATATGAGCCGCTGTGCAGTAAAAAACCTAAAGCTAATATTTTGAGAGTCGCTTCGACGCAAAAAATTGCTAGGAAAACGAGTTCGGTTGCCTCCTGAAATTATTACACCGAACAATTTTGTTTTAATAAAGCAGAAAAATATAACCAAAAACCAAAAATCGTTTTAAAATGTATTTAATATGTACGATAACACTCGGGTGATTTACCAAAGTCTTAGCAAGTACAGTCTTGTCTCCCCTGGGCAGATGTTCCTCCAGAGCCAACACCACGCAGTTGGCTATGATGGTTAACAGCACCGCATATTCGAACGGAGTGAGAAATAATTGAATTAAGAAAAATGCAATAACAATGTCGTATACACTAATATAAAGCAAGAGAAAAAATATATTATCAGTAAAAATTTAAAATCTTTTTTTTTTTTTATCTAGATCTTGATTTAGCATTTGTTATAAACTCAAAATACGTTTATAATAATTAATAAAGTGTTAAAATAAAATCATAAACGTATACAAGATGAGAAACCATAACCAAACTACAACACTGGAAAAATGTTATATGTATATTGTGATGATGTCAAAATATTAATCTTGAATATTGTATATTAGGTACGTTTTAAGGCCTCATAAGAAATTTACAGTGACGTTCAGACAAAGAAAGAGGGAAATCGGGAAAAAAAATGAAAGAGACTACATAATTATTTCCGTTAAAAACTAGTCGCGTCGTGGTTTAGCAAAACTTGCACACGTGAGAGAAACCAATTCAATTAGATTTTATATTATGCTTTGCATAGTTTTTATTAGGGCGTATTATTTAAATGTTCAGTATACTATCTATTTAAAATTTAATATGATTAAATATTACATATACACTATTCAATATAGAACAGATTAAACGATGACGTATACAAATATTTGATGGTCATATGCTAAGTCGCATCTAGGGCTGGTGACAAGCTTATAGAATTATAGTTAAATACGATTAAAAATATTTAATATTTATTATAAATTATTATAGCTATAAATGGTGACATATCGAATTCGAAAATATTATCAAAAGCAAAGCATTTTCACTAAGTATATTATCTACTATATGAAAACTAAGGGTTAAGGCCCTTAAATACTTAGAAAACTTCAATAAATGGGATTTAATAAAAACAATTTTTTAGTTAAAACTTTATTATTATAGTTTTATCAACCTTGCAAAGGTCGTACGTCGATCGTACTGTGTTATGATTTTTAACACCGTTTTTTTCTCAGTGACTTACAATGTCAGTCGAATGACATAAGTGTGGACAACATAAGGTTTTCAGATGTTTAGATATTATATTAAATAATTGGGCGTTTCAAAAGGATATGGCCATTCGATGATGAACCTGGTGTACCGGCGGACGGGGTTGTCGGTGCTGAACAGGAACAAGGACGACGGCCCAGGGGGCGCGTCCGCCTGCTGATGGTGGTGATGGTGGTGATGGTGGTGGGACCGCGGCCTCCCCATGCCGGCGGATGTTCCCGCCGACCCGATGCAGTCACGTCCCGCGGCCGCAGCGACTTCCTTCTCCGTCGCCAACCTATATAAACGGTAAATACGACTCAAATAAGTATATGGATTCATATTTATATATTATATCAAATACATTGCGTAAGAGTGATCACACTAATCATAAGTAAATATGTAAATAAACGTTTACAATAAAAAATATAAAATTTATATATTTTATCTTATAAATTAGGTAATAGGTATAGTAATATTATCTTGGGTATGTAAAAATTGTTCATAATAATATAACAATTTACAAACAATAGGTAGGTTTAATTTGAAAATACAATTGTTGTTGATCGAGTCGTTGAAAAATTCTTGAACATAGTTATAAACAAAATATAAACTGGCGAAGATTACCTATTATCGAGCTTATTATTTTAATACAAACTAATAACACATGTTTTTCAGCACGCATTTTGTGTATACTGTATAGTAAATAATTGCTTTCATATAAGATATTTTAGACAATGAATAAAATCAAATGTGTATATAATCGATAGATTATATTTTCTTTAAGCGATAAAAATAATTGAACAAAACCCATTAAGAACTATAGCAGTTTATTTTCATAAAACGTAGAGTTTTGGCGGTTAAACGGAGAGAAATCGATACTCCCTATTGCATTAAATCTGCAAAAGCTTTGTAATACTCGTATCTATTATACCTATTATAATACTGAAAATTTATTTCAATTTTCAATAATAGATTTACCCGCAAAGAATGAAGTAAAAATTGCAAATTAAAAAAACAATTGTGACTTACAAATTCCACTCAATATAAAAAATTAAATGTACACTAACTGTCTACCTCATTATTATTTGAAAAATTAATTCATTATGTTTGCTAACTCTCTCTAAATTTCTTTTTTTCTCTGTCACATATAAAAGATTATATTATAATGTCCAATGCCCGATATTCTTAAACTTAACGACTTTAAAGATAACTTGATAAGACAGGTATTTCATTTTTCTTTTATAGTGCTAAATAAAACCTAACCTTATGACATTTAATCTGATTCTTCTTTCGGTGGTACTTATTATGTATTGCAATATAACATAATAATAAATAATATTAATAATCTATAATATATAATATATTATATATAGTCATATAGTCTATATATTATGATGTTTTTATTTTAATTGCCTCAGTTAGTTAAACTCTTATCTTTGTATTAAAAATATTTTTAATAAAAATAAACAATTAGACAACATTAAAAATATTTTTTTCTATTGGGGTTTTTTACTTAGTCATTTTGTATAAACTTTCAATTTTACAAAATTAATATAAACATAACTTTTTTGTACCTCCACGGATACTAGTACAATATATTATTATTTAGATACTTTCATTTTATTTTGAATCATGCTTCATATATATATATATATATATATATATAATGTAATATAATGATTATGCCTTATTGCCCTATATTAATGTTTTTCCCTAGTATATAGATATATTGTGTAATACAAGTATTCATATATTACCATTTTTAGTTTTATTATATGTTGTTTTCTTTTTTTTATTTTTTTTTCTTAGTCGTAAGTAATTTATTATTTAATGGTAAATTGGAAAAATATATTTTACATTGCAGTTAATAAATTTATAAATTAATTTTATTTATATTTGATCAGATTTTATTCTGATGATCGCACTAGGTATATATCGTGAATTTATTATTTTTAGACATCAAGTGCAGTATTTAATTAAGTTTCATATTAATTCCATATATTTTGATTATTTTAGAAAATATTCCTCATCTTTTACATTTTGTATTTATGTATAAGTTTATTCTACGGCGACCATGATTAATTCAGGAAAAAAGTGTTCAAAATTATATGAATTGAAAAGGGGAGAATTTAGCGAGACCTTTTAAATAAAATCGCTCGTCAAAAATAGATTAACATGGGAATAAAATTAGAGCTGAAGCGATCATATTGAATACATACTATATACTATGGTCTAAATTTTTATTATATATCTATGCATAACATTTATGATATATTTATATTCACATTGTCTCATTACGTATAGTTACGTATGTTTAATCTATTGTTTTTGGTAACAAATTCAATGAATTTTCAACTCTGATAGTAGATTGGTGTGGGAAATAAGTCACATGGACATTGAATGCAAAGTGTTTATACAATTACCCGACTATTAATAGTCGTACAGATTATAATATTGATTACCTTAAACAAATATTTGAGTGACAATATAGTTAACGTGCAGGCGATTATGTAATTTCAATTATATTGTTTTGTTTAAATACGTATTATATTATAATATACTCATTACATGTCCTATAATTTTTCTGGTGTAACAATTTCAATATAACCTTTTTTTTTTTTATATATCATTAAGCTTTTTTCTCAGTAATCATGAATTTTTTTATAGCACCCTAATGAACGTGACATCTTTATTTTCTGAGATAATAATTATGATTATAACTTACAAGTGAGTATACAGAGTGTCCGATAGTGTTTGAGATGGGGTTTTCGGAATGTGAAAATGAAGTTTGCATAATCCTTCTACTTGAAAAAGGACAGGCATTTCGCGATATTCTGTATGCACATGTACTTATTAATAACGTATACACATACACGAGTAAGTGTATGTGAATGGTATTCATTTAAAAATGCAAGTTTTATCACGTAGTTTAAAAGCTGAATAGTTCATAAGTTATCAACGTGACTCATAATCAACTTTATTTCACGATGCTCCGAAAGATATTAAACACGGTTCATTTCAAAGAGATAAAAAAATTGTTTGTACTTAAAGCAAGTAGACGTTACAGAATTTATACAAGCATTATATGTTATCCTCAAATCTCTATTCAAACATTACATCTATGCAGATTGTCTATACGCTTATGAAAATAAAAAACTATTTAATCAAGTACAATCAAGTAATAATACTTAAGTGAAACAACATGATACATCTCATTTAAAAGAAACTGGATTGAAAGCGATTCGATACAAATGGATAATAATGCAAAATTTAATAGCATAATTTATTAAGTATAATATACCTACATAGCATGTTTTAGTGTGATTTTATTCAATTTATAATAATAATGTATCATAATTCATTAAACTTAGAATTACATTTATTAATCACGTTTCGTCACGAGTAATTATAAAAAATCAACGGTAATATAACGAATTTTGAAAAGAGTATTTAAATAACAACAAAATAATCCTCGCCTAAGTAATGTGGCAATAAATTATATTAAAAAAATAAATACTTAAGCTCCTACATTACAGTACTTATTCACAGTAACGACTAACAGAGACTAACAGATAACTAGTAACACTTTTTCATTTAGAAATTAATTTAATACAGTTTAATTTTGTGAATCAATTTACTTAACAGACAGTTACACATTTAGAAATCATAACAAGTTTAATGCAGTTAGTCGTCATTTTATACAGAACATTACGATATATGAATTAAAAAAAAATACGAGTTCTAATAAAATATCTACATTTAAATTCAAAACTTTCCATTTCCAACCAATTAACTATGATATCTGAATAATGGTAAGTAATAAATATAACAGGACTATCAAAACTTTCGTCGTGAACGTCCTACACAGTCAAGAATTGTTAGATGACCAAAAAACTGCAGTGTTTTCTGCGAGGATATTTAATCTCTCAGTACAGGAATCGCAAACGATCGTTATAGATCAGAGATAAATTGTTTTAACAAGGATGGTCCACATATTTAAAATGAATATTATAAACATATATATATATATATATATATTATGTTATATGGCGTATACGTATATACTATATATAATAAAGAACCACAAAAGAGTATGGAAAATTACTTATAAATTGATATGTGTGCATAGTTTTCTTTTTATTTATTATATTAAGACTAAACTGACAGATATATGAAATTATTATACATTGTATGTATTGTATAACTGTGGTATGTTTGTATTATACACTATAACAGTATCGTTTAGGTATAAATAGTATAATTAATAAAAAAAAAGCGTCAAGGGCCAGGTGCAAAACACGTCTAGGTGTAGTATAATTTTGTATGTCGATGCGTTATGTAAATGATTAATATTTAAAAATAACTACACGCAAAAAAAATCCAACAAAAAACGTATTTGTCATGTAAATACAAAAACTTAAATTTTTTTTTTTTTTTGTGGCATTTGTATAAAAATTTCAAAGTGTCAAAGTATGTCTAATGTTCAAAATGAATATATGAAATATTACAATTTGTCGTAGAATTTTCTGAACCGACGATAAAAATACATAATTATTATGATATAGTTTTAAGATCAATGTTTTTTTTTTTAAACCATTCGAATAAGTCTAATGAAACTTAGGTAAACTGTATTTATTTTTATTTTTTTAAATATTAATCGTACGTATTTTTTTTTTTTTTTTTTTAAAGTGCACAATTTTAATCATTATATATTGCAAACAAATCCTCGCCGTATTAATAACACAATCGTCCTGCACAGAGCAAGACCGCGGATCGGCAGATCGGCCGGTCGTGCTGCTGCGCCACAAAACGCTAGCTGGCGCGTTGCTTGTGCCGGTGGAGAAGGTGACGGCGGCGATGGCGAAGTCGGCGGGACCAGCAAAACGCCATATAGCGATCGATGCGCTACGCTCCGCGGCGGTGCCTCAGCTCGCGCGGCGTCTGTGACGTCACTGTTCGCCGAGTCACGGGTTGTTGTTACGTCACGGACCATAAACCCGTCCCACTAACCAACTTCGAGTCGATACGCCGTCCCCCGGCCCACCGACACCGGCGAAAGGGAGAGTCTCCGCTACTGTCACGTTGCCGGTCCGCGCGCGCGTCGCTCTGGCTGATTTTTTTTGCGCACACACACCTTTGAATGGCCCGGCGGCGGCGGCGGCGGCGGCGGCGGCGAGCTCGTAGTCGTCGTACTCTTTTGCCCGTAACCGCTGCCGCCGCCGCTTTTCCGGTAACAACCGTTACTACTTGACCTTTTTCCGCGTTACGTCAATACGCGTGCGGCGAGCAAAGAGTGAAAAAGAAAAGAAATCGCGCGCGCCGCACTTTATTAAACACCGGGTCGCGCGCGCGCACACACCAACACGCACACACACACACACACACACACACATCACCACCACTAACTCATATAGTCATATAATACTAGTCATTACTATTATGTGTAACACTATATCATGTAGCTACTTCTGAACATTATAATCAAGGCTGGGCTGAAATACCTATACATGCATTTGAGATACGTAACTGAGTTACATTTTGTAATTTGTCTCTTGTATTTAGTTACGTTACATCGGGAGTGACTTGTAACTAATAGACGCAAAGGTTTCTTTGATGTTATGTATACATTTTTTTGTAATTTAATTATTTTAATTTTTTAGTTGTTTTTTTTTACATATTTTATTTTATTTTTTTTATTTTTTTTTTTTATTTTTCAGTGCTGAAAGGGTTAAGATATTAAATAAGTTATTGATATTGTTGAAAATCTATTGCATATATGATAATGGTATAATATGCACTATTTTTTTTTTTTTTAATGCACTGGTCGAAAGATTGATTTTATTTACTGAGTTTGTAATTTTGCATAAAAGTTAATGTTTATCTAATAATAGTATTCAAAAAAAAAAAAAAAACCATGTACTCCTCAAAAAAAAAATTATAATTATTATCAAATTCTGTGTTTTAAATATTTTAAGCTATTTATACTATTATTGTCTATGATTTAATTCTTTCATTTATTAATATTAAAAATTAAATTTTATTTTCTTATAATTTATTTTAAGTCTCTCACATTTTTTAATGGTTTTTATTCTTATTAATTTCTGTGATTTAAATAATAAAAATAATGATTTATAATTTAAAATAAAATATTATTTTTTACTCAGTAGATTTTCCTTTTATACTTAATAAAAAGTTATTATTTTAATATTAAATAAATAAATTTAAATGGATTCAGTACATACAATTTACTATAATATGAGATTGTTAAATGGAGGCAACGTATGCAGGAGTAATGGCCTCTTAAATGATACTTTTAGACAAAAACTTGATTAAAATAGTTTATTTATTTTTAGTATGATATTTGTAATGTATAGAGGAAAATATAATAGAATTAATGGAAATGACCATGAGAATTTATAACTTTAAATTAAACCGTCTGGTAAAACCTTATTGAATATACTTTAGAATATATAGACATTTTCATAACGTATTTTCTACTTATAGATTTACCAATAGGAACAACCGACATGCTTTTTTTACATCAAATTATCTAAATTATGCGATTTAGTGTCGTCATCATATAAAATAATGTCAATTTTATCTAAAAGTTAAAAAAAAAAATATTATAACTTATAACGACTTATTATTATATGTACTAAAAGAAATATTTATAAAAGTTAAATTTTGAGTGGAATGATTGAATTTATAATGTCACATTATTATTATTTTCTACTTTTTCTATTGTTTCTACATTATAGTACACAATTATAACTAGTTGAATCTTATTCCTAATAATTTCTTTATAGCAACGAAGATTTAAAAAATAAATTACAAAAACGAGAATAATCACTCAACATCAAATGTTGACAAATTTGATTTTGTCATTTTGTTTTAATACAAAGGTGTATAAGTATAACCATTAATTCTTGAAATTTTTTAAAATATCTATAGTAATAATTTCTAAATATGGTATACATTTCAAAATATTTTGACTATTTTCAAGCTATTTATAGACATTTTTTATTATTATTATTATTATTATTTCAAATTTTGATAAAAAGTTAATAAGTAAAGCAAAATTTAGTTATTTTGATACAAAATTTATAAATAGTTTTTAATGTATTTTTTTTTTTCAATGAGCCTTTATTTACATTGTTTTTATGACCATTTAATGTTAACGAAAGAAATATTTTTTTTACTCAAAATTAATATAAAATATTTTATAGTAAAACTATAATTTTTTTTATTTTAAACTGTAATACGAAAAAAATTGAAAATTAAAGTTGCGATCCCTCATAAATTGATCTAATAGTTGGCTAAAAATATTAAAAATACATTGGTATTAATGGAAAATTTTCTTATAGATATTTTAAATCTCAATTTTTATTTCATTAAATATTTAAATTAAAAGTTACAATTTTAGATATTTTTTTATAGTTCAAAAAAAATAGTATTTGTAGAGAATTGAAACTTTTCATTTATGCGTAACTTATAAATACATTAAGTAATTATTAAATATCGATGGATTACCGTAAAATAGTGTAAATATAGATTCGTAGTACTTTAAAATAATCTAAAAAGTCTGAAAGTTTTATTTAGTATACGTATACACAATAAAACTTACAGAATATTAAGACACTTTTTACTATTTACTTATAAGTTAATAATAGCTGTAGTTATATTATGTAAAATAATATAATTTATGATTTATTTTTAGCAAAAATTAGTTTAACCTACCATATTACAAATATAAAAAATAATTATTAATATCAATATGATAAAATATCCTTATTATTTATATTTATTTAATTATAGGCTTGTTTTCCTTTATTCAAAGTTGTGCAAAAATAAACAATGAATTATCATTGAATTGAAATTCGTTTAACGACGTATATTTGACAGCTACTATACATATCAGCAGGACAACTTACTCGGTTTTTTTTAATGGCTTTCACTCATATTACAGTTATAGGTGCAGTTTATGTTTTTGTTAAGTCTTTGTATTGACCATACCAGTTATAACATTATTATTATCATTATATTTTAATCAATATGAGTATTGAGTTTTGACTATTGATATGTTGCTTAACTTGTTTATGGTAAATACAGTAAAACGTCAATTTTGGATGATTTATTAAATTATATTAATGAATAATATTTTTTCTAATCACAGTTTTCTTAATTAATAATAAATATGAAAATTTTTTTTTGCAGTTAACTATGAAATTCAAACGTGTACATGTTTATTCTTATATTATATTTTGTTCTATATTACCTTTATTAATATGCGAATTGAAATTTTGTTTCTGTCAAAGTTTTCCAAGATTTGTGAAGACACAATGCACATATTTTAATACGAGTTACATAGTTTACTTGTTAGCGTTTATTAGTTATCAATTTTCGTCATGTATGCCGATAATTCACACGATCACGTAGAATGTAGGAAACCGACTAGTTTTATATTATGCACAAACATAACATTAATTAATAATTATTATAGTAATAATAAACAAAAACTCTTCGATTGAGTTTCATTTTATTTATCAATGCACGCTCGCTGTATGAATAATAATTATTACTATTTCCGTTCATTTTATTTTTCGTTTATTTTTGATAAAACGTCACCAAAACGTGTATTATTGCGATAACCGAGTTATAAAATAGTTTTCAATAGTCCGAATCACGATATCTTATCACCGCAATGTCATTCGTTATATTTGCTCACTAGTCAGCGGTAGCCAAGATAATTATAATTGTAGGTACGTCGAAAGTCCACCTATAAAATATTATAATATTCTATTTTGCTTGTTTGATTTCAACGACATTCACAGACATACCGAGGTCTGTCATATTTCTTTCATCTTTGTTATAGTTATTATCTAATTGTATATGTTTGGTATAAACAATATTTTTGGCGATTGATGTATATAATATGCTGGTAAATCAAAAGATTATTATTACTATTGTTATAGAAATGTTAGAATAGAGAATCTCAACGATAGAAAAGATTATAACGCTTTCCGTTTTAATGCAATCATTGTTGAATACATTATATTATTATAATATTATGTTTTATTAATTATAAACTATTATATAGTATATATATATATATAATATTATCAATTATGTATTTATAGAGGTGGCATGGGTCCCTCTCCCATTTAAGGCGTGGATATACTAAATTTTATAATAGTTTTTAATAACTACCAACAAATTATTATAATATTTGTATAGATTATTTGTGGATATTTGAGGAATATAGTACATTATATTTAATTACATATCTATGTGAACAAACTGTAATGAAATTATGCATAAAACTGACCTACTTATTAAATTGATGTATTTTATAATTAGTTAAAAATGTTTTTTGCCACTCATCACCACAACTATACATTTTTTTCTAAATACGCCCCTGCATATAAATACAATATACATATTGCATAATCATTAATTAATGATCATAAAAATTAAATTGAAAACAATCGTTATTATATTATTATTTTTTTTTTTTAAATTACAATGTTTTTAATTTATATTCTGCATCTGTATATTATCATATTCGTATCAATAATTAGATTAGTATTAATGATTTAAATTTAAGGCTTATTCTATTTTATAAACTCCATTAGAAATGAAAAAACGCAAGACGATTTAAATTGAATTACGTATAAAATAAGCATATTATTAACTAAAAAATATAACATTATGTATATGTTTATATTACCTCATTTGTGAGTGAGATAATGAAACAACGTTAATCTTGGAAATAAAAACCATAAAATTATACTATCATAGTCAAACTTGTATTGGTGATAGTATAATACATTTGTCTAGAAAATGATAATTACCAAATAAAAATAATCTACGAAACTATAATAGCTAATGTAGTAGCGAACTCCAAGTTGCATGGGTATATATTATACCGAAGTTTTAGGACATTTTATATAATATAATTACTTGCCTTCATAGATAAATTCAAAATTGTTAGACAATTAATAATTATCCTAAGAATATTTTGAATTTTATGAATATATATCTACTTACAAGACATACGAAAATAACTTGAGTTACGTCAAATGGAAATAATAATAAAAGTATAAATTAAAGTATAATAATAAATACATTTTTACCACACACGGGCATTGGGAAAATTTTGAATTATCACAGTACGTATAACTTTAACTTTGTCATAAGCAAGTGTGGAATCAGTTGAAAAAAAATAATTTTAAAAACAACAATAAAAAATGTTGATACAATAAGTAAAATTATTATTAAATTATATTATAGGGGCCCTTACTTGTCAAACAAATTTTTATCTTAATAATTTAAAAATATTAGTATTTTTTTAATACGTTTATTGCATATTTTTTAAACACTAAAACACTAAATACATGTATGATAATAATAAATTATCTACTCATCACATAAATTGGAAAATTAGATTAGTATAATATCATACGAGTATAATTGGAAATAATTGAAATTCATTTTTACAAAAGCTTATAAGATTCAAAATGTTTAAATACGATCTCATTTTTAATAATTGCAATGATTTGAACAAGTTATTTAAAAAATAATATCTTCCAATTGCACAAAATAGTATGTAATTTTCATTTATTTGTTGTTACGCCATTTTAAAAGTTATAATTTATTGAGCTTAAATACTTGATACTAATTATTATTATTTATAAGACCGTTAAAACTGACAGTTACAAAACATAAGTTTAAGTACATATTATAATTATTGATTATATAATAATGATATACATCCGTATACATAATGTTATGTATTATAATGCCGTACTTATATGAATATAATATATTATGCATATTGCACATAGATCGTTTAAAAGTACGAGTAATATATACTTGACGGAAATATATGAGGGAAAAAAAGAAAAAAGATAACGCGATAAATTTTAACAGTATGGTAATGTTTAGGGGAAAAGGCCGAATGTAGCGTCCGTTTACGCTATATCGATCCCGTGTTTTATATAGGCCATGTTAGGTACTCGTTGAATCCACCATCGCTGTGATCGCTGTGAGTGTATTTGTGTGTTTTTAAAATTATTTTATGCGGTCTGCTAAAATCGAATGCGAAAACCCGCTATAGTTTTCTCTGTACACACATACAGGAATTATTCAATAATGAGTTTATACATAATGGATTCGTTATTTAATGATATAACATTTAATTTTTTTAAATGCATATTGTAACACTATAATGAGTAAACAAATTCTTAAATAAACTGTTGATTGATACGATAATAAAATATACATGCTTCTACTTCAAAATTTAGAAAAAAATTTAGTTTTTGATGAATTTGTGTACCTACATACACATACAGAAGTTAAATTATCCATTATACTTGTGTTATATATATATTATATAGGTGTTATGGAATTCACTAGTGCAGGCCATTTGTTAAAGTGACTCATAAAATACTAATTAACTAGAATAATAATCGACTAGAATACATTTCATAATTAAATCTCTATTTAAAATGTGTATCCAAATTTTGTTTGTTACGTTGTATGGCAATCAAAATTAATTACAAATAATGTTAACTACGACATGGAAATAATGTTGCATACACACGTTGAATTTCACAAAGAGAACAACATAAAATATTATAACAATAGTGTAATTATTCATACAATCGTAGGTAGTTAAAAAAAAAATAACATAATTGAAATTAAGTCTCCGAAATAATTCTCAATAATTTTATACAGTAATAATTAGAAAACACAATTTGTTTTATAAATTGATACGTGTAAACAAAAATAATTATGTTCATAAAATGAGAAGTAAACTATAACAATATGCTTGATAGACATTGTTACTGTTTTCCAAAGTTATTATATATTATATAATATATTTTACAACTATATTGCGTGTAATATCAAATTTTGCGTGAAAAATAAAAGAAATAATGAATAGGCCGTAGGAAACTTAATTATATATATAATATGTATAAATTTATACATTATATCTACTAGAATTTAATAATATAATAATTTTTTAAACATTTTTTATTCTATTGTAATGAATATTTGTGGTTATTATTTTAAATAATATAATGTTGTTAGTTACAGAAAAATTTGTGACACAACATAATATCATCAGATAATATACATATAATAATTTATATTGTATTTTTATTGAACATTAAATTTGAATAATTATTAGAATTGTGCAAAAAACAAGTGGACAAATAATTATTTAAAAAATTCATTATATAAAATTTGTATAATATATTATATGCACGTATAAATCGATAGAATTTAATTAAATAAGAAAAGCATGGGTACCTAATGACGCGTTTACCTTCAGACCGCGCCTCAATCGATTATTAAGTGCACACTGCATACTGCACATGCGTACTAGTCAACGGACTACCGATAATCATATTTTAGTAGTTGAATGAATTCAAATTTAGCGATTCTAAGTAACGGATTTTTTTTTTCATCATTTGACCAGTAAATGTATTTTTTTCAATACTCATTACTGATTTTCTATAAGCTAACTCAGTAAATAGACAACTAAACAACACAAAAGTATATTTAGAAAATTTAAAATTACACAATTAGTACTTTATTTTATTTTAGTTAAACATTAATGCATACAGTTAATAAATAAGTAAAATCATTTATAAATAAATAAAAGATTTATGTTTTTAATATCAAGTATTTAAATTTAAAAGTCATGTGTTCTTAATAATAAACCAATAAATAATATCAGTATAACTTGTAAAGTAATAGGTAGTTATTTTAAATTATTATACATTTTTTTCTTTATGTATAATTCTTATTTGAACTTAAGGCTATAATAACCAATTTAGTGAGTAAACTATAAAAATAAAAATAAATAAGTGAAATTAGATTATCGCTTTGCTGTACAGTAGTATTTGAGTGCACCTCGTCATTAAACAGACACAGTATTGAATGTGTTAAATTTTAGCCTAATGATAAATCATTGTCTACGATAAGAAAACGATTTTAAGTGAAGATATCATTATTTTTTGATAATTAAGGTTACCAAACAATATTATTAATAATATTATTCAAAGTTTAAAAATATTCATATCTGTTTTTAGTTTTCTAAGATGAATTTAAAAAGTACTAAATTTTCAACATTAACCTGCCAAAAGTACCATTTAGATTCAAGTTGCTACAAAATATCTATAAATTAATAATTATAGAATTTATTTATTAAAAAAAAATGTCGTCATACAACAAAAAAATAAATTAATTAAACAAACCATTGTAAAATTAATACATTTATCGCTTCACTCTGAATTTAAAATGTAATATTATAGAGAAAACATTTTTAAGACATTTAAAATAAATATTTCTTATTGGATAATTTTGTTCCGTATAAATTGATTTCATTTATATTTTTTTGTATAGTGCCATAAAGAATAAAATATATATTATATATATATTATATATATATATTATATATATTATGTCTAAAACATAATTTTATTATACTATAGATTTCTTATTTACAATGATAATAATTTAATGTCGTGTTACATACCAACAGAATAAAGTAATGATAGTATGGAATCGAGTGTATAATTTATACAACAGTCAGAGATAACTGCAATGACCGGACATGGACTCATGGTGTTAAATTTACATTCATATTAGGTACCTACACAGTATTTATTTCATTGAGTCCCTGACATTGAATGAATGTTTGAGTAAAGGTTAAATAATATCCCGCAAAATTACTTACGTTAAAGCTACGTTCAGGTTTAAAAAAAAAAACCTAATTTACTAATAAACATTAAGAGCAATTTTGTTTTATTTATTTTAGATGTTACATAAACAAAACAATATTTTATAAGATAAAATTAAACTTATTAAAAGAATGTCACTATTGTATACGAGTATTACATACAACTACTGTAGGCTTTTGGAAGTTATCGAAAAAAAAAAATATGTTTATTTATTATTCTTCTAAGCATCTAAAATATACGTTTAAAACTAAAAATCTAGTGATTATTTTAGAGGTTATACGCCAACATTCATCATAAAACTTAATATATTATACCGTTCAAAAACTAACAATAAATAAATAAATAATAATACACATTTTGATATACATTTGGAAATAATACTTCTTTAAATTATATGAATAGAAATTAATAATAATTATTGATATAAGGACATTCACAGGACATCAATATTTGGCAAAAAAAAAAAAAAACACTATGGTTAACTTATATTTAAAATTTATAAGGATTTAAATTTTAATTAATATTTTTAAATTCATAAATTAGAGTTAATATACATGGATATTATATTTATATTATATAATATATTTGATGGATTATTGGTATGTATATAAATAATATATAATTATCAGAATAATAATAATATATTTTATAATTCATAAAAATAAAGCTTAACAAAATCAAACATGGTTAGTGATAAATTTTAGTGTTAAGTTTTATTTTAATATAAATAATTAATTATTTTTATCATTTAGTATAGAATTTCTTTTTCTATTATCAAATAAATTCGTTGTGGCAAAAAAACCATTGAGTAATAAATTAAATTAATGTATATTTTTTATTGAAATGTATAAGTTATTAATTAATACATAATCTCTATAAACTTCAGTTTTGTTTATTTATAAAATATTTTTTTCCAAATATTGTAGAACATACTCAATAATTATGAAGTGTGATTCTTTTAACGTCAATCTATTAAATCTATGTAATGAACTCAATTTTGAATTAGTTTTTTATTTAGTTAATTCTATAACTCACAAACTAAGATATGTATTAATTTATATTGTACAACAATTATTTATCTTTATGTTGAGGTTTTTATAATTGTTCTGAACATTTAAGAATTTACGATTTATATTTTTAATAGTTTATTGAAAACTGATCTGTATTAAAAGAATCGATCTGTATTACAAATAAATAAACGAACAAACTTTGTTTTTTGCTTTTTAGAGAAAATTTTCCGGATCTCTTTCTTTATAGCATAGTGACGGTAGTGTGGTTATGTTTTCAATCGATTTCAGGGTGGATAAGCAGGGTATTCACCCGCATCGGAGCAGAGCAATAAATAAATAAATTCAAATATAGTAAATGATCCTCAGGCCGCCGGATACGCGCGCGCATCTACAGGCGTACGAGTATACACCTAAATATACAATATACATACATTGTAGCCTCAGTGACATATTAGCTGAACACAATGTCGCATAAACGAATTACACCTATATTATTTAATGTATTATTTTATTATATTATAAAATATTATACAATAATGTGTATTTAGTTTTCTTCATAAACTTTAATTTATAAAAAGTAGTCTAATTAAACAAAATTGACAAATTGAAATATTCAAAAAATCTTTCATGGATATTTTTAAAAAGTTTAAAATAGTCAGTTTTATAATTGTGTATGTGTGTAATAATTTAAAACACATATATTCACTCATTACTACAAACTATAGTAATTAATCATTAGTGTATGATTGTATATTATGTAAAACAATTACCGAGGCTTTCCCAGATGGACACATATCACCAATTGGCAATTTGTAGTTGAACAATTATCTTTTTCGCTAATAACCATGTAGAATATACCTACATTTCACCTATTGTATTGATAAATTTAGTATAATGTTAAAAAAATTTTAAAAAATATTTGAATTAGTTATAAAATTTTCTTAAAACACATTACCACACTTTTTTTTTTTAATTCCTTTAATAATCGTATTTTAAATACATATTTAAGAGGTAGTTAAAATATGAAAATTAAAAAAAAATGGGGGAATGAATCATAAGTTAACTTCTTAAATAATTAAAATATATCTTATGATTTTTATAGCATCAAAAATTATTTTAATAAAAATAACCTGTAATGTTTTATAAAAGTACCCCTAAAATAATTCATATTACGTGTATTAAATCAACTTTCTGGTCATAGTAATTAATAGTTATCTATATACAGAGTGATTATTTTCATAATGAACCACTGATTATTTAAAAAAAATATATATAAAGATATTTAAGAATATTTCTTTTATACATTTTACAGTCGAAATAAAATAACATTTTTTTTTTTTTTTTTATTACATTTATATTGTAATCATTTTTAAGTATTTTTATCATAATTATTATTGTTATTTATTTATTTTTTTTTTTTTGAAAGTCAATATACATTTTTAATTTCAACAACGAGTGGTTCGCGATGAAAGAATCACTTTGTACCTAATACATTATTACACAATAACTTATTTTATAGAAACAAAAATAATTCTTTCCATCTATCTATCTATCTATCAAGTAACAACAACTATTGTTATGCTATAAATATTTTAAATAAAATTACATCTTGTAAAACTGTAAATATTGCGTTGTATGTACGCATATATAAATTTTTGAATCGGTAAGATTATTGGTAAAATTATACGATCGTTAAACTGAGCACATAATACACATAAAATTATTAATAAGTATTTTATATAGTATCATCATCATCAATGTGACATCCATTTGTCGACAATACAATAATATTATACAATGATTTTCACGTACGCGTGTGTTATTATAAATTTTGTACTGAGTCCACCAAACTGTGTAGTAATATTGTGGAAGAGGGATGGTGATAGGACGGTCTCTGATCAAAACAGGAGAGAAGGATGTGGGACCCCCGCTGTATAACAAAATTACTGATAATCATTTAAAGAGCGACTGGGTCCACTGGCTAGCAGGAAAGCAGCCACTAACGTCGACAATTTAGTGACGCTAATTGAATTACATTGAATATAATTCTGCTAAACCGTCTAAAGAGCCGCCTAATTCGACATTTGAAACACTCTTTATCACATTTAATTGTGGTATTTTATGTGAGTGCGTATGTCACTTGTATGACACATCATGTTGCAGGTGTATGCATTGTTTAAGCACAACACTGCGTTTAAATACTACAGTTTTATTTTTAATGTAATGACTACTGCAATATTGTTATAATTTATGGTCTTATGGATCGAATAAAAAGTAAGAGCCACACTTCAAAATAGAAAAAAACAACACTTAAGATGTCTTATTATAATGTAAAATTTCAAACCCAACTAGAAAATTAATTAACTATGTAAGCTGTTAAATTAAATTTTAAAGTTGTAAAATATTATAAAAACTTGAAGTATCTTGTTGACACAGTATTAAATTATATTTTATTCGAACACAAAACATAAAAAATAATATTATTTTTTTCAAGGCATTTAGGATCATTATCTAGAAAATATTATCATATAATCATTGCATATTTATACTTAAACAAATTACAAAATTGGTTTCTAACTGCTATCTAAAATAAAAATTTTCGGTGATATTCAATTGCGATCGTTTTATCTGCATTTTTTTGTGTATGCTTAAGACTACTAAATGCGTAGATAATATAATGTAATGTATATACTATGATATATTATTGTAATAATTTATAATATTGTTTCTTTGAAATTATAGATGGAGAATAAATCCTATCAAACCCGTAACAATATATAAGTATTGTTATAAATTATAATGTACGATATTTAAGATTTATTTACACAATATTATTATATAATATTATATGCGTGTACAACAGCACTACAGTAGGACCCTAAACGGTTCATTTCGTTATGAGGAAAAAAATGAATACGACATAATAATAATTTAATAGATAGCTTATTCATGACATATAATATTGTATAATAGAATATAAATTACGAAAACTTATAGAAAATGTAATTTATGGTATCTATGAATATATATGTTTTTTTGAAATTAAGCGTTTTAATTTTTGTCAAGACGTCGATTGATTTTCAATTCAATTATTTGTACTATCTAGTTATAACAATTAATTAATGTGAAGTTTAAGTATATTTTTGACTACTGTTTAGGTAATACGATAGTTCAAATGAAAAAAATGACGTTTTATAAGAATTCTTATTTTTATGAACAATAACTAACCCAACAATTGCAAATACATTAGATTTAAACACGAAATTAGTGAACATAAAATAAAACAAATATTCGAAAAAGTTGTTTTTTCTCAATAGTAGATGTTGAGTGTACTTAATTAATCATTGAGTACTAAGTAGTCACTGTAATATATGTGATAATTTTGAATTCTGAGCGAAGAATGTCTGTCAGGTTACATTTTAAGGATTTGTTTTAGGTATATATTTCCTATTACCTGTTACCTGGTAGGTTGAACTAATTTTAACTATAAACAAAACACATATTATATTATATAATAATAATTATCATATTATTACTATAAATTTTATTAACTTTATTTTTTTATTCAAATGAATATGTGTTATAATCTCATTACAAATAATACAATAAGTTATAAAAGTCATATAAGGCAGATTATTTTGTACAAAGAATAATATGTATCAATAGTAAATACCACTTAAGTTATTAGCTTCTAAGTCCATATATCAATGTGCCGTTTATATATATATATATATAAAATATTAGTATTGATATTTCGTTAAATTTAAAGTATCTACAGTCAAATATATTTTAATTTTTAATTACATCAAAATAACAAAATCAATTATAACAAAATTTTTGTTGGGTAAATGTATCCGTATTTCATATTTTTTCTTTTAGTTTTTTCTTTTATTATAAACTTAACATAACATAACCAGAAATAAATATTTCATTTTTGACCTACTTCTAAAGTATCTAAAGTATTAACTAGATCCAGTTAGCTATTAAAAATCACTCTCGAAGTTGATGATCGAAATCTTTTTTTTTTCTATTATATTATGCATCATTGTATAACCAATACATCCATCACTTTTTCAAAATCAAAAACACTTGTACTGGTCTCAAGACTTAATAAAATGCAATAATAGGTATATATATGTTTATACACACATGAGTATTGAGGTACATAATATTACATTAAACCAATATATTTATATTTAAAACTTTACGTAGTATTACATTGTAATATATTACCGCTTATTGGTTGAAAATTTACTTAATGTTAAGATATTAATATCATAATGGAATATTTGTATAACTATAAAATTAAAAAAAAAAAAAAAAATTAAATAAATGTAATTTAACACAGTATTTACGTTACGTGATTATAATTTAGGGAACATTTTTGTTTAAACTACATAGGTAAATATTATTATCTTAAAAGATAATTTTACAAATTTAATATTAAAATTACATTTTATTGGAAATATTAAATAAACGTTACAAAAATGACTTAAATATATTTTTAAATATACGTATTTAATTAAAAAACAATATACCTATCCTACTTTAAGGCCAGACGCCAGTGTTTTATACACTACTAGCGTAGTGGTAGCGGTATAGCTAAAATTTTGCTTTTAATAATTTGTTATGAAAGGAAAGGATCAGGATCCCTCATTTGTTTGGAATTCTGATTTATTCAATATTTGACGATTTAGATTTTTGTAGCAACTTTCATACAAATCATGTTTTATTTAATTCAAATTATATAAGTTATTAACCTATCGCGATCTTTTAATATACATGTAAATATATAATTGGATGTCGTTGATAACTATACGTTGACAAATTGTAAAAATACTCACAACATATTATATTTTAACTATCTCATAGGTTACACGGAAAAGGTAGACAAATGCAATAAGTATCATTTCCGTTCACATTTTATAAACGTATTGATTTTATCCATTGTAATAATAGTAGAAAATTTGATATATTTTATACTTTTTTAACTTATCAGCTCATACTCATCTTTTTAAAAATTTAAATTCGGTATTATGTACGCGAAGTTTATATTTTGAAATATATATATTATTCAAAACAATAATTATGTGACCCTTCGTTGGTTTGCTCAATATAGTTATGAACATGAATAGATATTCAAATGGTGTAATGAGTACATAACGCGAAGTAACAAAATATCGATAACACGTAGTAGGTATATTAAATATAATGCACTCGATAATAATATTGGCGTTCGTGTGTGTTTGGTAAGGGGATGGATAGAATACAGGGACAAATAACACTTTGACCCGATATAAAAATAGCCAGTCAGTCATATAGTGTAATATTACTGGTTATTTTAATGGGCTATTAAGTTAACTTTTCCATTAAAAAAAATAATACAATTAAAGTTATTAAAAATATTGTGACATTAAATTGTTTTCAATTTATTACGTTTAATAATTGTACATAGGCAGTTCTTGACAAACATATTTTTCAACCTAATAATAAAGAAATTAGCAATGTTTAATTTTACTCGTAAACTTGATAAAATTGATGATAAAAAATAAGTTTAAAATAAAACAAAAAGTATAAAAACTATCAATACCGGAATTGAGATTCTTTACTTTTATTTCGGCACAATAAATTGTGTAATATTTCTATTTTAAAATTTATGGTTACTTATATGCATTGCTTTTGATTTATTAAAGTATTAATGGAGGTTTTGAAAACATTTCATAAGAAAAATTAAACTTAACGTATTTTGAATATAGTTATATATATAATCTATAAGCATTAAAGAATCAATTGTTAATATATATAATTAAAAATTATCTTAAACCACATTAAAGTTTTAAAGTAAAAACAATGTATATATTATTTACACTTCAAACCCAAATAAAATAAATTAATTTAAATTGGTACTAAAGATAATATACAAATATAGATTTCTAATAGTATTGTTTACTTATTTATATATTATATATTGTACAAAAATAATATTGTTTCTAAAATTTGTTAGGTACTTAGTTTATAAAGACTAACATTTTATTATTATTATATTATATCTAATTCTATATACTAATTTAACAAATAATTTGTAAACAATTTAAATCTCTAGGTATTTAGTATTTTCATTTTTATCACTCTTGCAATAAAATAAACAATATTAATTTTATCATAAACTAATAACCATTAGTTCTTACTGCTTTTCTATCATTTTTTAGCAATCTTTTTTTGTGATTAAAAAAAAAAAAAACCGTTTAATGTGGCCTTTAACTAAATAAGATTTTCGACCAATAAAGAGTAAAGAAAAGTAAAGAAATAAAATATATCTACACATAAAAAAATGTGTGAGTAATTTTGTTCTAGGGTCATATTATGTATTAAAATAAAATACGTTATTGTAAAACCACTTAAAACATACATTCTTCGTTTCACTCAAAATCTAAAACTTTGAAAAATACCATGAATAATTCAATTATAATAAAAAAAATCTTTTGAACTACTGTTTTAGTATCTTAGTATCTACATTTAGAGTATATTTTCATTGTATCTATATTGTTTATTTTATTGTTAAGTACTTATGTTTAATGTTTGAGCATATGTCAAACAAAAGTATCATTGTAGTATTTTACTAAAGTTCAAGAAATGATATTTTAGAGATATGTTTGGTTTTATATTTAACATGAGTCATGACTATGAATATTTTTTATAACTCGTGCATGTTATAAGTCAATAAAAAACAGTATAGCTAAATAGAATTATGAAATTAAAAAATTAAAATTAACTATTAGTTACTATATTATAAGTTATGTGAATAACTAATCATAATAAGACTTTATAAATAAGTATTTCAGTCTATTCGTAGAGTCGCGTTTTAATCAAAATTTAAGGTTGGCAAAAATTAAAAATATTGAATTTAATTGCATTCTATTATCTTATTATTATTTTATTATATATATTAGATCTAATGTATCTTCCTATTTTATTTAAAACTATTTTTGAACTAGTGGAATATGATTATAATTGAGATAGTTAAAGCAGCTGTAACCATAGATATACACAGTAAAATATTATATTATTTTTAATTTTTATAAATAATATAAAGCATTGTATTTTCAAGCAAAATCAATAGTTAAAAGTTAAATAAATTAATATTAAAAATATTTTATTTATATTATTAAATAGAAATTTACAAATAGTAACATTAAAATAATAATGTAAACAATATTCCGATCACAATTATCATAAATCTATAAAACAGAAACCTTTATGAATAGCCATAAAAAAATATTTAGTATTTAAATTTAAAAAAAAAAACCAATTTATATGAATACAAAATTTAACTGACTATCGAATGACTTCAAAAATATTTGAAACTAAAATACTAAATACGCATTTATATATATATTAATACATCACTATCTATAATGTATATACGCTTAAATGTGGGCATACATAATATATTTATTAGTACAAATACGTATAAATATATTTTATGTTGTTGCATTTAAAAATAATATAATTTATATATTATAAAATGAAAATGCTAATTAGTTTAATGAATGCCTTTTAATCCATACGTAAAAATTTTGTTAAAACGATTTAAAAAAAAATCATTATTTTAATATAATATAAATGTATGTGGTTATATAACTGATACAACTTATATGTTATAAAATAGTTTATTTAGGTTCCCTCAGATAATTTTCAATTATATTTTGACAACCCCTTTTTAAATATTTATTTATTTAATTTGTATAATATAAAAAAATAAACTGGGCATTATTTAATATCCACAAATATTCTACCTTCATTTGTTTTATTTGTTTACAAATTTATTTTGTGATTTATAGAAGGCGTGAAGAATAAACCATTATAAAAATAGCTTATACACACGTAATTTGTGTAAAATAAAAGGCAAATAGTTTTTTTTTTATACTCTGACAATGAAAATAAAAATAACTGATCAATAAACAATAAAAAAATAAAATAAAAATTGTGTACACTCAACGAGCGTTTGACGTTCTCAGAGAACATGATTGAATGGGCAATTTCATTAAGGTGGCCTTTCGAGTGGAAACTTCAAAGGGTCATTAAACTTAAAGGGGCTAGTGAAAAGTTAATTCTTCTAGATATAATATTACTGTTCCTGTTAGTTGTAACGTTATATTATATAATTTAATGTATATAATACAGTTTACAGCTAATATTGCACATAAATACAAAGAAGCATAAAAATTAAGCTCACATACTGTTATTGTAGTCTCAGCTTCTAAACATTTTTAACTAGTCTTAATAAATAATAATTTTTTAATATTTAATATTTCTGATATTTTCTATTTTATAAGTTAGTTATCATTATTTTTATTATTATTATTATTGAATTATAGAAGTATTTAACAATATTTATATATACTTATACATAGAAAAAAATATATTTGTATAACAATATCAAGACAATAGGCTTGTGTAAAGTTGCCAATCGGTATTGGGACATTAAGATGTATGTTAAGAAATTAATTTTAATTTATTAAAAATTAATGAAATAATAAACAATTTAATTTATATGTAAAAAGGGATTAGTTTTATTTTTCAATTGAAACTATAAAAAAATCAGTTTGAAAATCATATGCATGTGTACTTTTATAATCAGACATTCTAATTTCATTTAAAACTTTATAATAATTTTATTCTTTCAAATAATTTTTGTTCGAATACACATTGAAAATTGTGACAGATTAATAATTTGATGTTTGCATAAAGTCAAATTGTATTTTTCTGATCATTCATTTAAATTGAATCCAATAGTTAATATAATATTATGTCATTAAAATATAGATCAAAATAAAGTGCTAAGCTATTTTGTGTATATTGATGTAACAATTATGGATATGTATTGTCTGTATTTTATATAATATATGCCAGTATTACCTAACCCACTATCTATAAGTAACACTATGAGACCTAATAAAATTAACAGCTTTTGTTACAACAAACAACATTTTCGAGACATAATTTTTCCACAGATAGCCTGCTGATGAATAATACAATGAATATGAATTGGAGGTTAAATATTTTTTTTTAGTTCTAAAATTTTAATTATTTTATCAATTAAATCAAATACCTCTCCAATCATATTTAGAGCGCCGTCTGTTGTGATCCAACTTAGATTTCTCCAATTAAGCTAAAGATCTTGAAGACAAAGATCTATTTTTTCAAATATATCAGACTCTGTTATTCGATCGGCATCATGCATACTTTCCAAAGAAACAAACTTCTCTGTTAGGTTAAAATCAATATCAATGCCATAAATAAATATTAGCAGCTGAACAGTATTGGTAATATTGGTACTTTCATCCAGTGCTAGTGAAAAATATTTAAACTCTCGTGCTTTGATCTGTAGCTGGTTTAAGTATGTTATTTCCAATATTTTCAACACGTCTGATGATTCTATTTCATGATAAACTTATTTCCTTAAAAAGTTTTAATTTTTCAGATATTATTTCTTTATCCATAGTTAAAATATATTTTTTTCTTATAAAATCTCTATCATTAAGATATTTGGTTTCACTAGTTATTAAAATCACTTATATATAGCTCGCTCATACAACATTTTTTTAATCTGAATTTTTTTTTTAAATAAATTTGAAACATTTTGATTGCGGATATATTTTTTGAATGCATTTAACTTAGTAACACGTAATTTTTCAAAATAAAGAATACATTATGACATTACATTTTTTACTAAATGTATATAAAATAATAGCTTATCTTTTAAATAAGCAAATTGTCTTCGTGTTTTTTATTCATTATGGTGTTTAATATTAAATGTGTTAATAACTGAAACACAGTATCTAGTATTTTAAGAAATACTAGATAAACAGATTTTCTATTCATTTCAATGAAAAATTAATTTATAGACCATTCTTCGTTAAATATTCGGCAATGATCATTGTACTTGCACTTTTTTTGACAGTCATTTTTAAATAGACATTTTACGATTTAATATCAATATCAATATTGTGTACTTAAAATAGCGTACTTATTAAACTAGTGTGAACTACAATATGTACCTCAATCTTTAATCTTTTCATTAGTCAATACAAGATAATCCAATATGTATATTTTATTTATTGTATACCTTTTATGGGTGAGAAAAATTGTATTATTAAATTAAAATTGAGATTATTCTTACTTATATTTTTAGTTCCTATTTCGAATATAATTTTTTAGCAAAGTGTTCCGCTAGAAAATAAAGGTTAGGCATGGCTGATATATACTTTGTATAGTATCTAGTTTATCTTTATGCGGGATATAGGTACTCGTTAAAAAAAAATAATAATTTCTATTTGCTAATAACTTTGATTAAAGCATTATAATATAAATTTTAAATACATAGAAATCATGATTCAAAATAATTAATTTGGGCTATTAAATAATTACCAGACAAACAGATCAAACACTGCAATAATTCATATAAATAAACTACTGTTAAAGGCTAAAACGAATAATAATACTCATCAAAATACAGTTAGTAATGGTTTTATTTTTCTGTCGGTTTTTTTTTAATGTAATTCTGATTTAAGTAAACTTTATTTAAATTATTATAATATAAATTTAATACGATTTATTTTATATGCGGTTGTATAAAATTTAATAGGTTATATTCATCTTTAGTTCTTGTCTGAAACGGTTTTCTTTGAGAAATTCTTAGATTATTTACAATAGTTCTAAGTATTTTTAAATTAAAGTGATAAGCGTCTCCCCAGACAGATATAAGTATATAGTCTGTGCAATAGAACAGTTAATCATTTATATCATTTAAAAAAATAAAAATTATTAAAGGTTTTGAATTTATTAAAACATACTCTTAATGTTTTAACAGTAACACAAATATGTGAATCGTATTTTAAAAATTGATCTATAGTAATTCCTATGTATTTCACTTAATTAATATTATATAAATTCTGAAAACGAATTTTAATTAATTCACTTTGTTTAAAAAGGAACATATGTTGATAGTTAATTTTGAGTGAATTAGTGATAAACTATTCATTGATACGACTCATAACTTGATTTGCTTTTAGTAATAAATGAGATTATTATACTATTATATTGGTGCCATCTGCGAAACTATCACATTTTAGATTAATTAAATCATTAATATAAATTATAAACACTAATAGTCTCAAAAATGTTTTTTGTGGAACACTAAATTAAGGGATTTTATTAATTCTAAAAGTATAACGTGATCGCAATATGCACGGAAAACAATATTTTTAAAAAACTCTTGAATGTTTTAAATTATTTAACTGTAGTTACTACTCACGATTAAATTATTATCAATTAATATTAACAAAAAAAAAAATAAAAAATATATTTATTGTAGAACTGATAAAATTTAATCATTGCATTTCGATAAATAATTAAAATTTAGATTTGACTCTTTTAAAACTTTTGCTTTAATTAAATAGGTATTACAAATTATTGAATACATTTGTATAGTTCTAAATAAATTAAGACTGTTTAACAAACATATTTGATCCTATTTCATGCAATACATTGTACATGTATTAACAGATTCAGATTAACAAATAATTAATTAAACGTGTAAAATATAATTTAATTTGCGCAGGTGCATCAAACAAATTCAGCATAAATGCAGTATCATTCAAATATTTAAATACCATATATGTAGAATAATTTGAATTATGGGTTTTAATTTATAACAGAGGGAGCACATTAAAATTGATTCGATATTATTTAATTACAATTTTATCTTATGTTATAAAATAAAAATTTACTTAATTTTATATGAATACAGTATTGTGTTTAAGAAATAATGTATTCCCCGATATGTGAACCATATGGAGCAGACAACACAGTCAAACATATAATAACAGGATTCCTCAAGTTTGAAAATTCAAGAATCAATCACCACATTTCTCATATTCTAAGAGAAGTCCTACAACCCGACCTTCAATCTAATACCAACATCATCAAATTCTTAAAGGAAATTAAATAGTATAACCTAATTTAAGCATTAATTTATCCTAACTTTAATTTAAATGTAAATACAATATCAACTAATTTATAGTGGCCTAGTAGCTGATATAGTTATGTTAAAAAAAAAAAAAAGAAGAAATCATTTTTTCATTATTGCGATTCCTTTGAATGTATATATTTATATAAAAAAAACGAGGCTATAACACAACAGAGTGATGTATGCTTTTTCGTAATGAGATGACAAGAATTACCAGAACTATGAATGACATTATACTAAGTATAATATTCTAAGTATTTGGTATTCTCAAGTTCGTACAAATAAAAATAAATAAATAAGCAATAAACAATGTCAACTGAATATTTAAAGCATATTATTGTGCCACTAACCTTAAAATTAGGTAATTCAAAGTATTTTCTGCAACATCAAAGTCAATTTAAACTAAGGTATATGTTGTTTATGTAGATATATAATATCCCCGAGGAATAACTTTTGTGTTCACTTTGTCGTCAATAATTGTTCGTCAAAAGTTTTTGATAGCACAGGCGCAATAAAAGAAATAAAATTTCAGTTTTTTAATCACGTGGAATACATTTTGGTTTTAAAAGTTCATACCGAAAACTATTTTTTATCATCATAACTTATACAATATATGCATATAATAATTGTCGACGATCTATGTCGGAATCGACTACCTTACATGTACCTATAGTATAATATATTAAAATTATTAGAGTACCCATATATCATGGTAGATATCTTTCGATGGCTATCAATTTTTTATACAAGCACACCACTAAAATATTTTTAAGATTTAATACTACACAATAGCTGAAGCTTGTTTTGGTATGTATATATAGTTGTTCCAATTTTTAATGATTAAGAATTTCACATAAGCTTGAGACAGATATAATGAATAGATGTTCGCAAATATTACTGACAGAAGGCAGAATGTCTATATTTGTAAAATTTATATTAAATATTATATGTAATATAATTGAATATTATTTTGGTTATTAGTTAGTTCAATTAATATCAGTGATTGAAATATTTTAATTTTATACATCATTCATTTCATTACACATTGAATATAATAATTTAAATTGCACAGTATATTTATATTATAATAATACATAATAATATATGCATAAAATAAAAATTAATTACATTCTTTACAATTTCTAAACAAAAAGATGGTGTCTTAGATCTTTAGAGTACCATTATTATCTTAGAGGGAGTTTATATTTTAAATTGTTCCGTTATATTTTCAATGTTTATATAATATGTCAATTTCTATTCAATTGACATTATGAGTAGTCCATTAAGTTGATTCTGATGCATTGTACTACGTAATTTTGTTTTAGTTTAAATTAATTTTGAGAACGCCCTTTCACAAGAACAACTAATGACGAGAATGATAATAAATATTTTTAATATTTGGAATATATTTTTAAACATAGTTTTAATTTTACTGCCAAACTCAGTTGTACTAATTTTGGGCACATTATCTGTATGTTATGTTAAAGTAAATTTCTTTCATTTTTTAAACAATTTCATATCGTTGTCAATATTTAATTCTAATACATTAGCAATAACTTCTATAGTACATTAAAAATTTACAAATGAAAAAATATATTAAATTAAAAACACAAATGAGTATAAAAATTGATGATAGAATATATTTGTGCAATTTTAGCTGGATTACCGCCACGATAAAAACCATTGTGATTACCGCGTATCTATAAACACTCATTATCGCCGTGGTATCGCTTGCGGTATGCACGAAATTGGACTACACAAAAACATTGTGCACTTCGCACATAATATTAATATATTATTAACTATGGAAAATTATATTATAATGTATATATATATTTTTTTTTTTAATTATCTATGGAAGAGAAATTTAATCCCCTCCTCCCCATACGCACACCTATGAATATATGTAAATTGTATAGGTAATAGGTATACACATTTTCGTCTTAACATTAGTCCGCTATTAATAAGTGGTGTAAATCATCTATGAGACATTTGTGATTATATTGAAATTTCTCGAATCCAAAATTTATGAATTAATATCTAAATAAATAATAATATCCCTATAGATAACTGTAGATCTCAACCAGATATCCCCATGAATAGTATAAATTGAACGATAATGATGGAGGATAGATGTTAAGAGAACGCTACACAGACATTTATTGTCTCTGTCTTACAAGTGCGTAACGTAGTAATTTCATGTTCAGTAAATTAGATTTAGCTTCATTAGTTTAAAAATTAGGGTGAATCGACCTATAATGGAACTTGATGCTAAGAACATTTTCTGTATTTTTATGTAGGTTTCTTACAATAATTCAATTTTTTAGTGAGTTTTGCGTATGTAAAATGCTTATAGCCCGCTTAAAAAATTTAATTATCGTAAAAAATCCACATACAAACACAGAACATTTTCTTACCATCAAGTTTCATTATAAATCGATTCACTTTAATTTTTAAACTAACGAAACTAAACCTAATTTACTGAACGTAAATTTGACATATTGCGCACTTATAAGACAGAGATAACAAATGTCTGTGTAGCGTCCTTTAAAGAAGGTTCACTGCGTTTATTTACGTTGTATATAGAAAATAATAGGAGTTGAGAAGGAAAAAAGAAAAGTTTCAGATACTAGGACAGCTACCGGAATGGTCAATGAATTATACTAGAAGAGCGTAAAAATAATATATATAAACGTATCTATTTCCATCATGAATCATTATAGTATATTATTATACGAAATAAAATTATGAATTCAGGCTGGAAACAAATGCATCTACGGTCTATATGATGGCCGTGATCCCTGTCGAGAAGTTAAAAAAAAACACTTTTATACTTCTTTGAAAATATCAATTATTACGTATGGATCAGATCCTCGAGCAATCCAGGACACCAACGAGGGCAGATAATTTGTCTTTGAAAATTTATCTTGAGAAAAATACTGCTGAGGATAACAAAGAACGATTAATTACAATTATTCTAACCTATCAAAAACTATACATCGTAGAAACAATCAGAAGCAAGAGACTACAAATGAGTGGGGCACACTCGCATAAGCCAAAACACGTCATTTCGCACGGTGTTGAAAAACAATCAGACAAAAAAAAACTTCCATCGGAAAAACCGCGAGGATGAGGATATGGAAAGACATAATATGGAAGATCTAGAAGAGGGATAATTAAATCGGTAATTGCAGTCGTCGGTTAACTGGGACGCAGGGTATGTATGGTCCAAAAAGCTTAGGCCAGTTATACGTTAAAAAATAAAATTATATCTCTACAAAGTACACCGTGGTTTTATTATAGTTATGAATTTATGTTATTGAAATTCCAACCTCCCAAAAGCTTAAACGAGTAGACATGGGTGATGTGACCAGAATCTCGGTTCGGTCATCATCTACCGTCGACGTCGCCGTGGACGGCTGGCCGGCGGACCGGTCGGCCGTCCGGTCGTCGTCGGGCGCGCGACACACAGAGCCTATGGATTTTCGTTCGTCGGGCTTTGTTACGGCTGGGCGAGTGGGACGCGGGGAACGCCCGGGCGGCGTCGACGTCGACCGTCTACCGCCACCGCCGCCACGAAACGCTGTATTGTTCGCGACGCTCACGATTCGCCCGGCCGTATCATCGCATACACATAATAATAATAATATTATACATACATATATATATATATATATATGTATACACGCGCACATAACGGTGGTGGCGGCGGCGTCTCTTTCGTCTCCTCCCCGAACCAAAATACACCCGCATCGAGGTTAGGTCCCCCGCCGTTATTATAGTGTTGCATTGCGACACACGGGGCTCGGTCGTTCGCCGCTCGACGACCGTAACCGTACCCTCGCGAGAGCACACGCAAACGCGGTTTTCCCACATATATCTTACGAACCGCCGGTGCCGCCGCCACTGCGTTTCCATGACGATGCGATCGGTGGCCGCTATACGTTTCTCTGACCAATTATTTATACATATCTATGGTATCATGTATAATATTATTATATGTGTGTGTGTGAGTAATTTTTGTGTTTAATAGTGCGGGTGAGGAGTTTGTACCGTATCGCTGTCGTTGCCAGTCGCTCACCCCCCATCCACTACTATTAGTTCTTATCATTGCTCAACACATTTTCCCCGAAACACGTCATTGCAATTATTATTATTATTATTATTGCACACAACAAGTTTAGATCGTCGTATAATTGTAATTTTTTTTAGAAGTTTGATCGTGTGTGCATAGGCCACCGAACAAAACCTCTTTCCTTAAACTACGGTTTTTTCCGAGGCCTTTAATATGTGTATACCAGAATTTTGTTTTGCTTGATAGTGACTGGAGACCAATAAATATAGAATTACCTAATTCATAATTTTAAAAAAAAAGTGAATACGATAACGCAGCGTTGTATAATATTATAGTAGTAAAAATCTAAAAACGGTTTAATATTTAATTATTTTTTATTATTATTTTAGTGTATAATACGAGGCATGTTCAAAAAATAAGAGTACTAGATTTTTCTAATTTTTTAGTAGAATTTTATTTTTTTTAAAGTACATCGTTTTGTTAGTTTATAATATGTAAGTTGCTGAAGTAAATTCACTGGACGGTTTCTTCATTCAAGATACTCAAGTCAATAAACTTAATTTAAAAAGAAAACATACATTATGCTTATTGTACATTTTTTTTTTTAGTATAGATTGTATAATATCCTAGATAAAAAATAAAAAAATAAAAATATGTAAATTGTTTTTTTTATACATCTACCTTCTCATTATAAGTATTAAGCCATACTACAAGTTTTTTGAAGCCTCCCTCGAATAACTCTTTTGCCATCTTCTTCTTCCAGTTTAAAACCTCTTTTTTCACTTCCTCGACGATTGAATTTTTGCCCATCTATATGTGTCTTCAAGGAAGTTAAAAGATAAAAATCAGGAGGTGCCAAGTCAGAGAAGTATGCAGGATGAATCAAAAGATTCCAAATCGAATGAACCTAAAAGTACCTTGGTGGCATTGACCATGTGCGGGCAAGCGTTGTCAAATACACTCCTTTTGTTAATATTCCCTTTCGTCTGTTTTGAATTGCTCTCTTGAGCTTTTTTAGGGTTTTGCAGTATTGTTCTGCATTAATTGTTTTTCCTTGACGTAAAAATTTAATTAAAATGATTTTTTTTCTATCCAAAAACATGGAGACTTTGATTTTTTTTCCCGAAATTGAAGTTTTGAATTTGTTGGCAGACAGGAAACTGGTTGGTGCCACTATGATGACTATTATTTTTATCTCAGAACTATAATTAGCAACCCAGATTTCATCTTCGTAACAATGGAACTAAAAAAATCTTCACCAAAATTTCAGTGGGTGTTTTTCCTTCCACATTAAGAATTCAGATTACAGTACGCACTTTACACTTAGTAGAATTTTTAATAGACATGTTTTACAGAAACGTTCTCTACAAAATAATACTTGTTGTGTGCAAGAGAACTTCCTTTACTGTTTAATGCGGCTAATTTTGAAAAAAAATTCCCACAGGCTTAGGGGTAACAGTACTCTTACTTTTTGGATATGCCTTGTACTATTAAGGTTTGGTAAGTAACTAAACAAGTTAGGTATGATTTCTGTTATTCATTTTAAATTTCAAAATTACAATGCATGATTCAAATATGAATTTTTATTTTATTTTCTATTTAGCCAGAAAGTGATATACATATATATTGTATATGGTGTATGTGCATTGCACATATATAGTAAACATAATATCTAACATAAAATACATATGGACCTAAATATATTATTATAAAAAATGTACTAGGTGGAACAATATCGCATGCGAAAAAAAAAGAAAATTTTGCTACTGTTATTATTATTTATTAAACTACCATTCTATTTTCCCTCATTAATGAAAATTAATTTAAATTATTATTTTTTGTTTATTGTACTATATTAATGAAAATAATATAATTTGTTTTTAGCTTGTTTTCAATATTAATAAATACAAAATATGTACATCATACATGTAAACATATAAGTTCGTATAATAAATTTCTAAAATAAATATTAATAATATATAACATTTTTAGTAAATATAACCAAATTAAGCATAGTTGGTGGTATAATAGTAAGTTACAAAATGAAGAAAAATAATAATAAAATATACATTTAACATCAAAATAGTATTTTTTTTTTTTGTTTCCATACGAAGGTAATATACATATACCTATATAACTATATTAATACTAATATAATTTATTTTATTTTGATTGGAGATAAATTAGTGAAAATTGTTTTTTTTTTTTTTTTTTTGAGGGGAGGGGGAGAAAAATTGCTTATCCCAGACTCGACTACAGTATTTTTTTTTAATATGTTATCTATTTACAACTTATGGTACAACTATCATATTGTTTACTCTCAACGTGCGATTTTAACATACAAAAGTAATAGTTTGTGTTTAAAAGTAGCATTACGTAGAGTTTTGCAGCAGATTGCTTTATCTATAAGTACAATCTGTTTATATAAATGAGTGAAGATTATTTTTTTTTTCTGACAAGAAAGTGGAATAAATTGATTGTTAGGTAAAACGAATGATGTTAATATTTATTTTTAATAATGCAATCTGCTGAGTGGACAGGTAGCTTATATATTTCATGTCTACGTATAATAGTTAATACATTCTATATAGGTAATGCTGTTAGTAGAATAGTGGGCAGAGATGAGGATATAAAAAATACAATGGAATATTTTGTAAAATATTGTTGTCTATTGATATTCAGGGTTCTAATAAAATATAAAATAACAAATACCAACTATGTTCTAATCTTTGAAAAACATGAATTTTTGAGTATAAGTTACTCTGCAGTCTGCATAATATTAATTGTTTTATTTTATTACATTTATATTAATCTGCACAATGTACATGCAATCATAATCTATGAATCAAAAATTCTCTGTATATTTTTAAATGAGAGATATTATATAACATAATCAGACTGTTATTAATGTTAAAAAGTAAAATTATCAGAGATATATCATCATAAAAATATTTAATTAACGATAATATGATAATTTTGTAATAATTTCATCCTTTAAATATAAATACTATTTAACAGTGGATTATAGTATAATATATTTTACATCTTTTAATTTAAAATTCCAATCCCACCACACATATATTTATAATACTTTCATTAAAACATAATATATCTCATATTTGCATATGGTCTATTTAAACAAGAACTTTTTTTTTTGAAATACCTATATGACAATATATAATAATGTCCTAACTTTAATATATTATATATTCTGAAAAAAGTTGAAAAATTAGTTTTTTATGAATAAAATATAATATAATAATTATTATCATAACCATGTGTAATTTACAGTAAGTACTGATTTTGCTCGTTCAGTTTTTTTTATACAAATATTTACAGAAACAATAATAAATACACGCGGTTAATAAGTTCGAAATAGTAGGTTTTTTTTTTTAAATATTTCATTAACTTTTTCCTTATACAATTTTTAATATATTTATAATTAAATAATAAAAGTTCATTGTACGTTATAAATTTAACTAATGGATGTTGAATTACTCAATGTGCTATTTAGATTAACAGTTTAATTTATGATATACATTTCTAAAACATAATTCAAACTAAAACGATTGACTGTGTAGATTAAATAAAAAGTATATAAAATATATTTCAAACTAAATATCATGACGACCGTATAATAACAATATAAATAATCATTCAATTAAACATTATTATATTTATAATATTTACTACTAAATTATGTTAATTAATAATAATAAAAAAAATATTTAAGCTGAGTCTCGTACAAATTCTAAGAGTTAAATAGAATAATTGCATTGTTTGGAAAATTAAATGTTTAGCAAACCATTTATAGATATCTTATTATAGTAATTGTTAATTTAATATTATTATGTTTATATATATATAATACAAAAAATACCACAATATTATTTGTTTATTATTATTCGAATTTCATAAATGAGTAATTGTTATTTATAAATTCTAATATATGTTATTCAAATATGTGTTTACGTAGAATAAAATAAAAGCAATAATCTGATAATTAAATATTTAACTAAAAATTATTTATTCATATCTCTAAAAATAAAATATAAGTAACATTCTTCAAACTTTTAGACATGTAAAAACATTTTATTTTCAAATACTTCTACAGACAAAAATTACTTAAACATGTTTTCTACATAATTTTGAAATATAGAACATATAGTTTAGATGTAACTTTCAGAAACTAATAATTTGAATTTATTTATATCTATTTTTATCAATTCTTGTTTTAAAGAGATATCAGTAAACTGATTTTATTTGAGATTTTAATAATTCTTGATTTTTAATTCTACCCAAATATTTATCATTAAATACATACTTTTAAATTTAATATTTTATTAATATCCATCATCGAAGTAAGTAAAGAGAACCAGACCTATTTTCTTTAGAACTAACAAAATAATTATGATTCTTTTTTTGTATAAGAAATTTAATTTTATGCTTCAAGTGAGTTTTTACAGTAAGAATTATAATTTAAATAAGCTTAAAATTCATAAATATGATTATTTTTTTTTTTTTTTTTAACAACGTTATCATTAAGAAATAATGTTATTTTTTACTTATTTCTATAGAAAATAAGTTACTAACATTTTATATTTAAAAAACTATATACAGTTTCTATTTTGGTTACTTGAATACTATTGTATGTGTAGGTACATCAAATAGATTTGTTTAACTTAATATAAACATAAGTATTAATAAGATTTAATTATTTTAAGGGTGTTGTATTGTACATACCTATTGGAAAAATATCGAATGTTTTCACACAATTACCTCGAGTTTTTTATTGTTAGGACAAACTTTTTTGTCCTTTATAGCGAGAAGGGCATACAACTTTTATGAAAAAAAAAAGTTTGAAAAATAGTTGAAAACAAAATTGAAAGTTTCAGATACTCTTTGGAAATGGCTAAAAAATAAGAATAGCATATAACTTTTAGAGTAAAATAATATAAAAAAAAATTAAACATTCTAATCCATCATTAATTTGAGTTCAAATTATTTTTTTAGAATAAAAAACTTTAAATCAATTCATAAAATGCTTATATTTGTTAGAAGTAGATTCTATATAATAATATAGTGTTTAAAAGTATTTTAAGGCGTGGTTAAAGAACTTTTCAAGTAGATATTTTTATATTTTTTAAGAGTCGAAATATTATTGGTTTTACTATGATTAGATATAATTTTTTTTAACACTTAATGGTACTAAAATAATAAATTTAAAAGTTTTATATTATATTTAATCTAATAATATTGTACAGATACTTTGAGAATATATGCTTTTTTATACGCTCAAATTATAATTTGAAGGAATTGCAAAAAATGCAACGATATTTATTACTTTTATATTAAATTAAATTTAATTTAAAATAACATCATCCTTAGTCATCATTAAATAGTCACATTAGTAATTTTACTAATTTATAAAGAATGATTTTTATACCTTTGAATATACATTTAAAAATTATATAATTTTAACGGTAAAATATTTAAAAATGTACCTAATATATTTTAAACCTAATTTTAAATAAATATTAATGGATCATTTACAAGTTATAACAATTTAAATTATTATTAAACATTTATTTGTTATTAAACAATACTTCAAAAAACCACAATAAACATTTAAATGTATATTATTAAAATAATATTTTAAATAATAAATTAAAGTGCTTAATAAATCGACATTTACCTACATCTTGTGAATTATTAAATTTAAAAAATAGTAGAAATGTAATGAATATATAATTTTGTAAAGATTAAATTATTTAATTTACATTAACGTAATTAAATACAGTTTATAGTTTGAGTTAAATCAATGTATTTAAGTTGAAACTATTTGAAGTAGACTAGAGAGGTAAAGTTGGCAATTCCATTATTTTAGCTTACAAACATTATTTTTTTTATACATTTTATAATAATCAGATATTAATTTATACTGCGCAAATATTTGGATACTGCATTTATTCAGTTGTTTAATTTATTTATTTTTCCGTATTGATTTGTTTTTCTTAATTAATCAAACAAAATAAACTAAATTAATTTAAAAATTAATTTTATTATCAAAAATGCATATTTATAATTTTGTAGGGGGGGGGGGTGGTAGTAAATAGTGGGGTGGCGTGAACTGTTGATTGACTAGCAAAATTAAGTTAGTACGTTGCGTCGCCGAGTTACAAGTATAATAATATACATAATATGGCATTTGGTATGACCTGCATTTTGGATTACTTTTTCGTTTAATATAATATTATCAAAATATATTTTAGTATTAAATAGATACTATACCTTGCAACTGCGTGTGTATACGGTTCAATAATAATAACGCACTAATATAACTGTTTTAGTTAGTTTATGTATGCCAATCTAATAGCTAATAAAGTAATGCTTTATACATAGCGGACTTCAAAATTAGAACCAATTATCGACATTTTTAAGGTTACCTATCATTCACCTGATTGCAAGTTTATTCATTTTTAAATGATTTTTACTGATATTTTAATAAAAATACTACTTTACATATACATATACAAAAAATATATAAAGTAACTTTTGAGTGTTGTCATCTTTTTATGTTCAAATTAAACATTTTTTTAATTTTATATTATGTAATCTACCCTCTAAAAATCAAATAACGATGTGTAATGTAGGTACTATATTATTAATACTCGCGTTAATACTTAACTTGGATTTTACAGATCTATATTTTTTTACTACTATTATGTAAATATTATAAACTTAGTAACAATAATTCAAATAATGCTACATATTTATTATTCTATTTATTTTTTGTCAACCAATGTTTGACTATTTTATAAAAGTTGAATTGGGATTTTATGAATTTATAGCTTATAAATACTAAATGAAAAATGTAAAAAAAAAAAAAACGAAAAATTCTAAAATTTAAATAATGCCAACAACGGTTGTAAAACAATAATTGTATGGATAATATTGTAAATGTCTGTAAGTAAAACGTGAGCAATAATTATATTTTTATATTTTTATAAGAAATAAATAATTTGCATGATTTTTTTTTATTATTATTAAATTTAATTTTATAATAAATCATGATATAATTTGTATTTTAATCATCCTGAGAAATATCAGACGTATAGTAGTAGATGCCAAATGTTTGATTCATATAATAAGTAGCTAGACGGTTGTGGAATAATATTGATTGTGTCTTACCTTAACTTTGTAATTTTTGAGAATGGACGACGCTTTTCATTGGAACAGAATTTATGATAGTATTTAAAACTACACATACAACTACTACACTACTTGTTCAACTAAAATTCTTGTAACGACGGATGCGGAGAAAAAGGCTCGCAACAATTTTCTAGAATTTATTGACTACACAATGGGCAATGGATGATATCGCGTTTACGCGCGGTTCAGAACTATACAGACCATCTAATTTATACCAGGGTCAAGATGATGACTTAAAACCATGGACCGCTTTCATGGTTAACGTTACTCGTGAGTTACGGGTGACTATGATATTTTATTTTGGCCAGCCTGAAATAAAAACGATAGTTGCCAATTATTATATTTGCGTTTGTCACGTCCGGCAACGGCTGGTTCTTGTGTAAATTATTTTGAAATTGTCGTTCTCTGTTCACAATAACGTAAATTTGTAAAATTTTGCATACAGTGCGACGGAATTCTAGTAAAACGTGACTTGTTTACATTTTTGTTTTTTTTAAAGCATTTTTACTTAGGCTTCGTGGTCTTACGAAACACGGTGGACTACAATCTAAGCACGGCGGTATAAAGGTTAGTGTTTCTGGTGTATTGTCATTGTTTAGAATATGCTCTAGTTGTAAATAGGTAACGTAATTATTTATAAATCCAAACTTTATTTCATAAAACTAGTCGTATAATTGTTAACTCATGAATACCAAAACAAAATTTAAAAATTGGTCTTTTTTGTTACTTTAAGTAGGTATACTGTATATTTAAAAATCCAAAAATCAATCTCTATGATTTATGATTTGAGAATATTTGTACTACGTGGTGTGGTAAAGAAGATAAAGTTATGAGCTTATATTAATCTAGATTCCAACTTTTGTTTTCTCTATATTTAATTTAATATAAATTTATATAACAATTAACTTAATAGTTATTAGATAAGCGTTTTATTTTTATAATTATTACTAACCTAACCTTACGGTCAACAATATTTATTATTTTTTATTTTACTATACTCTATAGTAATATAATCCTTTCATTTCTCCCTTATTTATTCGGGAATAGATAATGTAATATATCTGTTTGTTGGACAAATTAAAATTAGGTATAATTATCATTGGATTAGTGCATTTAGTTCACCCTTTTACGGACAGTTCTACCCCTCCGTCGACGAAGCTGTCTCCGTCACAGTTTGACAACGTCAAAACGGTCAAGGCCGTTTGTCGAAGAGGTCGCTGCGCTCGCCCTAATAAAATAATCCACCGCCGTTGATTTTACCGTAAAACGCAACGGCGTCAACAACTGAATTATATTAAATGTACCTACAACATAATATATATATATATACATGCATTAAACAATTTTATACGACACTTGTTAAAAACAACATGAAAATTCCTTAACTTGATTTCTCGATTAAAAAAAAAAATCACGCACACGTGCTTAAGAATCAGCGATCAATAATAATTAGTTGTGTATCCACATTTAAATGATTATCATAAATGGTTATTGTAAATTGTGAAAATATAATATGACTATCGTTCATTAAATAATTATAAATCATAATAAATTAATATGTTGTAGTAATGCAAAAGTGTTTAAGCCGTTTAAGATAATATTACCTAACGATAATTATATGATTGGTATATAATAGTATTATTACATGGAGTGGGCTATTAGGTTTTTTTTTTTTTTTGTTCTAACAGATTAATTTGAAAACTGAAAAATATAGTGTCCCTCATTACAAACGTTATATTATTTTTAAATTGCTTAGAATAGTTAAGCTACTTACTGCAATGCAAACACTTTTTATTATATAAAACAAAACTGCATTATGTATAACATAATTGTTTATGAGCAATATTAATACCACAAACATGAGTACTTTAAACTTTTAGAGAGTATAGTAGCTTGTGTATTTTAGAAAATTACGGTTTAAATCTTTAATTTAATTTTTTTATTATTATTAATAATAATATTATTAGTTACTAATGAATCGAAAAGAATGCTGCGTATATTTTAAAAAGTACTAACAAGGGTATTGTCAATCGCTTATACACTATTGCGTAATATAATACTATGTACGATGTACCTATCTATTTATCTATTATGTAGTATAATATGTACATACTAGAAATTTAAACAGCAAGAAAAATAAAAATTCGGATTGCCTTATTGACTTTTTGATATATATACAAGTTTAGGGTTAGGATGACGACGATATAATATACATAGACGACGTTTGGCAAGCGTCAACTACATGCCTGCATGGTTTTTTCTCGAGATTAAAACATAAATTATTGTTCTGATTTATTCTGATTTAATTTTTTAAGAAATTTATGATAATAATTATATTATTTCAAAATAAATGTTATATTTTGCAGCGTATGCTTCATGAATTTTTAAATTAAAACTTGCAAAATTCTTTTGAAACAAATTTTACGTTATTTTAAATATTATACAAAATCATTTGAATAAGTATTATTTCTATTTTTCTTGTTGGGTTATTCGTACTCATGTAAATATTTGTAGCAGTTTCCACAATTTATTATTGATATAATATTAAATTATCCAAAATTATATCACTATTATAATATACATTTATTTACGAGATAATTATTATACATTAATTATACAAATCAACGCAGAAACACAAGTTTTTATTCAAACGAAATAGATATAATGTTGTTAACATATGAGAGTTGTATTTAAAAAATAAAGTTAAAATGTAAATATTATAGAATACTAAATAGTAAATAATATGAATAACTTTTAATTTTAACTAAAAGTCACTCATAATATAATAAGTATTGTTATGTTAAATTATATAACCGTATAAAAAAAATGATATATTAGCTACAGGGTAGCAGTAGGTGGCATTTTAAAAACTAATACATTTTATCGCTTTTTTGTTATCAAGTACTGTTTGAATTACACTTCACTCAAAAAAATAGAATTCTAGTGGGTGGAAGTTAAGGTAAATATATCGATATAGCCTACCTTACATTACCCTACTTTACCACAGCCGCTCGATAATATTACGCCATCACCACGCGTATACAATTCATAATATTGATAATCAAATTCGCATTTTTTTTTGGGGTCAACTCCATGCGACCATCCCGGGATTTATGCCATTTACAAAGGCGTATCGTTGTGGTATCCTTTCCGGAAGACGACAAGATGCGTCCTATTATGCATTATATTGTGCGCAGCTGTGGTATATACGCTTTATTTGACACGTAAATGGTGTGTACAAGACGGGATATGAAGATATACAGGACGGTGATTGATCTGAGTATATTATGTTATGCTGTTAAAATCAGTTACTATAAAGTCTTGTCCTAATTATTTATTATAAACGATTTTTTTATACATAGAATATATTATAATTATGTAATAATTAATATTTTGTTGTTCAATTATGAACATATTCTACTTTTTTTTTTTTTACATTAAAATACTTTTAAAAACAAAAAAATTAAAAAAATGTGAAAATTAAAAAAATTAACCAATTTGTAACAATTGAATGAATTAAATAAACTCAGTTGATGTATAACTTATACAACCGCAATTATAAATCGAAATTATATAGTAGAATAGCGATATAGTAAGATTACATTAAATTTAATAAAAAAAATTAGTAGGTATGAATTTTGTCATTTTTGTAACTGATAATATATTGATGATGAGACCTTAAACATGATTTGCACAAAGCAATATTAAGTGATTTTATAATAAGATATATTGTAACATGAAAAGAAGTATAGTGTATCTATCGGGACATCTGCACAAGTATGCTTAAGTTGTTATGAGTAAAATTTTGTTAAAACCAACTTTATTTGTAACTAACTTTTACTGTATTGTTTATAGTATATAGTACCTATTATAGGTATACACAAAAACATTTTATTTTTTTTATGAGAAAAATTCATTGTGACCAGCGATCGCGATACGCAAACAGGTTTTAAGGTGACTTCTTACATATGCTTTTATACTTGTACTATTTCCAATAATGTATTATTGTATGCATGCGTTGTGTAATAAAATATGCCTAAGTCATATGGTTCAGATAATTATAATATGTGCGTATATTGAGGACAGGAATATTTTAATGACGATCGCGCGAGTAGTCGACAGAGTAAAATATATTATTGATAATTAAACATGCGATAATCGTTTTGAGAGACACTGCAGGATACAGTCGAGCAGAGCTTGAATTTGCCGCAAAACGACACGTCCTCCTACCCTTCCACTCGTTCACATAGCGTCCGCCCAACGCGGACACCGCCGCCGCTATTCCACCCCATCGCCAAGATCGTTATTCTTATTGCACGCCACCGCGGGATAGAATTTTGGTGTGGTGGTGGTGGCGGAGGCGGCAAAAGACACCGCGATAACACGGTCGCTTCTGCTCGGGGTGGGGCCGTGCGTTGTAAATAGAGGGGTGATAGGGACGTGTTTGGCGTCGGTGGCGGTAAACGATGATAACGGAGTGATAGTGAAACGGTTTTCCAGCGCGCGGTCAAATACGCGCGTGTATATTATGTATCACTCGTTTAATATTATTATTACGATTTCGCGGACACGATATTATAAACAAAACTTAAAACTATTTTTATACCGTTTACAAAATTATCGCGTGTCCATCACGATCGAGTCATCGTGCGATCGATCTCATAAAATCGAATTTATATTACACAGCTGTTATTGATTATAGGATTTTGCTCAACCAAAGCTCGATCGCACATTTAAAGCGATCATTACAACTATTACACGAGTATGATATGAGCATAATTTTAATCGGTGGACGCAGTAGATCGTCCGAGTTGCATATCATTTACCCGCACTCAATACGTAATAAGACTGCACAGCAGCCGCGTATCACGTCGCATTCCCACGAACGGTGTACTTGACCAATGTTTGGCAGGTACCTACTGACGACGGTTACTCGCGTTATGTGTCGGAACGGTTTAATTTAAAGATTGATTATTAATCACTGGAGGTGCCTCTTTCCCTGATGGTTTTTGGTAACTGTGTGTCACACTTCAAAAGAACGGACCCAATAAACAAACTAATACGTATATACTCGAAAATTAATATGCCAGTAATCGGAATGCGCGTCCTACACGCGTAAATTACTCTCACTTTAGATTAATGGTGTGGGTATATACTTGGCAAGTACCTAAACACCGGTCGTGGGAAACCGGCTCGATAATAATAATAATAATAATAATGTATGGTTATAAAAATGTCTCGGTCTCGAGTAGGAAAGCTGTCGGGACGGGCGGTTGTTAAGCGCGGGACCAAACGACTGACCTTTGCTAGGAGTTCGAGGTCATCGAGTCCGGCGGTCATCTTACTGTCGGGCCGGTGAGCCGGCTATCGTCCATTGACCGTTGCCACGGTCGTTATAGCGCCGGCGACAATGAACGCAGCGGTGTCGTCGTCGTCGTCGTCGTTACCGTCGTAGCCGTCGTAGCCGTCGTCGCCGTGGTCGTCGACGACGTCGTTACGGTTATCGTCGTCGTCGACGTCTTCACCGTCACCGCGCGCCGAACTTATCGCTGCGGCGCCCGATGATGATGATGATGGTTATGCGACGACGGTGGTGTGTGGCGGCGGCGGCTGCGGAGCTCAGGCCACACGCCCGGACCACACCGCACCGCACCGGTTTCAGCGACGGCGTCTGGGGGCGATCGACGTCGTCGTCGTTACGATCTTATTATTATATGATTATTACCACCGCGATAACGGAGTGTGTGCACTGTCGAGGAGACGGCGGCGTCAGCAGCGATGTACACTACACGCACTCGCATTCACACGCGGCCGAGCTCGAACCGAGTGCACCGTACACACATACGCACACAACACACGAACGGGTGCACTCACAAATGCATAATGGCAGTATAAACAACCGGGAAAACACTCGCGACGAAAACGCACTCGTATTCCAAACGGGTTTAGATTTAATTCAATTTAAACATGTTGTCGATTTAATTGAATTTTTTTTTTATTTTTTTACGTACGTGCGTACATTCGATAGATATACATATATGTATGTATATATATCAGTATATATGCGTATGTGTGTATGTGTGTATGTGTGTATGTGTGTGTGTGTGTGTGTGTGTGTGTTCGTGTTTGTGTATATATGATGTGTGATTTGTGTGTATGTGTATGTATGTTGATGTATTATATATGTATATATATATATATAGATATATATATTATGCTGTTGTAGCCACGCGCGTATCACCGTCAAAACGCACTAGGACCGGACTGCTGTGTGCGCGCTACTACCGCGTCGGCAAGTCCCTGTTTCACGCGGTAGAGAGTCGCACGCGCGGCGGCGGCGGCAGCGACGGCGGCGGCTCCTCCAGGGCGCCACCCTCCCGCCTTCATCCGCCACACTATCGCGGCGGCACCGCGCGCGGCATCCCTTCGGCGAACCGCCCTCCGCCGCCGACGCCAGGCCGACGGCCCCGGCCGCTAACAACGCCGCGTCGATAAGTTGCCACGTTGCCGTTTCGCGGGCGTAAAAGCACACGCACACTAATGCATACGAGCGCGGTCGCGCGCGCGCGGGCGATATACATGTATTATAGGTACGTTCGCCGCCGAGTGTAATAATATTCCCTTCGCCGGTCTTCCCCCGACATAATATTATACACCGTATATGTGTTGCATAATATACGTATGATGTACGACGTATGCAAGTACAGGTTTATGGGGTGGGGTAGGGGTCAGAAGGAGGCCGTGGTTCCCGAGCCGCAAGACTGGATAGGGGGGTTTTAAGGGGCCTCTAATCTTATGCCATATGCATTTACCTACCTACATGATATTGTAATTATAACTCATTAAATGTAGTGTATCGAAGAAAATATTTATTATGCCTTAAATCATTAACAATATGAATAAAAGTATTAATTTGCAAGAACAATTTAGATAATATTGAAATCAAAGCATTTGATATTTCCATCTTGATATTATCGTAATGTGAAATTGATATTGTGCAACAAAAATTTGCTTCAGCGGAAGTTAAACGATTTTTAAATTATTAATAAGTTATATTTAATGTTCTATGAAAATAAAAATATAATTTTACACTGCTTGTTTTCATTTCACACAGGTAGGGGTCAAAAAATTAAAATCTGAGCTTGGATGTATAATGAACCTCGCCCAAAAATATATACGTACACACTACACATGCATGCACATTTAATACAAAATATTAAGGCCTCTTTATTTGTGGATGCGGATTGATACTCGTATGCCGCAAGTCTGTTTGTGGTCTTAAGCGCGCCGGGGATCTGCGCAGCATCGTAGGCGTTAGGCATTATGCGCTCGCTATATATTATCTAATTAAATATCATCTGTAATAATAATATTAGTTGCTAACCTAATTTATAACTGTATAATAGAATACTGAAACTGTCATAGATTATCATTAATTTGTTTTTTTTACTGAGCTTTTATTTTCTTTTTGCCCGTTATAACGTAATTCTGTAAAGGGAAATATTGGGTTTCGGGTAGTCATTTTAATGCAATTTTCAAGAATTTTTCATTATTTTTCAACTAATTCTTGATAAAAATATTATCGAACAGAACAATGATTAATTATCTTTGATATATTTAATAATATATTATAATGTACTAGGTTTAATAAATAAATAAATCAACAATTTCAAATGAATTTTCAAATAAATTTTTTAATAGAAGTGAATATTTATGATGAATATACATTGATTTACAGTGATCTGAATTTTTTTTCTTATAAATATCCGTCATTATATTTTGGAGGATTGAAAAAAATTTAATCTAAAACTTTATAGCTGGTAGAAAAATAATCAGGAAAAAAAAATAATTGTTACAAAAATACAAGTATATTATATTCAAGTATAATACTAATTTCAAAAAAATTTGATTTTGTAATTTTTTGTTATTTAAAAATGAATAACTTGACATTTTCACTGAAAATCTATATTATCATTCTTTATAAAAGTGATATTATTTCCAAGTTATTTTTAAAGATTTTAAATCATCAAACGTTTTTTGGATTTCCAACGATAATTTTTTTTTTCGCAAGTTAAAAAAAAACACAGCAAATTATTATTAAGTTCATTCTAAGTAAAAATAATTCTTGATTTGTTTTAACCTTAAAATACAATTTTAAAAATGTTATAAATGTTTCCTTTTTTTTGTTAATGTTTAAAATATGGAAATAATAAATTTAATTATTTGTTTTTACCAATTTTTGCATACTTTTTAATTACAAAGTGAATCATCAAAATCGCAGTTATAATTATTATTACTATACACTGGCAATAATTTAAATATTTTCAATTATATTATACTTCTGTATAATTTGTGCTATTTATACTGCTGTCTGTATACTTGTTATTTTCGACTTTTATCTTATTCAAAATTCGATATTTGACATTAAAGTGATATACCACTTAATATCATAAGCACAACGTGCAGCGGTTTAACTACGAGATTGCAAGTCACGGCAATGCTCCAAAATCTCAAACTTGGAAGGACTCTAGAGTTTTATAAATACAAAAAATACAATTGTATATTATACAACAATTTTAAATTTGTTTTAAAACTCATGGTATACTATCATAGCAACTAAAAGAGGTGAAAAACATATATTTCATACAAGAGTGTGGACGAGGCTGGACTTTTATATTATTAATGGAAATAATTGTAGACAACAAAATAAACCAAAGAGTTAAATTAAATTTTATTTTATCAGTATGAGAGTACGCGACAATACTGTAAGACATAGTACATAAAATATAAAATTACATAAATTAAATATTAAAATATGTTAATGAATACTATCTTTTTTTCTTTTTTTTTTTTTTTAATTTAAAAATTGAAGAATTTTGGAAGCTTAAATAGGTGGGGACCAACACTTACTTGTTAGTGCCCAAGAGACTCAAATTTATAGTTACGCTTCTGAAAACGTGACAATATAATAATACGTTACCTAGATATTTTGTATCGTACGTATTCGTTGATTAGGAAATAATTTCATCTTTTATTAACGACACATGGCTAGCAAATTATGATAATAATTAGAACAACGCCGCTGTGGTGACGTTATAGTCGTCGTCATTTATACACTTTTTGCTTGTCGATAAAGTTAAGTATGTAATTATTATTATCATATCATGATGTCATAATGTTGATGCGTGCGCAAAAATCGCAACGAATTCCGCTAGGCATGTCAACCTCGCAAACTCTCCCCCGTTCATCAGCAGGGTCAAGTCGTTATAATACGTAGCGTGTATGCATGTGCACACGCAAAACCACTCGGACACATGCACATGTCTTAAATGAATAAGTGTTGAATACAAAGAGTATATTTTATAATTTATCGGTCTGCGAGTAAAAATGAATGTTTTCATGTCCCTATACTCCAATTTTATTTTAATAATAAGTTTATACTATAAATTCAATTGGAATAAATAAAATAATTTATTTTTTAATGAAGATGTCGACAAATTATTTCTTCATCGAATACCACTCATTTGATATTATATACGCACATCATGTGCAGTGTAATTCAAAATGTAATTTTTAAGCGACGTTTTCTTCCTTCATACGACTTAATCCCGCGTTCACAAAATAATATCGCGATGGTCAAATTCCTAGATGAAACTGAGATCGACTCCATCAGATCATTCTTACTTTGTACTATGAATAATAAGCATGCGCTTATAAATTGTGTTACACTAATGGCTTCTTAAATATCTGCACAATATGATTCTTGTAAAATTCTCACAGTTTATACTGTAACACACATTTTTGTTCAGCTTGTATAATATACATCCTATTACACTAACGCTTTTCCGCTGTCTGACAGATTACTATACGTGCGTATATAATAAACGCATCATATTATATTATGTAATGCTAGAAAAGGGAGCTTTGATTTTTCTTTATAATCATCATCCTTTACATACTTTACAAAATCCATAATGATCTGTGTGGCCATATTAACGGTTCTCCTACCGTCGTCTCAAGTACAACATATTAATTTATTGTTTATAGCCTATACCTATTACAACATTATTATACTATTCATATAGTATGTACGGCATGCATTATGTTATTTTATGATAGAAGCGAGTATATTTTATTCATGATTTATATAATATTTGATTTGAACCATTAAACATACCATATTCAAACATTATTTGTTTTATAAATTAAAACTAGGATTTATGATATATTCTCATATAAAATAGTAAACAGTAAAATTTTTGATAAAAATATAATAAAATGTATAACACAACGGATATCTATCACAATAATTTCTAAACTATATAAATAAGTGAAAGGAAAGTATCTTATAATATGAAAACGAATAAAATAGGCAGTTGTTTTTATTTAAGGATAAATTATTTTTTGTCAATAATACTTTTAAACAATTCCATTGTATTTTTAATCATTTTATTTTTTATTTTTTTGTAGACAACACAAATTTTATAAAATATAAATTAAGCAGCATAATATGACGTGGCATTTAATTTTTTTATACTACTTCCCAATATATATAAATATAAATGTATATATACCATAAGACATGCACCTTTATTTTTTTTCTTAAAACACTCAATAATACACAAAATAAAATATATCATAATATGTATTTATATGAAGCCAGTTTGTAGACATTACTAAATAAATGTATAAAAAGAAACTACTTATAACCACACTAATGTGTTATATTAATACTAGTTCTAATTATATTTGTAATATTCATAAATAGATAGTCTCACAGTATTTAAATTTCAGAGAAGAACAACATTAACACCATATATGTAAATATTCGTATGTATGTTTTCATTATAGAAGTATAATAAAAAAATTAGGTTAGGTTTTTTTCGGTGGACGATAAATGTTTTCTATAATTGTATAACCAGTAATATATTTTTTTTTTTAAACATTTTTTAATTCATATAAGTGAACACACTTTTAATACTAAAAAAATAAATCAATTTTAAATGTTGAAGAATGAAAGTGGTATTTTATAGTAAATTTGATACACAAAAAAAAAAAAAAATAAAAATTTATTGAATTGCAAGAATATTTACTAAACAACAGTCCAGGACAAAACAAATTTTGCTTTTTTTGTTTAAATTAAAAAAATAAAAATAAATAAAAAACCTTTGTAGATAGGTATCATTACCGTTCTCACTAATATTTAGTTCATTTTAAACTTTAAATGTTGTCGAAATCATACTCAAATTATCCCTTTCAGCATCGTCGATTTTATAAAATATATAAAATGTAATATAATTTTTGAAATATTTTATCTTTTTTAAGCAGACTTTAAAAATTTTTAAAATAATCGACTAGTTTTTAGATTTTTTCCAATTCATAATAATAATATCTTTTAAATAGAATATTTATCATAAATTCGTCTTAAAAAAGTTAAAAATATCATGAATATATAATATTCACTATTATTTTTTCAGAAGCTTAAATTTTAAACTATGAATAAATCAGAAAAAGCTATACCTATATAGTTTTTAAGCTTAATACGTAAGGTTTGAAAATGCATCACTTGATTTTTCTTTCTCAAAAATTATTCTTACTGAAATAAAAACTAAACCTTGTTATTGAGTAGGTCACCGTAATGGATGTATTTAATTTTGAGTTCTATGATAAATCACTGTATTCAACGAACAACAAATCTGGACTTGGGCAGTCAGCGTATATTTCTAAGAATATTTTATTATATTTGTTAACTCATAATGATATAGTTAATTTATTCTCCTATTAGTCTTACAGTTGGTTAATTTAATTTTAATCGAAAACAAATTGCATGTATTATTATATATAAATAATAACAATTTAAATATTAATAAAAATTATTAAGCTAATACTGACGTTAAAAAGTGTAAACAGGTGTGTGATACAAAATATAGTTATGTGTAGTATTATTTATAATATTTTTTTTAGATTTTGTGGTTTCAGTATGAAATATATAAGAAGATTCTAGTATTAATTTTTCAATACTTAAATGTAAAAATAAAGTTTTCATGAATTTCTAAATACAAAATACTTTGCTTATAGAAAAAAAATAAAAATAGAAAATTTATCATTAACAGCTACTTATAAACAGCTTAAAAAAATATGAAAATTTTATAAATTTGTGATAAAAAATGTTATCTAAAATTTGGTGAAAATTTCATATTTATACATACCTATATTGTTATTTTGTTTGTTTATTAGTTTTTTTTTTTTTTTTTTTAATTATTTGAGAAATAATAATTATTTTACGGGTGAATATCGAATCTTGTAAAAATTTGACCTTTAAATATTCATAAATAATTTAATTCACTTTCAAAGTAGAATCTTTTTTTCGTAAAAAGGTTGAAAAATGAATAAAAAAACTTTATATTAATCTTTTATATCTTAAATATAAAAACAATATTTTTATAAATTTTTAAGTACAAAATTATTTATTAATTTTTACGATTTTTATGAATTTTGTCAAAGTCTTAATTTTAAACACTATAAAATTATACAAACAAAATATTTTCAATACATTTTAACTGAAAAATTAAAAATTATGAAGAACTTTGTATTAAAATTTCAAGCATTTCTACTCAGCAAAAAATATAAAATATTAAATCAAAATTTATAAAACAAAAAAAAAATAATTGTAAATTTCAAATATCCGGAAAATAATTTAAATATTATGAAAATCTTACTATAAATATATAATGATATTATAAAAATTTGGTAAACAGTACAAGTATCCGCAGGTATTTGTTTTCAAATTTAACAGAAAAAAAGAAACAAAATTTTGCCTAACATTGAATCTGTTAAAAAATTTTAGTTTTTTCTTATTTCTTTTTTTAATGTCTAAGAAGTAAATTGTTTTTATACATTTTTAGATTTTATGATTTAAGCATAAGCCACCTATTTATGAAAAATCTTTTATTAAATTTCCAACATTTTTGATAATTTTTAATTAAGAAATTAATAACTTATGTGGTGCTTTGTACTCAATTTTCAAGGATTTCTGCCAAGTAAATGATTTTAATAGAGATTTAAAAAAAATTTAAATAGTGTACCTATATAAATATCTCACTATTTGTCAAAATATTTTGAAAATTGTATTAGAAATAGAATAATTGTTGAAAATTTCAAATAGATATCTGTAGTTTTTTGTTTAAATGTTACATCACATAAACAAAATTTTGATTTGCGTAAATATTCCTGTTTTTCCTTAATGTTTTATGTGTTTTTTCCAATTATAAAAATAAGTATTGTGAATTTTAAATTTTAACCTTATATAAAAATCAAGCTAAATCCAATTTTATATAAAAAATCAACCCAATTTTTGAAAATCGAAGCATTTAATCAACAATTTATCAAACTTAAAAATAAAAAACATATCATGATAAAATTAATACATTTATTGCTCTACTCAGAATCAAAAAATCATAAAATCGGAAATTTTAACTCAAAGTCAATACTTGACAAAAAAAAGTTTCTTATTTTTTTTTTTTTTTTTTTGTAATTAAAAAACAAACAACAATACAAAATTTGAGATTTATAAGAAATTTTATTGTTATATTTTTGATGTCTTAAAATATGAAAAAATAATATGAAACACCTCATAAACTTAGATAAAAATCACGACTAGATAAAATTATTTTGTAAATAAAACAAATACTTTCAACCAGCATGTCTAAAAAGCCTATAAATTCAAGAACAATTTAATATTATTATTTTGTTAATACAAAGTATATAAACTGTAGTTATAATATTGTATAGTTTCAAAAACTGGATTGATTTTTTTTTTTAAATATTGCATATTATAATATTAAGCTTAAAAATAAATATGATACGAAATTACATCAATAGCTATATATTATAATTATAGGTTACAAAATAAATAAATTCAATTTATTAGCCAGTAATATTATTGAATATTTTTTCCTTAGAATATTAAAACATTTTATAATATAATACGTTGCATATGTACCCGAACACAGCTAGTATAATGATATTAATACTATCTTAGTTCATGTTTTATTATTGAAAAACATATCTCTATTCTTATTTAATTGATGATGTTTGCAAAATATTTAAGCCTGAATCTTGTAACAATGAATTTTATTAAAATAGATGAGACCAGCCGGATTTCCTCTGCAGTAACCTTTTGAAACTTTTGCGCAAAGATTCGGAAGTCTATCAAATATAACTGACTGCGATGTATTTAATGCGCATTCTAACTATAGCGATGAATCACAGACAACTTTTACCCTTCTACCACTCACTCTGTAACAGCTACCGGAAATGATTAAATACTCCAAGCAGAGGTCAGGTAAATTTGTCGCGGACGATAACCCTGGTAGGAAGGAAATGACACAATAAAAATCTTTTAAGCCTAAAAACATTTTATAATCGACATCAACTCTTATACATTTTTGAATATTTTGATGTTGATTTGAACACATTAAAAAGCGAATTTAGTTATTGTGTGCCACTATTAAATCATGGAAATTTATAATAATAAGTTAAAATCTTGTTATTTTTAATAACTATTTGTTATTAATCTATAATAATAGATTATCTAAAATACATTCCTAAATTGATTTTAAAACTAATCTAACTAATAACTAAAAAAATAATGTAATTCTTGGATTCATATCACAGAAATGTGTGTCTCTCTAGATTCTCCATGTATTGATATTTCATTTATATAATCGTTAATCTTATCACAATGACATAAAATATATCCAAAAATATCCAGTTAAAACTGACCTGATATTAAAAAAAAAAAAAAATAGTTTGAAAATTATCTATATCGACTATATTTCTAATAAATTATGTAGAACTGTATAAGCGTTTTGAAGAAATATAGGTTAAACAAAGAAATCTATACATAATATACTTATATAAATCACATTAATATAAAACTAAAAAGTGATATAGTTTCTATTCCTACCATAAATTTATATCTAAAACATTAAAATGGGTCTTCTACTGTAAAAAGTTATATTTATAATAACTATGTAAATATTATATTAAGTATAGTAATAAGTTTAAAAAATAACAAAACTAAAGAATTATAATAGCTGTTTCTTTCATAATCATCATTATATATAGTGTGGAAGATTTAATTTTATATGTTAATCAAATAATAATATTAAATTAATTTACGAACACTCATTAAAATAAAACGTATGTGAAGTGGAATTTCATGTTTCTTAATAAATAGAAAATAATACTCAACTAACATCAAAAAATATTATTTTCTTTTTATTCAGTTTGTCCTATGTTCTGCCTATTTGTGTTAATTTAAAAAAGTAATAAATTTATACTTATATTGATATTTATTTTTTTACGAATATTATCTTTATCTTTAATAATACTATTATAAATAATATTGTTTATTATTGGGCTCAACCCAGCTGTTTATATCGTATCCTACAAGTAATCGAAGTTAGTTCAATTACCGAATAATATAATACATCCACTTGTCATTTATCTATTTATAATGATACTATTATTACTATTACTGTATAATAGTATATATACGTATGCCGGTCCATGTGGCATGTACATATTGTTTACCTAAAAACAGATTCAACTATAAATAAATAATAAAAGTGTCAAACTTGTTGTTTCGTTTAAAATATGGTGAAAATGTTGGATACCTATTTAATATTATAATATGAGTTTCTATTAATTGGATCAATAACTAAACGTTAAGTAGCTATGAAGCCTTGTGATTGTAGTTAAATAATTTAAATGTATTAAAACATAAAATACTATTAATTTATCGGAAAAATCATTTAAACATGTATCTAAATAGTCTATCCAAAACGCTTTGAGATCTTAATATTATTATTGAAACTCTTGAAAAATAAATGATATTTATAGATTTCTGAACAATTTTATTCAATGATATTGTTATCTTATTAATAAATCCAGAAAATGATATTATGTATATATATATATATATATTCATATTTAAAAAAAAAAATTAATATTTAATTTAAGTATGAATATAGCTAAGTTTGCGTAAAAAAAAATGTAAATAAATAAACCTGAAAACATCATGGTTATACAGAAAAGTACTTGAGTATGTTGAAAACTTGAAAAAAAATGCTTACATAATCAATTATGATATTAATATATTAAAATTTCGCTAAGGCTAGTCAGTAAATATACATCATATGAATGGATAATATAATGATAGTATAAAATTTACATTGCATATGTTGTTTTCAAGACTTCTGTATTACGGTATACTATAATTATACGAAAATGAAACGCAGTTTAGTTATGACCATAATGTACGTCATGATAATGATTAATAAATAGTAGTTTAATATGCGCAACGTGCGGTTAAACAAACGGCTCAAATGAAACAACATAATAATTTACATTTCTATTTTCTATACATATCTCTCATCTATACATTTGTATCAAATTTGCAAGTTAGCTAGTGTATTTATTTTATATTGTTATTTTGAATATATTATATTACATATAGTTATTTTTTAGCCTTTGAAGAAATCCGATTTGTATGTATTGAACTAGGTTAGTTATACGTATAAAAAGTGTTGAAATATGATTTGAAGTGACTGAATATCAGTCATTTCTGGATACTATTTTGATAGTAAGTTTTTTCGCTTTATACAGAAATCAAACCTTCAAACCTATAGATTGGTTTCAATGATCTATTGTTTTTGTATACACGAAAAATTATAAAGCTAAATATTTATTTTGAATGTCATATTACCATTAACTTTAGGACTCAAGATGTACTTAAATTTTAATTCAACTTGGCTTGAGCATCCTTAATTAACTCATAGTTGCACGAATAAATTGACTAAAATATGATTTTATCAATTTATTATTTTTAGTGCATACTAAAGTGTAGATTAAAATATTTGTAAAGACATTTAAAAGTGCTAACTAGTAATATGTATGTACAGATGAGATTATTCTGAGTGACTGATTCATAATCAACATAGAGCCGAACCTATTAGAGTTATCAATTTGAAATGTTGAGGGTAGATTAATATTATAATTTTGTCATGAACTAAAAAAAGATTTTTAAAAATTTTGATTTTAAAGAGTTTAAATTGGTAAAAAACAAAACTTATATACTTTGATGAGTAAGTGTTTAAAAATCATGAGCTTTTACCTCACATTTTTAGGCTCTTTTTTAGACAGACAATTTTATGTGGCATGCTCAAGAGTCGGTACGCTTACAAGTTTAATAATTTTGGCGTTAAATGAAAATACACACAATTTAATTTATAGATAAATCTTATAATACAATTTTTTCCATAAATTATTATTTTTATTACATATCTATTAAAATTTCGTGGATAAAGCCGAGTATAGTAACCCGTTAATATTCTATAAAATATTTTTAATATATTATAATTCAGAGTTTTTTTAATAAATTACTAAGAAAACAAAAAAGAAACAATTAATACTAATAAAAAAAAAGGAAGAAGTTAGAGTTAAAAGAATTTAAGTACAAAAAGAAATTTGTATGAAATATCCTAAAGGGCTAGCCAAATTTAAGTGGGTTGACAAATAAAGCGTTCAGGAAATCGTTCAGCAAAACCCACCGTCACAACTATTTTTACTTATAAAAATAAGTTTATTTTTTACGTAGTCTTGACTTTCAATTATTTGTTATTTAAAACATGTATATAATATGTGAAAAAAATATTTCAAGACAAAGTATGTGTATTGCGACAAATATTTAACTTACATAGTTTTAACATTCAACATACCTTTAAGCTCTAAGGTTCAAAAACCCCAAGGCACCGACCACTATCCCACTATTTATAATTTGCCCTGCTACATTGCTAGTATGATTAAAGTGTTATGATTTTAACAAAATTTTTTCAAGATTGAAAATGCCATACTAAATATACAGAATCAAAAATATATATTTTCGTTATCGTTTTCGAACTTTACCTCGAATAATCAAAATTACCTAATATTAACACAAATCTAAACGAGAGTAAGCATTATGGATATTCTAGGTTTTAGTCACTATGTAGGTTTTTAATCTAGATGAAATAATATTTACATTGACAAAAATAATAACACACAATAATAGTACAACTGTGCACATAAGCGCGTCATACCTAACATAGGTACAAACTTAATGGTTTATGGCTCAAGTAGTATATATTTGTATTTTTTGACTCCATTTTATTTTATTTCTGCGATAACTACATCATATTTGTCGAAACAGCCCAAAAAGTAAAGATTTTCTTTGTAATATTACAAGGCAACGACATAATCTTTTGCTTCGTAAAAATCCGTGTCATACAAACATTTTGATTTTTTTTTTATGAAATCTACTGAAATCAATTTTCAAAAGTTATATTAGAAAACAATGTGATGTGTAATTTTTTTTTATTTTTACATAGCTATTTATTCATATTTTATATCAAGTATAATAAGTTAATATTTAAATATTATTTTCACAATTTTTTCAAAACTTATCTGGTAAAAGATATGACTAAGCAACACATTTCAGTAAAGGTTCTGATTTCTACTACAGTTATCCGCAGGGCGCAGACAATAACTACTGTAATGGAGCATTTCATAGAAAATTCGACGGACTTAACTTCAGGTTACGCATTATTTTTTCATAGCATAATTCTTGACACATAATATCATAATACAATAACGTAAACTTTAGAATGAGAAAGATACACGTAGGTGGGCGTTTGTCGATTACAATAATAAGAGTTTCGATAAGAAAAACAATTATGGTGATAAAACAATGTATTTATAATGGAATATACGAGTTATTAAGATTCATAACTCACGAATTTTATCGATTTATTTTATTATATTAGTTTATGTAAATATGTATATACATAATATATCGTATTACTATGCTGCTTTTACCGTGGGGATAGCCGTCATCGTCGAAGATTGACTCAAACATTATCGTACGTTCGGCAAAAATAAAAATAATAATTCAAAAAATATCTCTCTTGGGTTTTCGTTTTATTACTGTGGTTGGTTCATGTTTCACGTTTTTCTTTCAAACATAATTTGAAGGTCGCAAGAAAAAATTCAGCGATGCAGAGAAAAACAGACGACCCTCGTCTTCTAATTACATTGTACGTACCCTAATTATTAACTGTATTAACATAACGTACCGACGCGAGCGTAGTAAGTAAACATAGGTATATTTTAGATATGTTAGTTCGTAAAATTGGCAATATTATTTTGTAGAATATATAAGAATAAACTCGAAAAAAATACCTACGATATATAGACACCGTCGAGCGAGAAGGGAACCGGAGAGTTCATTAACCGGCACGTCACGAAATCCTAATGCGCCCCCCGACCATACTATAAAATGTTGAATTGCATAAATAGTTAATGGTACCGTATTGACCCGGACGAACGGCGAACAGCCCTACGAGCCTATAATTGTATTATTGTATGAAGGTGTGTGCGTGTGTATGGTATGTGTCTTTTCAGTTTATAGCGCGACCGATTACACATAATACATGATATATATTTATGCGCTGGCGACATATCTATATATATATTATAATATTGTGTATACGAATTATTTATCATGATTATAATAATTATTATCTTTTTTTTTATTATTTTAAAAATACATTTAAAACGTGTAACGCACGCCACTGCGACCACTCCTATTATACACATGCAGCAAATATATGTTAAAATTACAAATTTACAACTCCCTCTTAGGGTCACGTCACCGTACATTTTAAATACGCCACAGTCTGTTCGTCATAGGCACACGTGTGCGCGAATGTCGTCGCGTGATGTACAACTTTTTATGCGTTCCTATCGGTTGCGAGGACATCGTATATCGACTTCCCATAACCGTTCACGCTAACATACAGTATGACCGGTGTAGACTGATTCGATTCGCACACACTTTTAATATTATATGAGGATGTGTACGAGGAGAGGGTTGACGTGAGAATGAGACACATCATACCAGTTAGATTTTTTTTTCATATCAATAAATTTATAACATTATAACATTATTATAATTTATAAAATATTACAGAAGTGACATATTATTTTTTTTATAGTTTTATTATACTATATTTATAAATTGTTTTATTTGATAATGTTGCTAAAATAATAAAAGTACGAAATTTAATATTGAGTTATTAACTTAATATATCTACAACTTATTTAAAAAAAAATAAATAAAAATTATTTTGAATTAATTAAAAATACAATAGAAATCGATAATTGCCCAATAAAATTGGTTTATTTAATTAAAGTGAGAATATTTACTTTAAATTTTAAGTGTATTTAAGTATTTGTAGTTGAAATACATAAAAAATACATGGTAAATAGTGCATGACGTACAAAGTAAACCGTCCTCTCGAACATATCAAATTGCACAATTTTACTCGTTAAAGCTAAATGTATGTTTTTCAATCAATATAAGTGTAAGTTAAAATACATACACTAATTTATTTTATTTTTATTTAATGTGTTGAATTAATTTTATAATATATATATATATATATTAATAGCTATATATAATATTTATTTTAATCATATAAAAAAATAAATTAATGAATAATAGTACAAGTTATATAACAAGTATTTATATGAAACTGTCGAAAAATGAGATAAAAGTCGATTTTTAATAACTAATTTAAAACATTTAAAACAACATAATTCTGGTTTATTCTCAAATATTAAAAAAAAACTAAATTACTTCGTAAAATTAGTGAAGACAGTTACCCTTTGTTACAAGTTTAGCAAACATTAGTCATTACGTCACGAGTTGAGTTTATGGTTAAAGAAGACATTTGTTTTTTTTTAATTAGCTTTCTTTAATAATTAATGGTTTATTATTTTATCATTATGTATATTTTTATGAATATAACTTAGGTTTTATTTAAAAAAATAATAAATAGGCAACTGACAAAAAATATATATTAATTTTGTTTTCCAACAAAATATGACATTATATTGTGACTTTTTATTAAAACAATAAAATTACATAACGTTTTTAAACCATACATATTTAATAATAAACCATATTACTTTAACCTATTTTAAACTTTAAAGCGTTAACATAATATGTTTATAAATATATATATTATATGCTTATAATATTATAATGATATTATAGTCAAATTATATATGATTAAAGAATAATAAAACTAAAATACTATTAATATTTATTGATAATTTTAGAGGATCGTTTTTAATTCAAGCTTGCCTAAATAACTGCGTAGTTTATATATATATATATATAAAAAAAAAATGTTTAAGCTATTTTAGCGTTATTTGGAGTTTAAATAATACCAATAACTGTTTTAACGAGTAAAAGTAAACTTTAAGTTTATCAACAAAACTAAACTTTCATGATTAATAGCACCATCCCAAAGTGTATTGATACTGTTCGTCTAATCGACAAGGTATAACGTCATTATATTTTCACATTTATTGTATTCAGTAGTGGTTGTTCTGTATCGAGTTGGTATCCAAGTAAACCGTATGGTGCGTTACACGTTAAATTACTTTTCTTTTTATCTTAAATTTATGTTCAAAAATTCTTAATTTGCACAAATTCATTACATATTATAAACACCCTTAGATAGATATATTATAATAAGCATATATATAATTATAGCAATTAAATCATATCATTTATGTATAAGTATAAAATAATTTTATATTTTTTTCCATCTTCTCGTATATAATATACTGATAGTTAATGCTCGTACATACACTTAATATGATATTATAAACGTATACTTAGACCTCGTGGACTGAAATCTGATACTTTTTTTAACCCCTATTACCCGCAATGCGATTGCTGGCCGATATTTGATTTATGACCGCTGAATAAGCAAGTGGAAAGTAAATGAAACCTCTGCGAAAATTTAATTTAGGTCGGTCTAAAATATATTACATCTATTGACAAAAATATGACAAGTCTTAGTATTATAGCAACAATTGTAGGACATACAGCTTACGAATAATATAAAATTTTAAAAACATATTTAAACACGAATAATTACAACTGTGTGGTGTACATTTTATTTAGGACTCTATACACTATTTTATTAGAAAATTATGTTTTTGTAATTTTCTACCGCTCTAAAAGTAATTAATTAATTGAAGTAACTAATTACTTATTTGTGCATATATTATTTTTTATATAAAAAAAAAAAAAAATAGACTCGTATAACATACATTATTAATTCAATACTAAATATTTAATTTCACTAATATATCATATAATGTACTCTAAAAATAAATTTTTTTGTGAGAACAAATAAAAATTTAATGCAAAAGTATGTAGTACATTACCATAATTTTTAAATGGTATTATATCTACAGTATATACTTCCTAGAACCTATAAAAAATAAATGTTCTTATACTAAATTGATAATTATTATTTATTAGCTTTTATAATGTTTTATATTTGACTAAAAATACATTTTATGAAATTGAAATATAATATATGTTATACGTATGCATGCAAATATAGGTCATAAAAGACCTCATTATGATCGTGTCATGGCTGGAGCTTATTTTAAAAGGACACAAAACTCTTCATTTTCTTTTTTTTTTTTTTTTTGTACAAAAATCGATTACGCAATAAAAAAATTAATTTCTTACATTTGTTAAAACATACGATATTTTTACCCTCTACTCAGTAGTAAAGATACCAACGTACTAATGATTTCTGCAAAGTCAAAGGTGATGTGGTTATCAATAATTTATAAAAATATATGTATTTACAATCCTAATACTTATGTTGTTTAAGTTGTAGACCATTGAATATGAATAATATTTTAAGAATAATTAGATATATGTCATATTATTATAAACTAAGCTAGATTTAAGATTTAGTATATCATTTATATGTGAATGGTTGAGGAGATATCTCCGTGTGGAACAATATAATTAATGTGTATTTTAAAAATTATATTATTGTACAGTATTCACTAACAAGTTCAGCTAAATAAAAAACATAAATCTTTGATAATATTTAAATAAGTAATTACACATAATAATAATACATTATTATTATATGAATATCTTAAAATATTATACGTCAATAAATAATCATAAAAATGATATGAAACGTTCGGATAAATATTTTAAAAATGATTTTTAATTATTATTAAACAAAATGTTCATACATAGTATAAATAAGTGTTATGAAAAAATGGCAATATACTTGTATGATATAAATTTAAATTACCATTCATTTTATTTTTGATGAATACCTTAAATATATTTTAATATTATGTTTATTTTGAATTTTAGCAAAACATATTTGCAATTTAAATTTAACTTATGCTACATAGTACTTACACGTTTTTACGTGTATTTGATAAACTCTATAAATTTTTTTATTACAAATCAAGTATTTTATTTTTACAAATGGTCCAAATAATGTTAATACATTTTTATTTTTATTTATTTATAATTTTATCAAGGGAGTCTGTCCATAATTCGTTTATTTCAGTAATTTTTTCACACTTTTCATATCATAGAATTTAATATCAGTAATTTATGAAATATTTGAATATAAAATAAGTGCAAGATAAAACATACAAAATTGTTTTGTAAACTTCCTGATCTCACCACTTGTTTTTTTTAACCCGAAGAGAACATATGTAATTGAATTATAATGAAATTATAAGATGTATGTAATAAAATATTATTAAAAATTAAGAATTAGTCATTAAGTATTTTATTATATCATATTTATGTATATATATATATACTTAAACATGTATAATATACGCGTTATTGTTTTGATTTCAATAAAATAATAGTGATAATGGTAGAGAGTTTTAAGTAAATAACTAATCAATAAAAACAATTATTTATTTATTTTTTAGTTGCAATGGAAATTATAATATTATATGGAAGATAATTTATATTTTTTACATACTTAAAAGTCTAGATAAAAATAATATATTATCTATGTATGATGAATTAGTTTCAAATGAAATAACTTGTTTAATTGTTAGCATTAGTGATACATTTTTTAGTAAAAAATTATAAAATAACTTTATACATCTAGGTACTTTGATACGTTAAGAATTTAACAACTAGAAACTTAACTGAAATAAAATGTTTGCCTCTAAAAATAATCATTATAATTTATGATGTATCGAATGATATAATATTAAATTTATCAATATTTTATTTTAATCTCAAAAAATATAAGTAATTTAATTTATTATTTCAATTGATTTTTTTTTCTATTTGATCTATAACATTATTAGGTTGTATATTATGTTTAATAATAGAATATGTTAAAATTTAATTTAATTAATTATAGTCATTCCAAATGTATTCAATATACTTACAAAATATTTATAATTTATCAAAAGAAAAAAATACTTTTTAGTTTAGGCAGAAAAATATATTATTTTTTGTTTTATTTTTTACAAATATTCTCATGAATATATATTGAGTGGTTAGTTTCTACTTGATTTTTTAAATAATTAAAAATAGAAATAATGACAAATTATAAGAAGTATAACAAATACGTACCTAGTGATCATATAATCTATCCTTCACTATCTTAAAAAAATAAAAGTGAATATTTTCCATACTTTCCTTTCCTACATCTCACCAAAAGAATAACGTACCAATCCATCGTCTATTGAAGGATAAATGATTGATGTGTACGTCATTTTACGTTTTATTTTATTTTTCATTTTATCTAACGATTGAACTATAATATAAATAAAATATTAATCGAAAAATGCATTTCAAAAACTTCTTAAGCCTTTTCTACTTTACTATGCTTATATGTTACTTCTGTCGAGTTGGCCGAAAGGATAGCACCCTTTAACAAAAGGTCCTAACAGTCAATTATCCTCGGAGCTATATCTAATGACCCTATCGTCTTCACTTCCACCATCACCCACTCTAATCAATTGAAACCCTATGTATCACTTCATTATTATTTGTTTTTATCCAATGGGATTTTATAACGAAACTTGATGAGTCTTTTAGTATTATTATTATAATTATTTATTTATAGCTATACAATGTATATGTCTACTTTTTTTTAATAATCTAATATTAATTAAATTTTGCACTATTATCAAGCAATAAAATAGAAAAAGAGATCTCGATAAATGTTTACAAAATGCATCATAACTTAAAGTGAAAATATGACAAATCAATAGGCATTAAACAGTTTTTACGCCAATGTATCACAAACATTTTTTACACATTATATTTAATATACCTAATATATAAAATATTCGTACTATTTTTTTTTTCATATTGATCGAATTTCAATTCTTTAACACCGAATAAACAACACATATTGGTATTAAAACATTTATTACTTGACTATACTTAGATACATAGATTTTTTATAAATCTGGTGATGAAAGAAATAATCTGATATATATATATAAAAAAAAACTTATTTCAAAGTACATATATAAGTATTTAATGCGTATATTAAACAAAAAATATAAACTTTTTTCGTCGTCAGAGCATTAGTGGACGCCATATCCGACTGTCGTAAAGGTACACTTCCGATAACCGACAGCATCGTTTGAAAAATATGTGTCATTGAAACGGAAAATCCCCACGAAAACAGAAACGATCATGTTTCACGACATCCACATTCAGATTTTAGCGTCGTTTTCGTAAAATTTTCCGATTAATATGAATAGTGTGTGTATGATGATGCCTTGAGTCATATACAGTAATCTTGAGATTCGTAGGAAATAATAAAGTGACCATCGTCGAGTTATCGAGGAGATTCTTGAAATCTTGAAATACGACAATCGTGATAAATATTATTTTTGTTAATCCATTTAATAATAATTGCTATTTAAATTCTTTATATTTGATTTATTTTTTTACTTTAATTTTTTTTTATTTTCTCCATATTATTTTCAAATTATACGCGCCAAATACTCATTAAGTAATAACGAAATAAAAACATTTATTATCATACATTTTATTTTACTAATTTTATGTTTGTTTAATAGTAGTGTGTTACAGTTAAAACTTGAAAGTCTTGGGGGTTGAAAAATAAAAATGATACTGATAAAGTTTATTCTATTATCACGTTTCTGGATTATATCACTTTCTCTGACAAGTACAAGATATGTGACAAATATTTTAACATACATAAGCCTAAATTTAGTAGCTTAGCGTGGCGCGTTGGCTGCTGTCAGTTGCGGAGTGCGACTGGGAGTAGCGGCTACAGCTATTAGCTCCCGGATGGGTGACCACCCGGGTTCATAGTGGTTAAAAACCTTGCCACACATACACGCGCTATCAACCATAACAACCGTAACAATCGTAAGAAAAATAAACAATCTACCGTACCAACCTCATCCCCACCACAGTTTATAACCCCTAATATAGTTGATGGCCCTAGTTTCCAGGCTGAAGTTTAATAAAAAAAAACCTAAATTTAATAATTATACCCACACTTGCATACTAAATTAATTGTTCAGTTTTAAAATATAATATGTTTAGTTATATTTATATTATTATTTAGTTTTTTTTTTTTTTTTTTTTTCATAATATTTTGACAAAATATTTTTTATTAGATATGTATATAATATATATTATGAATTCTGTGTTCGTCCAAAGATTTTACTGGTCCTAAAAAATTAATTTCCAAATATTTTCTTTGTCAAACAATGATCATAATTTATTATTTAAATGTTTATTATAAGTAAATATGTTATTTATGAGTGAAATAATACACACTCTAATGCTTTCAAAAATGTATTTCTTAATAAATTAATTAAGTTAATTAATTAATTGCTATTAATTACTTTCAAACACTTTATTTTTCAAAACGTTTTATTCTTAAATAATAAATATATATGTATATTTAAAAAAACATACAATATAAAAGTATTAACAAGCCAAAAAAATAAATCATAATATGTATGCTATTAAATATAAATTAAAAGGAATGCATGCTAAACGTAAAATTACAATATAATATATAAGTATTAATGTATTATACATATATGTTTGTTTATAAGATATACAATATTCAATATAAATATTATATAATGTTAAAATACGTGATTGATTTTTACAAAATATAAAGTTAGTTTTTGATTTTTTGAAAGATATAAATTATTTAATTATTCCAAGTTGGACCAAAATTAACTTTATTATTGATTATAATTATAATTATATACGAAATAAAGATTTTCGTAGAAATTTATACACGCACATTTCAATGACTTTTCATGGAATGTCTATTATTTTGGATCAGAATGTATTTCAAACACCTGGTTTTAAAACTTTTTAATTAATTAATATGTATGATAGAATAATGAAACGAGAATATAGGACTATCTACAATGCATATCAATTTTAGAGAACTACCGTAACTATATTCATAAACAATGTAAAAACACGCAATGGCATGATTAAATTGATCGACAGGCAAAAATATTATTTTATGTTCTACAGAAAGTAGAAACCATTATTGTCATTGATATAAATTAGAGACAAGTATGCACTGTGTAATGATTATTATATGATACGTTTACTTTTGTTGATATAATAAACACATAATTTAGGGAAGTTAGTATGAAAGATGTGTTAAATTTAAATTTAATGATAAATCATTACATATACGTACACGTACACGCACAAAAAAAGTTTCTATCTGTATTAATATAAATAAGTCTATATTTCTAAACATTTTAAATAAAAAATTAATTTTTCAATTAAAAATACGATAAATTGAAATAATCTCTAACAAAATTAAATCGATTGTTATTTCTCTATTATACAAAAATGTTGTGTACCTATACTTGTTGTACCTTCTTATATATGATATAATTTTCATAGCTATCACATAAAAAAAAAATTTAAAAAAAAAACAATAATTATTTTTAATTAAATACTTGCGATATTAATTAAAATAAGTTTTGTATATTTTATATTCGCATATTTTAATTTTTAATATTTAAAATATCCTAAATTTCAAGTGAATAGGAGAGAGGCGCTCAGGAGCAGAGCAATTTATGCTCATTGTTTAATTCATGTGTGAAATTACTAAATAAAAATATTTATATTTTATATTGTTTCAATTATATTTTAGTTTTCTTATTATGTATTTAAATTTTAAAATAATTATAGTAAAATGTTTACATAAATTATATAAAATTAAAATAATATTAAAATAATAATATTTTTGATTTTTATAATAATTTGATTAAAATGTGCTTAAAGTATTTTGTATACTGACATTAAAATATGTGTATTATAGATTACAACAAAACTTGATATCTTTGCATTGGCTACATAAAAATAACAATTAGAATTTTTCATACCACATATAAAATAAAACGCTATCTCTCAAACAGCTTTTAAATTTTTAGTAAAAAGTTGAAAAACTACTGCAAAACATTATGATGATATGTTATACGATTTTCTAAACTTATTTGGTGTACTATTATATTAATTTTGCAAGTATACATACGTAAATTAATTAATTAAATTACAATTTATCATAGTTTACATATACACATTCACGCACATATAAATATAGGTTAAATAAAGTTATTTCCTTGTTCGTAAAAGTTTTTTTTTAGTATTTTTCATGAAATATTCTTCATACAATTGGCATGTTATTGCGTAGGTCTCTTAGTTATTGAACAATCCATATGTATTCATTCGAACCGCACCCAAGTCAAAATAATTGCATACCTAGATTGTTATCTATTATAGTAATATAATTGAAATAGGTATATATCAATGTTATATTTAGTTGGTTAGAACATGATATTTTTATGCACCTAATGTATACAGTCACTAATTATGAGTAAAATTTAACGAATTTATAAAATTAAACGAGTTAAATATTTATAAAAGTACATATAAATATCTATAGGTTATTAGATATTATATTATGTATGTAACGCATATAAAATACTTATTTTAGTGATACTAATAACCAATAATTTTAACAATAATTTTTATGTAGTTTTTGATCCGTTTTAATTTTATATTAAAAGCACCATTGGTATTTTTAATTTATGTTAATGGTTACTGTAATATAATCGCCTAGAAAATCTATGTACCTAATAACTAAATCTTTTTCAAAGTATATTATTTGCTAATAAAAAAATATTAATTTATAGTTATCATTAAGACGTAAAATTTATACAACCGATAGGTAATTTAATTTTAGAATATTACAATATAAATAATTTATTAGTTATGTATTTTGATATATTTTTTTATTCTTACGTATTAGTGAATTATTTAATTTTACCAAGTACAATTCATAACTTTATTTATATTATTTTATACTTTTTATATTGAAATTAAGACTAAACAAATTACATATTATACAATTGTAATATAATATCTATAATGTTACATAGTATTGAATAGCACAATAAAATACAAAAACAATATTTTCAAAAGAATAGATTAAAATAATTTACCAATACGATTTTTTCTAAGTTATAGTATTTAATTTGAACTAATGTAGTAAGATTTAAAAATTATTGTTTTTATAGATCAATAATATTACTAAACTAACGAGTTTTTAATATAATATGTACTTATAATGATTATAATAACAGTTACTTCGATTTAATTACTTGATAATTGTATTATAAAATTATATAATAATTATAATAATAGGTAAATAATACTTATATGTCAAATAATTTATATTACACAAAACAAACTATGATTTTTTTCAAAAATGATAATATCAGGGAAGTCAAAACATATACAAAAAAAATATACAATTAATTATCAAATATCTATGACCTACGTATTATATAATCTATTATATATTAATATTTGTCATAATTTAATTTTTTAATGATATCGAAACAATGTATCACAGCTTAACTAGTTAATAAAATTAAAAAAAACTGTTATTAGTATACTTCCATATTTTAATTTACTGAAAAATAGAAAACTATGATTTATGGATCTTAAAATGAATATTTTTTTTCTTTAAATAGGTATATATCACGAGTAAGAAGGTACATAACAAACCTATGATGAAATAAACGATTAAGAAATTTAAAATGAATAATTTTATTAAATGTATATATTTAAAATGAAAATAGTTTAATACTTGTTATTAAATTATATCATACCTACCTATAAAAATATAATTTTATTTTTTATTTTTTTTCAATAAAATGACACCTTTTTATAATCTACATACAACAAAATATAATAAGTAATAAGTGTAAAAGGTTACATAATTTGACGACTTGAATGAAGGAGGCGTCCAGTGACATTACTTCAATGATATATTACTATACTAGATATGAACGAATTTACGTAAATATTGCACTATAATATCATTCAAATAATCTAAAAATAGTTATAAAAAATAATGATTTTAACTCAATGTTTTAACAACATATTTTACACAATATCAACATTTAAAAAAAAAAAAAGATTTTTTTTTAATAACATGATTTTAAAATATTTACTTTTTAAGCGTTAACAATTCTCTTTAATTATTAAAAAAAAAAAATTTAAAAATATCAGTTTAAAATAATTAATTAACAATTGAATTAAATAAAAACGAATTTTCAGTGAAGTGTTATTATAATTACGAACAATTGTGTTAATTAGCTGTTCTACTTTATTTTTGTTTGGTAGTATACAGGTATGTTTTTTTTTCAATTATTGTAAATGTATTACGAGCCACTGATGGTTCAAAGGGATTTGGATCGTGTCCGAAACGGCCATACTGGCGCGTGTCGCTAAGGCTCCCGGACCAATCAATATCCCGTGACGATCGCCGGGGGTTCCCAAAAAATTACTAAAGTCTAGACCAAAGATAGAGGTGACCTATAAAATTATTATTAATAATATCGTATTAAAAAAGTTCACTTCTATATGTATAAATTCCATTCTACTTTCTAATAAATCAATTCGGGTAAAATTTAATATTAATTTTTCCTTGTAGGCCGTCACGCAAACGCGATTACTGTTGTATATATGACTGTGTATATACTATACTATATTATATTTATATATACTACAAGTATAATATCAGTTTATTGTTATTATATTACGAGAACCATTGAGAGTGAGTGGGGTGAAAACCAGAAATGTGGACAGAGGGTTGTTTCATTTGGTTTTGAACTTAGAGGGTCATAGAATTCGAAATTGATGGATTAGTTGCAGGTGACGCCCTAAATTATAGTTGTATAAAAAAAAAACATTGTTTTTAGCGTCAACATAAGTAACAAAAATAAAAAATAAAATCCGACGGAGAATCTAAAAACTGAGTAATATAAATACAATTTCTATATATATTTTATTAGAAAAAATAAATTGATTTTAGTCAGTACGTAATTATTATTAGTGGATTCCATACAACTTATTTAGTATAAAACAAACCATTTTTATTTTTATTTTTTTTATTATTATATAATTTTATCAATTTTCACATGGAAGGAAAGAATATGTAGATGAAATTATTTTAATTTTGTAATAATTTATCTTTATTAAAACTTTACGTCCGAATCATTTAAAAACCTATTCCATTTATGAATTCTAATAGTTTTAAAAATATTTAATTACTAATAGTAATAAAAAAAGTACATCAATCATTTGTCATCTTAAAATTTTCAAAAAAAAAAAAAAAAAAAAAACAATACATAATAAACTGTATCTAAAATTTATGAAATATTTATAAATACTTATTTAACTAAAGTTTATCTATTTAGTAATTAAAAATAAATATGCTAGTAATTAATTTAAAATTATGATTATTATGCATTGAAGTAAATAAGATTAATATATATATATTCTTTTTCTACAAAGATATTTGAGAATGAAAATATTTTAAATTCTGAATTCAAAATGAATTACCAAACAACATGGCGTGACTAAATATTACCATACAATGAAACGCTAGACAGTTAAAACAAATGTCCGGTATTATAGTTTAAATAATAATATTAAGATTGAGATTGTATTCTATTATTTATACTTAGGTAAAAAAAATTATATCGTCTAGTTATTAAAAAGTTACTTTTAATAGAAATTAAAAACTATATTCACATTTAATTTATTTATAAATATATGTAATATTTGGCTCAGTGATTTATTGTTAATTTAATAAAAAAAATGATGAGGGATTGAAGAAGTTTAATATTGTTATTAATTATAACTGATTTAAATTCTCTATTTCATAAAATAATAAGTATGGAAAAAATTCAGAAATACAAAATAGTAAATACTGAGTAATTTTGTTTTAATAATAACTATGTATTTTTTTTTTAAATTCATTATAAATTATAATATCATAAACTGTCAAAGACAAAATTATTATGATTATCTACACTAATGTAATTAAGTTACATATTTACTACGCCGTTATAGTAAAATAAGTTTACTTACATTTTAAGCAGAAGGTATTCTACTGTATTATGTATATGTTACCCTAGCACAGTTATCTCCTATAATAGTAAAACTATGGTACCCATCAATGTCCTGAACGGTTAATAAAGCTAAATTTAGTTTTAAATTCTGATTATATTAAATTAGAATTTAAACTGATTTATTCGGATAAGTTTATATTTTGTTAAATTATAATCACGTATTTGTTAACACAAATGTGGGTAATATAAAATAAAAGCATTTAATGAAAGTTATATTTTTTTCAAATTTTTTATTCGAACCCCTTATTTTTAATAAAATTCTATAATCTTTTTTTTTATATTTTAAGTGAATATAATATGTTATAAAATTCATGTGTTAAATGTATGTTGTAGTTACAAAAGGTTTTTACCATAATTATATATAATGCATTTAATTTATTTTGTGTCAACTATTATTACGCTAGATTTTAGGAAATGTTTAGATTTCCTTATTTATTAATTGAAAAATATACATGATTTTTATTTTAAGAGGTATTTCAATGAAGAAATCAACCAATATTAAGCACACATGGGTTAGGAATTGCGTAATAACTATTAGCTCAAATTGTTTTTTATTCTATTTATGGTACTATATTGCATTGGCAACATTTCAAAATCATGTAAAACACATCGTATTAAAACAATCAAAATGTTAATTAATTTGAGAATCACTAGAAATTCTTATGTTACGAAAATCACATTTCAAAGGGATGTAATATTGAAATAACAATTGGTAAAATATTTATTATTCGAAGTTAAATATAGTAAATATCACGTTTTACGAACTCTGAAACAACGTTCAGAAATTTATAACATTCAAGTCATTAAAAATTGATTAATCTATATAAGTTATTTAGTGTATGATAAGAATATATTATAAGTAACGAACTTTATTTTAATAAAGTAGGTATCTACCCATTTGTAAAAAAAAAAAACAGGTTTCGGTTTTTTATTAACATTTAAAAATGAATAACTTTTTGATATAGATTTCATCATATTGAATAAAAATAATCATCAACATAGTATTATGGTAGCATTTTTTTTTTTTGTAGCACGTGCGTTGACAGTATTTTATCTATGTATAAATACATAATTTATTTCGTTTCATTCAAAGTTTTTAATAATAATTGGTAAATTATTCGTTTAAAATTCGTGTATTATTAAGATCAATAGAAAATATCATATAAAACGAATTTTACAATAGCAATTAATATTCCAGACAATTTTAAATGATATAATAAATGTATTCTTTGTTTTTCTCTTATAATGTCGTTATAATAATGATTAAATGATTATACTCATAAATAAGATAATTACTTTATTTTTTGTTCAAGAGTATATCAACCGATTACACGGTATCTAAAAAAATATCGATCGTAGTAATAAAACAAGAGTAATATAATTATAACGAAATATTAAAAATGAAGAATATTTTTATTATTTTTTTCCTTATTCGATGTAATCATTTTATCGATTTCTTTACGATAAATATTATTTTGTAAACAACTAGAATATTATGTTATGTATCATTTTTTTTACCAATTATCTGTTGTATAAATCGATATTTATGTACTAATAATTTTCTAAATTAAAATATGTATTTGGAAAATAGTAAGCGTTGGTACAATTTACATATTATTAGTATTTTAAAAATACTTAATATTACTTAGGTTAAGTAAACATAATTTAAAGATTTATTTATTATTAGAGACAAAAATTTTTTTGATCTATCAATTTCAAGACTGGTATCTCTATCTAGGTGTAGAATATTCGTTACATTTTATATTAATATATGAACGCACTCTATTGCCAAAAATACCAACCAAGAGTATAAACTATTACTAATAATATTCTTTTTGAATAAAAGAATTTTCCAACAGATGTCGTGCTCAGTTATACGCAAAAAAATTATTATAATAATTATTTAACAATTATTGTATTTATTTAATGTGTAACTAAAAATCAAGACAAAATTTATTTTACTTGGTATTTTTTCAATGAGATGTTGTATAATATTATACTTTAAAGAGTATCGAAAAAAAATTGTGTAGGTACCTAGAGCGATATCTACGAAAGACTACTCTGTAATAGTATAATTATATAAAAAATATACACAAGAGTGATTCACCAAAAATGCTCAGTTGCCCTTCAATAATAAAATTTTGTCGATAGAATTTAAAGACTATATTTTAGTACAATTAGATTTTTTCAATTTAAACTTTAAAGATTATTCTGTTGTGATGAAAAATTATTTTTCTAATGAGATCCAATCTTTTATATTTTAAACTGTTAATTAGATAAGCTTTTGAAAATATTAATGTTCAAATAAGTAGGTAGTATAAGTTATAGTTACAAAGTATTATTTTTGTATAATAGTAAATTTTCTTTAGTAACGGTTTTATACAAATTATAAAATATAATATATAGCAAAATGATTAATAGGTATTTTGTACTAGGATAATTTTTATAAATTAAAATTTAAATACATTGCATAAAATAATATTTTTCAAATTATCAAAACACACATTTATAAATCTATTATTATTTATTTTTAATTACAAATCTTTGTATATTATAGTTAAATAATTTGAAAAAAACTAGTTCGAATTTAAATTCATATAACAAAATCAAAATTTTTAAAAACAAAAAAACTTAATATTCAATAAAGGGAGGTTCACGTGTAAAAAAAAAAATAAGTTTTTATTAATAGATTAGAAACAAAATGCTAAATATTTCAATACATGATTCTTAAAGTTAAATTTAAAAAAAAAAATGATTAAATTGATAATTAAAAAAAAAATATACTGAAAAATATTTGGTTCATCGCTTCATATAATCAATACATATAATTGTAAATAATATATCAAAAATGTATTTAGTAACACTATACCTATAGATATTTAAAACATTTTTTTTTTATATATATATTGTGCTACTTAAGATAACCTCTATTAACTCTTTTTAATAGATCATTGTAGGTTTTTTTATTTAATTTCAATTTTATTCATCGTACAAAATAATTAGAAACAATTTTAGTGTTTGTAGAGATATTTACGAAAAATAAAAAGTACCCAATTTTCCACGGTTTTAATATTTTATAATCTTAAACATTTTTTTGACACTTAATTAAAAAAAAAATGTTTTAAAAACAAATTATTACTGGTGAAAAAAATTATTTCAATAAAATTGCATTTGTTTTAAATATTATAAAACATACAATAGTTATGGTCAAGTTTTTGATTTCAAACTATGAAGATGAAATAAATATGCTATAATATTCATGTATTATACTCAATTAGTATTAAAATATGCATTCAATTTATTTAATTGTTTACTAGTACTCTATAGTATATACATGATAATAATATGATGTAATTAATTTTTATAATAATTAGTTATATTATACAAAACTTACAAAAAATTTAATTTAAAAATACAATATATGAGCTATCTTATTTTATGCATAGCATTTAAACATTTACTTAATACTTAAAATGATGGATGTAATACGATAATATTTTTTACTACAATAGTATCATAATTGTAACGGATATCACAATATAATAATGGGTTTAGTTTTATCATTAACTCAAAAAAAAATTATTAATAAAAAATTTGGTTTCAACTAAAAACCATGGTATATAATAATAGTATACTCATACTTTGATCTCTAATCACGTTAATTTTACCTTTTCATAATAGCCGCATTTAATTATAAAACTATAAACTTTCATACTATGAATTTATATAGTTTAATTATTACGTATTCTATAGTATTATGTACATGTTTTTTTCAAAATATGTCTACTCTTACAATTTTTAAATATAATATAATCTCAAAATGGAATTATATTATGTTATGTTAAAAAAAAAATATACATATATATATATATATATATATATATATATATATATATATATGTATAAATTTACTAAAAGAATCAGCTAATTCTGTCTATCCTGAAAGTTATACAATTTCATGAAAATAAAAATAGTAAAATAGCACACTAAAAACCTTTTTTCTTTAACTAAATAGTCATTAAAATATTAACTTATTATAGCATATTATACTTAAGAGTAAGTATAATAGGTACATATAAATATTGAATGATCTGACCCTCACTAAGATTACTATAATTCAAGACTTTTATGCAATTATTTTTGAATAGGTAGGTATTATGTATTATGGATTTTACACAGTATATTTTTTTAATTAGGTAGTACCTAGGTTTTTCAATTAATAGGTGTATGTGGTAACATTTTAAATTCATAACTACTGCACCTGTTTCATTAGGTATCCGAGCGATAAAATTAGATATAAACTTATATGTATAGTGAACTTAAACTGATAATATTCCGTTGGATAGTCTATAATAGGTACGCAATTACTAATTATTTTACAAATATAAATATTCCCTAACATTTTAATTTTTGACTATTTATAAATTAATTTCTTATGATTATTTTCAAGTACTCACATTATGATGTCGCCAAGTTTTATTCTTGTCTGTATGAGAGCACATGTCTTGTGATCCGAAGTAGTTACTGCTCGTCTCCGTCTTCTATACCGGGGACTCCCCGGGCCGCCTGGATGAGGTACGGACGGGGAGCTCTCCCTACGCCGTATGCTCATATGCCTACCAACTACGCCGCCCAACATCACTGTGCCACCTGTAACATGCAATGGTTACCTAATATTATGAGTAGATAATTACTAGGTATTCAAAAGAATGTTCCAAAATAACATATAAAATATATATGTGACAATGTGTGGTAAATTCGATATTGATTTCAGAAAATTTAAGTTACACATTCGTATAATATTATAATGTAACTCTTACATTATAATTTGCTATATTTTAACTACACTCGATTGGTTGCTATATCCTACAGGTTACGTTAAGATTAATAAAGTAAAAACAATTAAGTGCAAAGGACATTTTCGTTTGAAAAATAAGATACACGTTGTTCTATTTTTGGAGTGTACTAACTTTGAAATAAGGCTATAATATGTTAAAATTAAATTTACTTATAAAAACCAGTATGCTGAATTGGTGTATTGATAACAAGCGTCGTTAAATGATTCTAAAAATACAATGAAAGTTTCAAACCGATGTGAATCTTACATCAAGGTATTTTTTAATATACCTACTTAAAACCTAGTATGTGTATAGTCTACAATATATTAATTATATTTATTTAATGTTATTTAGCCAATACCTGTATAACATTTGTTTATAAGTTTTAAAGCAAATACAATTCAATAAATGAAAAAAACTTAATAATAATTCCCATTAGAGATATTGTATTTTATAAAAAATTGAGAACAAAATTACTTAAAAAATATTAAGAATTATGCAAATAAATGCATATTCTAAGATTAAAACTTTAAATAATATACCTAAGAGAATTAAGTAAAACAAACCTCATTTGTTTTTTAACCAAAACATATTATAAACTCATTTATATTTGAGCTTTCATATAATTGTTTACATTCAAAAAACTGACACTATAAATTTAAAAAAAAAAAACTTCTATCCCTATCTTTAAGTATTTTTAATACTTATTTTAAGACTTTACAAAAAAATAAAAATCTGTTGTTGTAAAATAAATATAGTATTTCTGGTACTTGGTTTCAAAAAATATTTCAATACAAAAACTATTATTATTTTCCATGATGAAATATAATTATAAAATACCTACATTTATATTGTTTTTTTTTACAATTTTTCATATCGAACAAGTTCTTTTTAAGCCTTAAGCAATGATGCAGTTATTTTGCTTAGTGTATAATTTAAAAGTATATAAAATCACACATTATTTGTTACCTTAAAAAAATACACAATAAATTGATACATGTAAGATAAGATTACGTGTATAAATATATAAATAGTTGACGGTATTACCATGCCATAAATTATAATATATAATATACTTGTATATTATATAGATACATTACCCTAGCTGTTTGTTTTAACTGTTTTAAGTCAAACTATATAAACACTTAAATGAGTATAATCATAAACAATACATCCTATTATTCGCTACTAAAATATAATTATTTATCTGTCTAGATATTAGTTAATTATATTCGTACATTGCAATTGATGTTCTTATTAAAAATATTAAGTAATAGCAATGTATCATATTTTTTTTTTTTTTAATTTAAAATTAGTGAACAAGCCTACAGAATTCTTAAACAAACATGAACCTAATAAACCTGTCACTGTTTTTAGTTAAACTTTTTTATATTTTATCATTGAATACAGTCAATAATGATCAATATAAAACTTAATCAATACTAAATACTAAATACACAATTTAATATAAAAATATAGGGTATAATAATATTATCATATAACACTTAGAACTGTATTATAGGTTACTAAAAACCTAATATTTTAGAAATTGTGTTACACGACGTAAATAATTAAGTTATTTAAAACATAATACTACACGGCCGTTTAAATAAACTTTTAGTTCTTAAATAACTTGTATCGCTTTAAAGATGGTACTAATTTCTTAAAAAGCAATCATGTTAAAAGATTCATAACATATAAACGAATTACAAAGTTGTTAAGTGTTGTAATTTATTTTTCAAATATTAATAACATTAACCCATTTAAATTGAATCTATCCAACTACATACAATTTATTATATATTAATCTACCTTTGATTTTTGTATCACTGTTAATATAAATATAATATAAACCACACCAATTAGTTCCAGTTTTTGAATATTTTATGTGTTAATTCTGAAATTATATTTACTTTAAAGTTTAAAGGAAAAGTACCTATTTAATGCCTTAATATTTAGTCGATAAAAATGATTAATACACACTTTATAGATCTTAAAACTACTATTCAATTAACAAAATGCTTTAAGTACAATAGACAAGAACAACTGCTTTGAGTTTACAGTACTAATAGTTTCCAAAGATTTTATTGCAGCAAACGATATTTTTTAACCACAATGATGACTTATTTCAAATATGTAAATTTTTTATTTTATTTTAATTTCTTTAAAATATTTTTATTATCATTTCATTCAATAAATGAAGAACTTTTCTTGATACTTTATATGATTTAATATATATTTCTTAAGCATCTATATATTTAATTTGTATTTCAAATAATAAACAAAAAATCTACACTTACGATAGAAGCCAACTTTATTAAAATACTTTGAAGTTAATAGATAAATATAAACAGTTGATTAATACTGATTAATGAACATAATAATATACAATGTTTAAATAATACAGGAAAAAATTGGTGGCATTTTTTTCTCTCGATTATTTTGAAAAGTTCAAAGAATTTTTTACTAATTATTCACCTAAACTTTCCTCCACCACACAAAATATTAAAAAGATAATATGTTGTACCAAAAACTACCCTAAAAGTTGAAGGTTGAAATTATTTTACTATTTTAAAAGGTGATGACAGACACAAATCATAAATGTAAAAAAAAAAAAACGAATACAATTATTATCGTTTCACTTAAAATCTAAAAACTGCAATAGTTTGTAAAATACTAATAATTATTGCAAGTTTATTATATGATAAATAATTCAAAAAAGCTAGTTATAACTATATTACTTTAGTTCTATTTTATCTACAGTTTTTTTAATATATATTTATTTTTATAAAGTATATACAATCTGTTATATTAAATTGTAAAATCATATTCGTGAAAATGCTTTCGGATATTATGTATTTTATCTTTATCAAAAGTTATATTAATCAAGTCTTTTCGTGAACTTTAAGTTTGAAATTGAGTTTAATAAAAAAATAGTTACATTTTTGCTAATTACTATACATTCATTTGTTATCAATAATTCCTGATGCTTTTTTTTTTTTTTAACAAAATTGTAAAAGCTCAAAAATTAAATAAGAATGCCTTATTATTTAATTTTATATTTGTGTTTCATTTAAAATCAAAGATTTTTGTTTATATAGTATTTTAGAATAAGTAAAATGATATGCATGTATATTATTGACTTTGGAAATTAGAATAATAAACAAATGTTACCTCTTTAAAAACATAATTTTAAGTTAAAATAGCATATATAGTTTATATTTACAATTCAGGGGCGTAACAAGGGTGTGTATAATATAGGTATATAATTAGTATACATTTTACTGAAATAGCAATTTCGTATGACACACTATTTATTCAAACCGTAAAAATAATGAAATCTTAGCTACGCCCCTAAATATGAATATATACATTATACAATACTGAATAATTTAATGTGTTAAAAATTAAGGTGGTAAAATATATTTCCAAAACTAATAAAAAAGGTGATTTATTATTCGCTTGATAACTTATTGTAGTACCCTTTTTTCACCTTTTAAGTTTTATTGTATTAAACTTAACACTGCATTATGTTAGTATAATATTATCTGAGTATATTATATGTTGTAATGTCGTATTGTTATATATAATTTAATGTGTGCGCATATAGAAGTATTTGTATTAAAAGGGTTAAGCCCGTTTATTTATACTAAATAAATAAATAAATAAATAAATAATAATATAATACAATTTTGATACTAATATAGAAAACGTAAAAAATAAGAATCGCACAAAATCTGTTTAGATAGTTAAATTATAAACATTGATTTTAAAGTGTATTGACTGTGATTATACAATACGTATAAACAATAAACATAATACATAAAAATTAGATATAAAAATGAATAGCTTTATGAAATAAATCATAAATAAACATAAATATTATCATGAATTCATTTGTATGATTATAAACAAATTAAAAAGTTATACATTTTTATAATTTTACGAACTGTTAATATCGTTTAGAATATAAGCCAAATCACGTGTTTCTCAAAGATTAACATAGGTAATTCAAAATATAAAACGATGTATGTATTTACGTTTATACCTAATTTTTTTTTAATTAATATTTTATCGCGAAGTGAACGTTGTAACCTCGGTTCATATTTGACTTGTCAACAATATAATTTTAAAACGCCTACAATATACTCGTATTTTAATAAGAAGTATTTTTTTTTTTTTAGATTAAAAATACTTTAGAAAAATACTTCAACATTACATTTACATTAATTAACCAGATCAGTGAAATGCGTAAATTACTAAATACAATTAAATTTTTTTCAATAATTTATACATTTTATATTAACAAAATGCACACGGAAGACATTTAACTTTAATACTTGTCTATTTAATATGAATATAATAGTAAAACGGTTTAGTCATTAGCATTTAATTAGTCAAACATTAAAGTTTTTTATTTTTTTTTTTTTTGTTAAATGTTAGTAATTCTGTAATCTTTACGAAAATAACAATTATAGCATTATAGCATTAATAATTAATTGTGTAACATACCGGTTGTATAATGTGTTACTACTAGGCTTTGTGGTACACATTTAACCAAATAAGTGACAAGGAAATACTAGAAGACAAGTAAATTAAATTCCAACTCACCTGAAGTGCCGCAAACGAAACCACAAAATCCTATTAGATAAAACAATACTTGACTTATAATATAATAATGCCTGAACAAGCTCTAATGAAAAATTAACAATTGTTTATATTATAATAAAATATTATATTTTAATTATGTTTATAAGCTAATTAGGAGGTAAATAAATTGGTCAATATAAAATATTAAGAACAAAATATTTGAAAACTAAAAAATCAAAGATTTAATTAACAATAAATATACTCAAAATATGTTTAATTACTGGATATAAATAATTAATTTAAGTTTTATGTAAATCAATGGCTCTATCATTTATTCCTTGTATGTCTGAATGCTTAGTTTCACATTAATTCACAAAATTGCGAAAAATTAGATTTTTTTTAATACATTAAAATAAATACACTTATTGTTTCATAAAATTTAAAAAAGTTCAAACAATTTAAAGACAACAATGTTTTATATTGTAATATATATATATATATATATATGTATAGAAGAAAATAGAAGTGTTAGGTTAATGAGCTTTTTATTTTTTTTTTTTATTTCGGGATAATAACCGTCGGGAAAAAGGTGTTCGAAAAACAGGTTTCGGATTCCGAATTTTCGAATAAAATACTATTCGGGAAAAAATTCATTTGGGAATTTGGGAAAAACGGCGGGTACCTTTTATTATTTAATAGGTAAACATACTCAATTTGTAAATGTTTAAAATAAACTTTATAGTAAAGTGTAAAGTTTCTTTTTAAATTATGAAAAAATAATTAAAATTAAATATTAGTATGATATCTATCATTCATTGTGAATGTGTATACTCAATATTATATAAATAAAATTATATTATTTAATGCATTACTATTTTTGAGATCAAATTACAAATTTAATAGCTTAACTCCTATATATATAGATAGCTCCTATCGTCACTTATAAACAATATCACAATTTTTTGGCACGGTTTTATTTAATAAAGCAGTGATAAAAGTATACTAGAACATTATCAATAAAAATATTATGTTGGTATAAATATTAAATAGTATAATTATATTTAATGTCGAGTTATAAACTCAACCTAAATGTTATTTAAAGAAAAAATATTATTCATAAAACCGTTAAATATGCTTGCCAATGGTTTTATAAAAATATAAATATTTAACATATTTTTACGATTTTAAAACCCTTAAGTTTTTTGATATTTCTTATCAATACTTAGTATTTACCTATATTTAACTATTCATTGATCATAAAACGTTTGTGAAAATCTGTTTATGTCTATACCTAATGAAATAATTTTTAATTAAATCAGTTTTGGCTATTATATATTTTTCTACGATTGCAATAAATAAAAATTAACAAATTTATTATATAAAAATGCAATATTTTTAAAAGTATCAATTATTTATCTCAGTATGCAATTTTAGTAATTAATTATAATATATAGATATAATAATAATAAAATTGTATAAAACTAGTATTTTCCGCTCCATTGTAGTATATTTTGTAATTGTAGAAGCGTAAATATTTTACATGAGAATTATTACTTTGGTTGTACTATAATTCATATTTTTTTCGTACTAAATTTTAGTTGTTTTTATCTAATTAAAAATTAATCCATCAAATATATATACAAACATATATTTTAATTATGCAGTTTTATGCTATAATAATGGGTATAGTTCATTTAAAAACATAAAAAATATTATTTTAGTATCAATAATTTTACATTATTTAAATACAATACCATTCTACCACGCCTCAACGCTTTAATAATTATAATAACTTTAAATTTTTTTAATAATTATTCGTATTATTGATATTACCATCGAAATTATATGATCATATTTTAATTTCGAAATCATGTGATATTAGTTGAATTGTAGTAGTTAAAACTGAAGTTGTACGAATCGAAAAATGAAGAACAGACAAAAAAGTGAATAAATACAATTTTCAAAGCAAGGCATGCTTGAAACGGTCGACGATAATATGTAACGGAACTCTATGAAAAGTGATGAAAATGTATTAATTATTTTACTTTGAAATAAAATTTTATGTTTTCATATGTAACTAATAATATTTGGAATTAATACATTCACGATAAAAATTCTTTGAATTTATACAGATAAAGATGGTCTTGTTTCACTATCAGGGTCTTGCTAGGTTTTTTCTATTTCAATCTTTTATTAATGTTTCTTTTATGTTACTTCTCTCAGTAAAGAATGTAGTTTTGTTATAGTCGTTATAGAAGCCCTCGATTGTATTTGCACTCTCATTTATGGCTAGCTTTTTAGCCAACGCTAACGATGCTTTCCGTTCAAAGTATTCTCCTAATTTGCTCAAATGTTTTGTTATATAATTTTAGGTATTTCTAGATATTTTTTTGAATTACCTGGCATAAGCATTTTGGACAATAAAAGAGTAGATTTCTCGGTGAACTGCAATAACAATATTTCCCTGTCAAGAAACCACCGATTCATTACAGGAGTTTAAATGGGAAAACTTTTCGGCATCTTATACTTTTATCTTTAAACTAATTTCACTTAACATTCCTATTTAACTGTAATGTACCCAGTAAATATCTATAATATAACCTAAATATAAAATAGGTATGGTGATAAGATTAAGGTTAGGAATATCGAAGACACTCAGAGGCAGGTCGCAAAATTACACACAGTATTATATATATTATTTCTCTTAACCGACCTCTATTCTCTAATATTATTACCTTAATTAAATCTGTGCTAAATATTGTATATACTACATATAGATTTTAGTAATTACATTACAACTTTATGAGCACTCAAACATGTATTTTACATTAGTAGTATTATGTTAACTTTGATGTATTTAGGTAGAAATGTAATGATTTTTATTGATAATTTATCATTAAAAACAAATATTATTTCCTCTCGTTATTGTTAATGTTATAACTATATTAGAAGCATAGCTGTTGCAGCATCTCGTCGGGGAAACTATAATATTGAGAAGTGTAGCAAAATCTTCACGGAATTAGAAAATTATTAATATCATCCTCATTTTTTTTTTTTAAATAATAGATACTTGTTACCATTATAAATAACTTTGAAATTTTAATAGAAAACACGCTAGATCAGGTTAAAAATGTTTATGAAAATACCAAAATAACTCCTAAAAATCTTATATTATTAATTCTGGATGAACACGTATCGTATATTTCTTTACAATTTAATAATTTTTGTCGTGGACGCAATATTATAATGCTTGGATTTCTTCTCTGTATTACTTATAAGTTACAACCACTAGATTTTGCAGTTTATAGACCTCTGAAAACGTATTTCAGCCAATTTTGTAACTCTTACAGTAAATAATCTGAGACGTGATATAAATGATCGTAATATTGAAAATTTATTTAGTGAAGCATATAATCGATCTGTTATGATATAAAATTCTATAAAAGGTTTAAATGCTTTTGGTTTAGAACTTTTTAATCCAAATATTTTTTCGGATCATGATTTTGCATCCAAAAAAGTCACAGAAAGGCTAATTGAAAATATTGAAAAATATTTATAAAACAATATCCATGTTGGAGAAACAAGACTAATAAATAAAAAACCTATATCTATATTAACTAAATAAATCCCTGAAATGTCAGAAAAACTATCAGTTTTGTCAGTGGCAGTAAGATATGTTTTTAAATGTCGATCTATGGCCGAAATTCCAACTTAAGAGATAACAAGCTCACCAGTAAAATCTATATTAAAAATTAAAGAGCAACAAAAAATCTTTAAAAAACAAAAGAAAAAAAAGCTAATCCAGCTATTAAAGTAAAATAAGATAAAAAATAAAAACTGGGTGGCAAAAATGAAAAAAAGCAAATTAATTATATCTTCTGAAAAATTGGAAGACGATGAAGTTATTTACTTATAATTTTTTTATTTATGTTTTTAACTACAATGATTTTAATTTATAGGTACCTATTATGCATAAAGAATAGTTCAATAAATTAAGTAAATAAATTATATTTATTTTTTAATTTTTAAATAAATTTGAATTTTATAAAAAGTAAATTCACTCATCCAACCTAACCCAAAACAATGTCAACTGACTCCTGCATACGGGTAAAATTACTTATTCTAAATGTTTTTTTAAATCATTATTTTAATTTATTTAAAAAATAATGAAGCTTAACTTTTATTTTAGAACAATATCAAAAGTTTCTTTACGTAAGTAAAATTTACGAATTTATTCTAAAATGTTATGTTTTAAATATACATTTAACCTTAGATTCGTCTACATAGCCTCTGCATAGGTCTCTGCTACCTATTTCATTTTATAATTATTCGTTTTTAAGTTATTTTTTTAGTGGTCAAAAATACATTTGCCGATATTCTTGATTTTATTTTAAGTTGCAGTCCTAATCAGAACATTTATCTAAAATGATTAGAACAGAAAATAACATCGATAATATTGAATTAACAGTTTTTATTTGTCAAAAATATAGACAATCTGATGCCTTGTACATTTTTTTCAATACTTATAATCACATAAACAATTCTTTATTCTGATAAGTGTGCATTTTTACGAGTCTACGACATTTAGTGTACAGGTATTTTATTATAACTTGTTTTTAAAATACTTGTATTATATTAATTGTATAATAGCCATACGTAACAGTCACGTTATAATTCTGATGACGTCGTTAGACAATAATTAATAATATATTATGTATATTTTTGGTAAGATTCAATGTATAATAAATCATGCATGTTCCATAATATCCGTGACTACCTTTAAAACGGAACGGTAGTGGGTTAGTATAACACTAACGGTCTTATTAGGCCGGTTCGTAAAATCGAAAACCATTGAACGCTCAAAACAAAATCTAAAACTAATTTCATATTAGGTACACCCGATTATCTACCACGATTATGTACATATACTCGTATTCTGGGATTTACTTGCAGGCAGTCAGCTACATGTGTAAGACGTAGCTCTACAAAAATAAGTGTAATACCGTTATATGTGCATGAGTGTGTAACCACGGTATTAGTTACGCTAAAGGTCTAAAAAAAAAAAAAAAAAAAAACACTATTTCACCCCTAACCATATAACAAACGAATGTTGGTATAATATCTGCAGATCGTTAAGCGAAACCATTATTGTTGTTGTGTTGTTGGAAAGCAGGAAAGCACACGACAAAGCAAGCACACGTCTCTGCGGTAAGGGTTATAGCGTGCGACGGGATCGTAGAACTCGAGTCTCATTTTACCGCGCATATAAAGACGTTGTAAATTATATCGCGCACCCCCAGCTCCGTCTCCGTTGCGGTTGTCCATCCACCATTAAAGAAAATCGCCCACCGCAGTATGAGGCTAACCTATAACATAGCGCTTGGTTTCTGAACAAAGAACCTTCATGTACATTCACGAAAACCAGAGCTTCTCAACTTGAATCGAGCCACGATATAATTTTTAAAACATTTACCCACCATGAACCATTACTTAATTTCACACTTAAAATTTCAATCACCACATTTGATTATAATTCTTTAATTTTTAATTTTATATCATTTTTTTATAATAATATATTACAATATTCAAGTATAAACAACACTGGTAGATAAGATATTATATTACCACAAATATTATGAAATACCTGAAAAGATATTAGGATAAAAATTTGATTTGTATTGTTTTTAAGTATATTTTTTTTTAATAAAAAAAAATATGAAAATGAAAACAATTCTTGGGTATTTCAAACCACCTATAAATGATAACCACTGGCATAAATATAATACGCGGTGAGTGATTTAAATGATTTACTTACGATGAATATTGACGATAGTCTTATTAGATAGGTATGTGTGTATATATATACATATTATACTGAGAGCCGAGAGGTATATTTTGGGTAATCCGCTAATATTTTAAGTCGATTTCTATTGTTATAATACATAGTTTGAAATATTTTATATTATATTTTACATACGATGTATTACCTGGATTTAAACGACTAATTATTACCTGGATTTAAACGACTAATGGAACTTTCATTATTACGACCTGTTTTACAAGAAAATCGTGAATACACTTCATGAATCAACAGAAAATAAGCTCGTAAACAATATCGATAAGTATCATTGTTCATTATGCACTCATGAATATTATCATCGTGAAACAATATTTTATTATTTTATTCTGGACACGTCATCAATTTCTTTACTGGATTGTAAAGCTTGATTACTGATGTTGTTTATAGCTTTAAAAAAATTTTAATTGGCAGTTATGTTAGGTCGTAACTATTTGTGTATACAAATAAAGTTATTTAATCGGTTTATTTAAATTGGATCTGTAAGTACGGTAGAACCACGATAGTCTGGACCTCCCGATAATCCGGTGAATGCGGTAACCCCAGACGGAACAAGTCTATTTATTCGTAAATAAATTTATAGTTAGTTCGGAATTCTTCAGAAAATATTATTCACTACTATACTTAAATTTTATTATTATAAACATTTTTTTTTTTTTTTTGTAATTCATTATGTTAAAGCTATTTATTATTTTTGTAATTTTAAGTGCAATAAATATAAAGGTGGTAGAATTAAAAATAAAAATCTTAGTCATTTGAGTAGGTTATCTTGAAAATCCTTCGGTAGTTTGGACGAATTCATCCGTACTATCAAGGCTCTACTGTATGTATGAAAAAATTATGTATGTGTGTGTGTGGGTTGTTTCTTATATGAACAAATTTCTTTTCAAACAAAGTTATTAGTTCATAACTTAATCAAAATATTGTAAAAGTTAAAATTAATTGCACATAACTTACATGAAATATGGATACATTTGCCACCAGAGACTTTCTCAAAGTCCATATTGTTATATTAGTAAGAAAGGGTGATATAAAATCTTACATGGCTGGTTAGAGTGAAAGCTGAGTTATTCAATGAAATATTAGTTAGCATTTATTCTTAAGATTTAATAACAAAAAAAAAAAAAAGTTGAAACACAAGAATAAAAAAATGTCACTTTAATTTTAAATGAAAAAACATTTTATTATTCATAAATTAATTCATGCACAGTATATATTCTCAAATATTATTTAAACAAAACATCAATAAATAATAAGACATCGAGTTAGTATGAAAAATATGCCTATACTAACAAATTTCCACATCTTTGTAAAGGTACAATTTTTAACTCTATGATTCTAATACTTGACTAAAATATAATTATAATTTCACTAGGGACATAATGTTAATATACAATCATTTCTATTGAAAAAAATATGTTTGTGTTGATTAAAATAAATAATGTATAGTAAGTTATATTATTAAAATTCAAAATAATACCTTTTATTCTGTTAAGTTAATTAAAACGATCAAATAAACTATCATAACTCTACTATATTATGATTATGAATATGCATATAATTGTGTATTTGATGTAAAGTAATATTGTCTAATAAAATAATAATTATAAATAATATATCTATTACGCTTATACTTCCAAGCATTATTTCAAAAAATCCATCTATTATTAATTTAGATATATTTTTTACAAATTGTAGACATCAAAAGACCTTTTAAATAACAATATTTAATATTAATATTAAGACCGATATTCTTTATATACGTATTACAATATTAATAAAAGTATAACATAAAAAAGAAAAAAAAATTATATAATTTAAGTAAAAATATGTATTTAATTATATAGAAAAGTATGAATTATCAACCATTTCTACGTCTGTAGATAATTTTATACTTAAATAATTAGTCAAGCTATTGATTAATTGTTCCCCACAAAATATGCAGGATTATAGATTTTTTATTCTTAAATTGAAAAATTCAATATTTTTCTATTATAAATATGTTATTTTCATGCAATATTTAAAGTATTACCAATATACTAGTAATACATCGTATCTGTAACCTATAAATATGTTGTAATCTAAAGTAGTTAATAAATGTTCGTTTATTTTTTATTCATTTACATAAATTTTTGCCAGTTTAGGATTTGTCAAGTGTTAATATTTTGTATTAGTTATGAACTTACCAAAATTTTCCAAACATTTACACTTAGAACATTATTTTTTACTCTAGTAAAGTTGTTAATAACTAATGCATTCATTTCTGTTGATAATTTAGTATTAAATTAATGTTCACTATTTATTCTATACATACACAAAATTTTTTTGAAATAAAATGAATGTGTGAATAGACTTTTAAATACTTTTAAAATTATGTTAGCTTATTTCAGGGATGACAAACATATATTATGTACTGTATGTCACTAAATAAAAGACAAGTTCCTAAAAAAAGTAATAAAAAAATAAAAAGAGACAATAAAGTTATTAAATTATATGACACAAAGGTGCAGAAATGTTTGTTGTTCTTGACTTAGGCGTTTTTGATGTATAAATTAAAATGTTATAAGGTTAAAACTTAATTTATAATTTATACTGTATACAATTATTTATAATTTTCAAAAAGTTTTCCGTGTCTTTGTAATAAAAAAAATTGTCATGTTTAACTATTTAAGTAATATTGTAAGTTATATTTACGTTTATTTTTTTGTAAGATTATTATAATACAATTAGTTACATCTTATACCAATAAGGTCAACGATTTCATTCATGGATTTAATTGAATTTAACTTCCGAATTAAGTATTAGTAAATTATTTTATAAAATATAAATTTACAAATTAGATTTTTAAAAGTAAATTACTATTTCATAAAAGAAACAATTAACTATGAAAAGATAATCTAAAAATAATAAAAATGTGTCATGATAAATATTATCATCATCAATAATATCATAATTAGTGATTATAAACTGTATACCAATATTCGGTAACCAATACTATGGCATTATTTTATCAAGTATGTAAGTAGTAATATAGTTAATTTTTTGTCACAGATAATAAGCACAATCGTAGAATAATTCTATTTATATTGAATGTTGATTTGAAATAAGGGACAGAAATGTCATAGATAATAAAGAAACATATAGTTATCGTATTTGTTTTGACTACTGGTTATTAGGCACTTTTGGTTTTGATAAGTTACCTAGTCGCAGAAAAATAAACAAATATTTAAACTTAATTAGTCGCTAACAGATTATTCAAATTGAATATTGTAAAACGTTAAAACAATTTTTTTCAATATTTTTATAAATTGACTTTTTTAAATTCTTTATTTTCTGTATGAAAAATAAAAATTCAAAAGTTTATATTGTACGTGTAGTACAAATTTTACAAGTATCTATTAATTATTCGACAAAAAAAAAAAAAATTGAAAATATTGATTGGAGCACAAGTAGTTTAATTTGTAGTTATAACCTACCTCTCTGTTACACTCTATATAGTCGTTATTAATAATATAATGTACTGACGGACGGCGATATTTTTCGTAACGGTAATGAACGTATACTGTTTCAAGAGTGTGACAAACCGTGACGTTGATATTCGAGATGCGCCGAATATAATATATTAGTCCAATTAATAATTATTAATTAAGTAATAATTGAATAATATCAAGGAAAAAACAGGGGATGCGGTTAGAATTTCGGATGAGAAATTCGTGAGTCTGTTTGTTAATTGCAAAGAATCCACACGCGTACATAATATTATTATCATTTATTTACCACGCCGACCTTTCAGTAATCCAAAAAACGAACGTAATTACTAGTTGTCCTAACTCCTAACCGATGTCGCTATAATTTGCGGCACTCAACGAAATAGCCGTCTGCGTTCGCACCGTGTAATTTGTTGTCAAAACATGTTGTTCCAGCCAAATGTTTGTCCATTTTTCTTAAAAGTACTTAATACTTACGGAAAGTATTAGACATTTTCACTAAAAGAAATAAATGTGTCTTAATGAACAGCGCTATATTGCACGGTCGAATAACTCGATTTTTAAAACTCCAAGACAGTAGACGACCGTGTGCTTAAACATGCATTCAGTAGTCATACATTTCGACGCAATTTTTTTCGTACTGAAAATTAGTACTTTTTTTTTTAAATTGATCTAAAACTCAAAAACTAAGGCCATTAGCTGTGAGAAAGTATGGTAGGTTTGAGTTTGTGTAGGATTTGTAGGGTTATTATGTAATACGTGCGTGTATATGCTTGTCCCGTGGATTGGTCGCTCTAAGAAACCGGGTGGTCACCCATCTGAGGGGTAGCAACACCGACCAATGCTTGACCTCAGAATACGATAGTGACAGAAGCTAACCACCGCATCACACTAGGACACATCTAGTTTTCGATAATTGTTAATTTTTAACTATTTCAAGTGCGATATGCCTAAGAATGGTGTAAAATTACAATAGCGCGTATGCATTTCATCATAATTAAATTCCATGGGACTTATTTACGATATTATCAATGATATTACTATCGATAGTTTTAAATTTTTTGTATTTTATGAAAATATTATAATTCAGATTAATATTGCACTAAATATTATCGTCTAATCATGTAGGTACTTATAAATTTCAAATCATCTTTAAGTCGCGAGTTTGATATGAGTGGCACCGTACTATCGCGATGCAAATATTACAGTCACACTCTTGACGATTTTTTTTTATTTAGGAAAAGTATACGTATTACCCGAACGACTGACGAACAACTATAGTGGACATTTAATACACGCGTTTTCCACACTGACTTCACTTCGTTAATATTATATTTTAAGACATTATAACAATAATATTTGATATCGTTATATTAAGTCGTACAGTACACGTTCTGTTAACTTAAGGTCTCCGAAAAATATATGAGAAATCGGCTTTGAGTTTTACACAATTTGCTTAGTCGTTTACAGCTCACATTGTACAAATTTAAATGTTATTTCTTGCGAATTTCGAGTCAAATGCATCCACTAGCGCCCCGTCGACTCGCGTACCGACGAGCTAGTGAACGAAATGCGAAATATGACGTATTATTAAGTTCCCTTCCACCACTCATCAAGAAACTCAATTTATTCAAATTGTCTAAAAAAATAAAACATGCGTTTCCGCGAATAACTGTCGAGTGCTATTTTATAGAATTTTGTGTTAAAATACATACCGTCATCAAAGCACAATTTCGTGGTTTTCAGAAAGCTGAAACTCGACAATCAAATGATACTGTTTTCTATGCTATATAAGACAAAAAAAAATAATAATAATAATAAAATATTACGTATTAAATTAACGATAAAATACTATAAATAATAGTTTATAATATATTCGATGATAATTCACAAATCGTACCAATAACATAGATGGCGGTACATATATAGTCATTATGTAATTTGTTCGTTACCCGTTGCATGTTAAAACAATGACGTTTGCTTGTAAAATTTCTCGATATTAATGTACTCGGATGTAGACTAAAATTTGAATTGAAACGTATGTTGTAGTTATTATACTATTTGTAAAAAAATTGTCTAGATGACAGACACTGAAAAACAGTTCGCAACAAGTAAATATACGAGTAGTTTACAATGAATGATGATAAAAAGAAAAATGTATTTGAAAAAAAAATAACTTAATTCGAATTTATGAGAAGTAGTTAAAAGAAGCCATCAATTAGTGACGTCGAGAAATTTATTTTGTACGAGTTAATGAAACCATTCATTATTTTAAACATTATAATGAAAAAAAATCATCAAGTTAGTATAAAATAAGTTGCAAATGTATATTATAAGTGTCGAGTTCACTGTGAATAATTTTCATTAAAATTTGAGATTTACCTTGGGATAGGCGTCATTTTAGGACCAGATTGTTTTGAAGATTATATTAATAATCACTTCTTGAACTTTTTCTATGTATTTCAAATGATTTTTTTCATTTATTAAGTCTATAGAACGATAAAATTATGTATAATATTTTTTTATATTGTACAATGTTGTCCTATCAATATATCGAAAATTTTCCAAATATATGCTTAAAAATGTAATTCATTTTATTGAGTCGAAAGCCATCAAAAAAGTGTATATTGTATTTGAGCAGTCTATAATGTCTTTATCGAGTAAGCGTTTTATTTTTTAAACGAAATAACAGCGTCGTAGTTGAATGCAATCTAAATTAATTCGACAATCAGTTATTCGTTCTGTAAATTTGATTATCACTTATTTAATATATTAATAAATTACATTTACGAATCACGTTAGATATTGTTTTTAAGTACGACGAATTCCGTGAAATAATTGTCTATTACAATAACGTGCGTTACAGAGTTTAATTTCCGAACTGTTATTTTATTGTACACATAAGTGTAAGAGTGGTTTTGAAGTTTCGGAACTTTTCGTATCCGATTACAACGCGAGCGTGTTATTTGAAATATTTTTGAAGTTTCATTTGTAAACGGTTTCCAATGAATCATGTTTGTTCTACGAAATTACTGGTTTTTACGTGTACATCACGTTATGTAATGCGATAAAACGATTTTACCGAAAACGAAACGTTCTAATAAAATAAATTTAAAAAAATTAAATACTATTCATATAATATTGTCTGGGTGCACGCACAAAACAATTGTAGGTAGAAGATGAATGTATAATAACATGGGCAAACGTTCAACGTGCTATATTATATTATGTACATTATTTGGCTGAAGAACTCTTGCACGTGATATATGGTTATAATAAAATATTGTGCTTTCTGTCCGTTCCCTCCAGGCTTAATAATTAAACGTTGAACTATTTTCTTTTTCTTTTTTATTATTATTTGTGACCGGGGCGTACATATTGTATAATCTGTCACCTAGCAAAATACCAACACGTATATACATAGATACCTGCTTAAAAAATTATCTACTTATCCACTTGATTGCTTGCTTACTCACTTACCTACTTGCTTACTTACTCGCTATTACGACCTACTTTCTATGAGCCTTACATATTATACTCACGCAACGTAGAGCTTATACGCGATCAATAAGTTTGTTGATGATTTATTTTTGCGAGCGGTCGTAAGTCTGCAGGTAGGATCCTGCCTCAAACACAATAATCGCTATACATTTTTCCGTGTTCCGTTCACGGAAAAAAACGAAATTAGAAAATTGAAACCAACAAAAAGATATTGATTGTATGTTACGACGGTTATTACGATAGTAGGGCTCGGAAGTTGCAGGAATTGCATATTGTTCTGTATGCTCTCAATTCATAGCAGACCAAGCTAGAAATCTGAACTGTACAATGGAGAGTTAAAAAATTGAAAATGTATATATTGCATATTTTGTCGTTTTCAGCTAAAAAGTGCATATTTCATTGATTTTAAACGCATATTATGCATATTTCATATTTTTCTAAAAAAATTGATTTTTTTCTTTCTTAACCTGTATCTTTCAATTAAATAAATATCGAATGTAAAATTCAAAAATTTCAACAAAAATATTAATTTAATCGTAATTTTAAAAATACTGAAAAAATATTTTTAGTTATATCATCAGCTCAATAAATGCTAAGATTCCAATCAGTTATAAACAATAATTATTATGTATATTATTATTTTATTAATTTATTAACAACATCTGATGTTATTTATTTATTTATTTTTTAAAATTAAGATTAATTTTTTTGCATATTTAATATAATTTTTAATGCATATTTTGTAATTTTTGTGTGTGTATTTGCATGCATATTTTGCCTTTTTTTAGCTCTTACAACTTCCAAGCCCTAGTTATTAGAGTATATTTTATGCCATATTACGTCTATTATAGTTACATGTGGATGCATGTTTTAAATTTTGAATTCGTGAACACAGCAGTTCTTAAAGTATAAAATTTATCCATAAAACTGACGGTAATAATTGTATTTAATAGTTTATATCAAAATGTTGCATTTACATTAAGAGGAGAAGTCACTTTTTAAAAGAAAGGTAACCATCAAAAAAAAAAAAAAAGAAGAAGAAGTTTTGTAGCACGCAAATGAAATACGTTCATCGTCATAAAAGCTAAGTTCGGGTAAAATACTCAGATCGAGTGAAAGCATACAAAAGTGCTGATTAATATTTAAGCCGATTTCGAGATTCCTTTGAGGGTCTACAGTATTTACTTTTACTGAGTTTTACTCATATTGTTGCAATACTGAGTCACGTGTTTTGAAAAACGTGAATTAGCGAAAATTTATAAGATTCTGTATATTGCAAAGGTCGAAATGTTCTTAAATATTTGTATAGGTATTTTACACAACGCGCCATGTAATTTAGTACAATAAATAAATTGTCTACGGTTATTTTTACAACAATTGTTTAATGCATATAATTGTTTTTGTAATAATAAAATCAAAATAACAAAAATCATAAATTCAAAATATTAGATCGTAAATTTGCATAGACCCCTTACTTAAAACTCAAACTTTAATTTAAATATCAAATGCGCCACTAAATATATTTTGTAACAACATTAAACAGTTTAAACTTATTTGGACGCGTACGGCCTTCAATTATGGGGTAAAGCAAAAAGATTCGACATTAACACACATTAAAATGTATTGAACCGAGAAAATTAATATATACCTCACTCTATGTCTCTAATCACGCAATACATTTGGATCCCATCATTGCAATATAGTATAAGTGAAATCCGTTTAAGAAAAAGTGAAACTATCTTGCAAACGTTTCACTGCAATTTAACAACCCATTCAAATTCCACTTGAAAAAAAAATCTAGCAGCCCCTATAATTTCTAGTAATTCCTTCAAGACGTAAATACTTTAGATACTGGATCAATATATTCAAAGCAAAGCAAAAAAAAGTATTTCAACTAAAAAAGTTATATCAAAAAATAATAATAATAATAATAAATAATGGAATCTAAATTTTTCAGGTCTATTATTTTTTATTTTTTTTTTTTTTTATTACTATAGTGGCGTAGATATATTATTTTCAGTGATGAGATTTATCTAGATAAAAACAAAAAAAAATCTACATTTTATCCATTTATCTATATGAAAACTTCGATCATCTACTGTAGGTAATTTATGACTTATTTTACGTATATTTAATTAATAGATACATTTAGGTTATTATTTATGTTGACAAGATTTTTTAAAAATATTCCTCAAAGACCTACCTAGTATATAATATCAATAACAGCATTTAAAATAAATTTGAAAAAATATGATACGAGAAAATGAGTAAATCTTAAAACGAATATAGACTATACAGATAGATATAATGATCGATAAAATACATAGAAGAATTATTAATAGCGTTAAAATACGAATTGGTTTAAGGTGAAAATGTAAATTATTTAATTAAGCAAATGTTATATTTAAAAAAAAAAAAAATGTAAAGAAACTGAGATAAAAAAAAGAAAGATCTATGATGTTCATAAAAATACATCATTTGAAAGAGTTTGTTTCAGACAATCGAAATTAATGTATAATACATGATATACATATTACACGTATTATAATATTTTACAAGCGTATTAAATATCAAACTTCTCGAAAACTGAACTATATGATCCACTTGTAAAAATTAATCACACGCAACCCGCAACCACATAATATATTGTTATACAGCATTTCGGAAAAACCCTTGTTGAATACTTGAAAGTGTCGACAATGTAGACATCTATTATTATATTATACCTATGCATACAAAGACTGACAGTGAGAACTGACAAATGGATTCGCTAAACTATGAAATTTATTTATCCTACCATTATTTTTTAAATTATTATTATTATTAATATATGTATAGAATAAAATTAATTTAATAATTAATTATTTTAATTGAAATTTAATTGAAAAATAATAATTAAAACTAAATTGAATAACACAAATAGTTTGTTACATTAGCCATTAGTTATTTCTATCATCCCCCGCATATATATTATGTTAAATAATTAATGATAATATAATATACACATATTGCAATTTGAATGAAAATGAAACAATTAAATGTGTGACTTCTTGTTCTTATTTCTTATTCACTGTTTTGACTCCTATTAAACTTTAAATGTCTTCACACGTTTATTCACGAATTATTCATTTTCCATCCGACTATTATAATCTACATAATATTATATTATGTTTATAATGTACACACTATTTTATCAGCCTAAATTTTATACTTACATAACTAAACGTGAATAATAAATTCAAAATTGAAATTATTAATTCACATTTTGAAGTATTTACATAAATTAAAGCACTATACAAAATATTAATTTTTTTAAGATTAAATTGTCGTTTTTTCAAACTAAGTATTTATATTTTTTAAATATTTTATTTTACATAAAAAATATTTTGTTCTTTTTATTCATTACTAAATAAACAATATAAACGATGTTTTTAATAGTGTTTAATTTTTAATTTTAAATTTTTTTTTTTTAATGACTGTACATTTTGATTTTATACTCTAAAGAAATCACAGCCATGCAATTTTTCTGAAAACATTTTAAAAATTAAATTACAAACGCATAGGTTATTAGTTATAAGTATTTATTTTATCTTAAAAATATAAACGGCATGACCCTTTATAAAAATTCATATAAGGTTTACTCCTGATTAAAAAGTCATAAATAGTTTAGAGATTTTTAACATTTATTCAAATACTAAATGGTAAAAAATGATCTATATTATTAATAATCATAAATATCTAATAAGGTTATGTTTTTAAAATAATTTGAGGAGTATATTATAGAAAAAAAAATAAAAGGACTTGAAAACAGCATTACACTAGTAAACTTTTTTTAAATTAATGAGTGAAAGTAATGTAGGTCATTCTGTTTTACCAGATAACAAATTGTTTAAAAACTTAACACTTATGCACGTCCATGTTTAATCAATGTAGCAATCATAAAAAGCTCAGCAGTAGGAGCAGCATTTATGAGAAATGAATGAGTTTATTTAGTATGAATTTAATAAATCTTAAAATTGTATATTACACGAATTCTAACTGAATACAGTTTATAACTGTGTTGGGATTTGTATGGCTGCTATAGTAGTTAAGGGCAAGACAAACTAATGCAAAATTTAGCACCTTAATAATAAATTTCTATAATTTTTTGTCGATTTTTTAAAGAAATCAAGAATCATACTGAAATATTATTTCAATATGATATTTATGATCAAGAGTATAATAAATTTAATTTACAACCAATAGCAATTTAACACCTGCAGGACACAATGTTAGAATCACACAATTTTCAAGTATAAGCCACAGATAATCAAACTTTAAAGAAGGACATTACTTTACGGTTTACGATTGTCAAGATTTAGTGATAGACCTATTAAACAAAAACATGCAATAAACCTATTTAGATTATATATCAATTACCGGCAATTATAAAAACAATTCATTTCATAGAGTCAACAAAACATAATAGAATTGGCAGTATTTCAGAACAACTTTAACTTTCATAGCAACGAGAATAAAAATTAAATTAGATTTTCATGCTTTGAAGACTTTAGAATTGATTCCTAGCACTTTGATATACAGATATTTATTGTTAAGATAATATTTGAATCAGATTACTCGAGAGGCATATTATCGAAACCTGAAAGTTCAAGCACATTCATTAAGATATTACGATTCAAATATTATTTTACGGCATAAATAAGTAGACTATTAATTTTTATATTATGCTACATAGTCAAATCGAAAAAAAAACTATGTATTGAAATGTCAGGTAAATAAACATTAAAATAAACGAAATTATTTATATTAAAATAAAATTTTTTTGTTTGATACATATTATAAAAAAAAATATATATATATTCAGTCAATATTATAAAATTGTATAATAACCGTCACATAAATACAATTAAATGGTCACAATATTTATAATAATATTTACGATAGTGTTTTGAAACAGTAATTTGATCGGAGAGGTCTCTTTGTGAAAATTTCGCATAGACATTCGTGGTAAATTTCCCATCATGACGTAACTAGGTGTACTACATGTTTATATAATAATATCATTACAGACTTCGATAATGAGTTGTTAGTGAATTGACGTTCGGTGTTCACTAGAATTCCCGATATTTCATTAGCCGCATGACAATATACACGCACGGAACTGGAAAAACGGCGTTTGCGATAAATTCCGGTGCAGCCGGTGCAGGCAACAGTAACACGCGAATGCTTTTCCGTAACAACGTCGAAAAACTGCAGCTAATCGAGGTGATTATCGTGTTGACGTGGTTAACGTTTATGTCGTGTTCAAACTGGGTACCTAGCTACTGAATTCCGTCGTGCGCTGTCTGTAAAAATAAGTATGTATGATCTGAATCTACAATTTCAATATCCCTCAATGTGGAATTAAGTCTACCACTAATTCCGTCGAATCATTTAATAATAATGCAAATAGAATTTTTTTGTCTTCAACTATTTGTGTTATTGTATTACTATTGGTGTTAATAATTATTGTTGAACTAAAAATTATAAAACACTTGTAATTGAATCACACGATACGTCAAAACGAATAATAAATTAAAGTCTCAGAAAGTCAATAAGCAATTACTTATATTAGAAGCTGCCCCGTGTTAGAAAAAAATAATCTTTTTGTCAGTGTTTGATAAAAGTGAAAATAGTTAACAAAACATGAAAACAAAACATTTGAAAAAGATATCTTGTGGCTCGTGTATTCTATGAAATCGAGTTAAAATTAGGAATAAAACCGATTACATAACAGTCTAGAGCAGCGGTTCTCAAACTGTGGTACGCGTACCACTAGTGGTACGCGAAAGACTACATGATGGTACGCGGAACTGCGGAAGGCCGCATAGTGGTAGGATTTTTAATCATCAGTGGTACGCGACTGATTGATAATATACTTAAATGGTACGCGAAATAAAAAGTTTGAGAACCGCTGGTCTAGAGTCTAGACATAAACGGACATGGTTAATTTTTTTAAATTATTTTTTCTTGACCATTATTTGATATTGTTAAAATAAATTATTTCCTCACTAGGTTAGAAAATCTAGGACATCGACCTCGATTCTGGAGGCCCCGGTGCATTGCACCCATTATACTTCCACTGAATCCGACCCTGTAAAATGATATGTACACGTCGTACGTAATATACTAACTATACATAGGTTATATCTGCTGCCCCGTAAGTAACCGAAAAATTTGGTGAGCGGAGTAGTAGGTAGACTAACGTTTTGCGGGGTTCCCCGTATCACTCCGCCACTCACAAAAACTATAAATATTTATAACTCATAAACTACTAGTCCGAATTTCAATTATCGTATATCGAAATACACCAAAAAGTAGTCTGCTTTCAAGTATAAAGTAAATAATTTATATTTTCATTCAAAATTGTAAGAACTTAAATAATTTAACTTTTTTTATTAAAACCCAATACTAATATTAAATCGCACAATATAGCGTTAGTGCCTAATGGGTAAATTAGATTTATATCCATTATTTATTGAATGGCCAATTTCACGGCTTTATAAATAACTTTTGGATTATACGTAGCCAATTTCAAGATAGGCTCATAATATAATATATTTTTTAAAATATATTATATTTTTTTAATGCGGTGATATACATAATCTAATGAAAAATTTCGAAATAGCCAATGTATGTATTAATTTGGTCATACTACATCAGAGACATTGATGACTGTTTTAACATACGAAGTAACATAATCAAATATTAACGACGGTCAAATCATCTCAAATTTGTTTAAATATTAGATTGGCTCGGCTTGAATCAAGCCACAGATTTATTGTACATATAGAATATTACATATTATTAAATTTGTACGTATACAATATAAAATATATTACTTTGTTGTGGTAAAATTATTAAATACTACTCGTTACTATATATATTATTTTTTTATATAAAACCAATTGATAATATCATATATTATAAGCACAGTTTTTGGACAGTTCAGTTTTAATCATAGCTATTTGACATCAAAAAAAAAGAACATACATTAAATAGTTCTTGTCTTCTTTGGTTCTTAAACAAATTTATTATATCATTTTATATCTGTAATTATCATTACTTAATGTATATATTTATATACTTACTGTATCAACAATAAAAGCTCTAATGATTTTTTTGAAAATCAAAAACGATGAGTGCATTTAATTGTTATGAAATTAATTTTTTAAGTCAAATATAATATAATGAAAATTTTTAAAAGGTAAATCGTTGAGTACTAAAAACACAATTAAAATTTATCTTTACGATAGAATTATATAATGATATAGGCTTCGATACACGTACACATATATATATAAAATAAAAAGATATTTATAAAAATAATATCCTTAATTAATTAATTAATTTAATATCCTCAAAAATCTCCTTTTATTCTCTTATTATTACCAAAATATTCTGATAATGGTAAATTTGAATTTTCGACGACGAACTGTTTTTATTTTACCCTTTATACAAATACAATTGATAAATAAAATATTTTATTAATTTAGAAAATAAATATATAATTAAAACCTATATGCACACCCTGACTATCAACATCAAAGTGTAGAAATGAAATACAGATGAGAGTGCTTGAAATAAAAACCGTAATTACTTTTTTTCTTATCGAGAAATGTATTTTAACGATCTAGTATTTCTTTTATCAATATCCAAATAAGGGCTCGATGTCTGATCTTTTTTTCGGAAATTGAATTTGTTTCTCTTCAAATTTCTCTCCGATCCTTTCCTTGCAGCGCCTTTCATATTTTTTCATAATGAACACATAATGTAATTAACAGTTTCCGTATCATTTAAATTAGTTTGCTATATCTGTTAATCCATTTAACTGTAGTAATTATAAAATTATACTGAACATCAACCGGGCTTTTTTAAGCCTTGTTTAATATTTTAAATTAGTTTTTCAAAAATTAATGGATATTTTAATCGGAAAAATAAACGCATAACGTCGTTTGATGAGAGGAGTTATCATTTATATCAAAACTCGACGCGACGCTAACAGCTTGCACTATTAACCAATTAGCCCATAATATATACATTATATTAACTCAAAAATTAATTTTATGTGTATAAATATTGACGTTATATCCAAGAAAGGATTAAATTAATCTAAAGAGATTAGAGTTAATTCGGATAGTGATACAATAACACGGCCATTAAATTTATTACTATTATAATACATGTCGCAAGTATATTTATTTTTACAGAGTATACCATATTATTCTAGGAATTTCCTCGCTGTTTCATGCATTTGATATTCTAACGCAGATGTATACATAATAATATATGTTTAATTTAAACTACATGCATACGTAATGTATGCATAATATTGTCGTACTAATACCTATAAGACACTAATACCGTGTCAAGATGCCCAGGCGAGATCGATCGTTTTTCTGTCGGCATTAAGCCCAAAACGTCATCAAACTCGACGTAGCCGGTTTAGCTGGCGCGTAGTTTGTGCTATACCGTATTTTGAATTTCGTCGTCGTTTTCCAATGGTTTTAATTTGTTTTAACGAGGAATGTCATTTATTAGGGCGCAGAATGTATGTTTATGAACAATTTTGATTTGTATTAGGTTCTTGTAGAACTTGTTTTTGGTGGTGAGCAGTATGACAGGCTTTATTCGTGTATTATAATATGTTTTTATAATACGATACACATCCAAGCAGCATTATCATTTCAATGTATTATATTATATTATATTATGATTCACAATGACAAAAACAAATGCTCGAAGTTGGAGCGGGTAACATGTTGGCACCCGGAACCGCTACTGTCTTACTGTCTTATTGCCATTGTAGGCGGAAATTTTAGGCGAGGGAAAAAACGAAAGCCAAGAAGGAATATAAAAAAAACAGTGAAAGGGTGAAAATGTATACTTTTTTACGTCACCAACAGTATTAGTTATTTTTTGTTCAAAGGGACGGGGGGGGGGCATTTATGTGCTGACTCCACATCGACGGGTGAAGCGCATGCTTGGGATGGCATACAATATCACTATACGCACGCACAGTAAGTGATTTTCACGAGTTGGGGATTAGGTTTTGGCCGTTTTCGGTTTTGAAAACTTATGTATGTAGTGCGATATCAATAATACGTGAAAGGTAAAAAGGTGCATATTATTCGTACTCGTGTTAGATGACATTCTTAATCACCGTGACAATTTTACTTACCGGTAACAATATTATTATAATAATATGCACCAATATGGTATGGATATCAAGAATACAAATTGAAACCATTACGACTACACGATTTTAGTGATCTAAACTTGGTATGGATCACTACACGGTTGCGAGCTAAAAAAAACTAAGCTATTATAAATTGGCAATTTTCATTTCTGTTTACCGAAAACCGATATAATACCTATCAGTTGCGACTATGCTTAAAAATTAGGGTAGATACATTGAACAAGTATTAAAATACACCCACGTGCTTAATAACTGTTTGATTGACGCGTTTCACAAAGATAACATATTATGTATAGTAATCTAAACTGCATAAAGTGTACTACAGACCGAATATAATTATTTTATGTATTCACATACGTCAACATTTTGATGTACCTTCCAAATTTGAATGTGTATATTACTGCTACCTACTTGTTTTTTAAAAACGCACAGTAAAGAAAGTTTAGTGTTTTTTACTATAAATATAAATGTATGAATTAAATTTATTTGAAAACTATTAGTATCTTTTTTCCTTAACATACGTAAGTGTCCCATTATTATGCAGTTATTTACAAAGCTCGTATTGACCCTTCACACATACACACTCCGTTTAATATAAGATATTAAAGATATACCAGCAGACTATAAATTCTTATTAATAATCCCAACCTATCATAGACGTACATTTAGTTTGTTACAGGGGGGGGGGGGGCTAAAATTATAAATGAAACATACTCGCGGAGAGCTTCACTCTCAATCTGTACCCTCTACAATTAAACTTTACAATTTTGTTATAACATTTATTTTAGAAGATATATACATAAATACTTCAAAATTATTTAACAAAACCATATTTTAATATATTTTTTAATAACATTTATTTTTCTATATTAATTTAATATTATTTATTTGTGTTCATTTGCAAAATTCTTAAGAATAGTCTCTTTGTTAATATTTTTGTTATCGCTTTTTTCTATAATATACAAGATAGACACCTGTCCTGGTTGAATCTATCTTGTGACATAGACGTTCGTAACCACATTTTTATCCAGCGTAAAGCAGATGAGTTTCTCTCACATGTGGAATAACTAATTGGTAACGTCAAAGCTATTTTATACAAATGAAACAAGTTTGGGTAAACATTTTCATGTAAAATAACTTCATTTTAAATAAATTTTAAGTTATCTGCTGTTAATTATTTTAAAGTATAAAATTAAATATTAACCAAAATATAAAGTACATGACTATCATAAAATATTATTGCTACATTTACTTTAAATGATCGATGAAGTAAGTACTTTGTTCAAAATAAAGATTAAAAATATTTTTGTTATATAATATTAACGTAGTTCAATCATTCTAATTATATTATAACTAGTTTACAATAGAAAATTCATGCATAATGCGCATGAACCTTAAACGTTCACATAATACATACCTATCGGATTATATCCTGTTTAGGAGCTACGTAGTACATTCTATATAATTTTCTTTAATAAAAACTTGAAGGTTGTTGAAAAGCTTTAAAAAAATATAGGGGGTTATATACACTTTTTGGGGGCTAATACCCCTAACCCCCCCCCACCAATCTACGCGTATGCAACCTACTCGTTAAATTTAGTTACATGACACTTGTGTACTAAATAATCATTCATTTTTAATCAAATGTATAGCACTATATAGTTTATGTCATTATGAATGTAACGTAAATAAATAATGTATGAAGCAATAATTTTATATTAGCATGATATTATATCAATGAGAATTTTAAATATTATATGATGTTAGGTTAAGTATATTTTTTAAAAGCAAATATTTATTGTTTTATTTCTCAAGTTTAGCTTTTTTTTAATAACGTATCTGTAAGAAAAGTAGTTTTAAAGAGTAGTTTGTGAAAGTCATAAAAATAGTCTATATAATTTAATACTAGCTGTATAATCTGTGTAGAATAAAATTATTGGCATGATTTAATGTAATTTCCAATATTATTGGAATTTAAATAATTATTCACCTCCAAATCAAGAATTATTAAAAAAATTTAGATTTAAAACAAATAATAATACTTCTAAAATTATATTGTCAACCGATTTAGAATTGAAATATTAAATTACATAGAATTATATTATGTAAAATGTTTAAAAAAAAAACAGCTCAATTAAATGTCTAAATATGTATTAGAATATATATAGAAATATATAAGAAGAGATGATTATAATAGAATTTGATTAAACTTAAATTGAAATGTCGGGCAAGACACTTTTAAAATTAAATCTTTTATTTTTTTTTCAATATTTTGGGTTTATAAAAAATATATACCATGGAATAGTTTTTAAAGTGGAGTGTTTTCGTGCGATACACGATGTCACAAGTTTCACATTGTATTATGTATAATGTATTATGTACATTATATGACTGCAGTATGAATATATTAAAAATAAATACAAATATTATGATTTTATTAAAAATATATATCTTTTCTACACCTCTAGTAAAAAAAAACAAAAAATGACAAATGCTATTAGTCTATTCAACGTCATATTATGAAGATAAATTAAGTAGTTTTAAGTAACACAGTTTAAGTACTTCCATAAACCTGATATTATTTACTTTTATATTAATTAATTTATACTTATTATATTGTAAGTTTTTATATTTATATTTTAATTTATAAACGTGTAGGTATTTTAATGTCCAAGTTAAATAATCTATGTAGATCACTGAGTATTAATTGTTACTTATTCAATGTACGGAGTGAATTTATTGCTTATGTAACAAAAATTTCAAAAACAAAATAAGAATACGTCATACTATTGTTACTAGTAGGATAAAATGTTTTTAGCCAAATTAAATTTACTTTGAATATTAAACAGAAACGTTTAATTTTTGGTACCTGCCTGAATTGTTTATAAATGTCTTATTTTAATATTTATGAAGCTTTCTACATTAGTTTGTAGTTTAATAAAGGACCTATACTCTACACAAGTTTACTGTATCAATTATTAATGCATTTTGTGTTTGTTTACGACACGTATAATGTTTTTGTTTGCCTGCCATTTATAATTATTATTAAACGTGTTTAATGAAAAGACTTAAAGATTAAAGGTATAGTTTGTGGTCAGTAGTTTTCTACCTAAAGTCAACGCCATTTTCTGGATAACCTTGGGTTCTTTATATGCATCTAATAAATTTAATTTTTACAACATTTTCGTATTAATGGTCTAAATATATTTTATAAATATAATTCTTTATAATTTAGCTAAATAATAGTGTTTACGCAGTACGCATCATATGATGACCCGCCTTTATTATTGTTCATATAAAATTTAAATGGCTTTACGCTGAATAAGGATTTAAAAATTAATTCAAAAAAATGCCATTACTATATTTGGGTGGTGTCCATAATGGGAAGTGTTTATATTCTAAAATAACGATCTATAATTATCTATAATTATAAAAAAAAATTTTTTTTTTGTTTGAATAATTTAAAAATTTTCGTTTCTTGTATTAGTATTTTTTTTAATTGTCATTTTTGTCATTTTAGTACGCCTCTAAACTTAAATTTATTTTGATTTTGATTAAAAAAAAAAAAAATTAATTACAAATTTTATATCTCTGTATATTTATTAAATTGACTATTCAAAACTTAACGATTGATCTATTATTCACAATTTAATTTCATTCGTCATTACAATTATTTTGAAAAAGCACAAACACACGGACAAAGCCGGATAATTCAGCTAGTATATATATATATACTTATTATTCTATATCTATTACTCGCTTCAAGATCTACGTAAATATACTGTCGCACGCCATTAATAACAATAACGCCGATGTTATTGTCGTGAAGCCCTAAGTTAAGACGACAATCACAGTCCACCCTACATTACAATCCACGTGACAAGCTTTCAAATTAAATATAATACTACCGGTACTTTTTTTTCTTTACCTTACCTAGACGGTCATCAAAAGCAATCGCTGAAGCGTACCATTTTATTGTCAAAAAACATTACTTCCACGGTACTTCCCTAGCAAATCACTCCCACTGGGGGCCTTTAATGCCACAAAATGAATAAATGAAAACGGTGGGGATCTACTGTGACACATCACACTACAATCTATATTCATTCAGTAAGTTATAAACTCATATTGTAACGTCTACAATCGTTGTCTACGAGCGTCCGGAGCTTTATAACGAAGCTTATTTGTATTGTTATTATCATCATTATGGTGAATATATTGATACGTTACATTTATGTTTTCGATATGAAAATTGATCGTTAAAACCGGAGATTTCGTTTTTTCAGTGATGACTTCTGTATGATGTGTATATTCTAATTTTTATTTTTTTTAGCCCGAGTTTAGCATAATTTGACTTTCTAGGCACCAAATTTCAATAAAACCTTATCTTCCACTTTAAATCATCGTTTACAATTATTTATTATTTATATTTTCTGTTTCTTCTATCTCGAACATAATACCAATAATAAACCAAAAAAGATATTTAACAAAACTTTTACGATGCTCTACAAAGCTTCGGATCGAGATTGTCGACCCGTCTCGAACAAATCGAGTGGCAGATCGACTATCGAAGGCTATCCAATCCGCATAATATCTCAATCATCATATTATTATATTTACTCAAAATGTAATACTTTTTTTTTTAATGATTATACACTTATTGATTTAAGTTATCTAACTAAACAAATACTACTATATTAATATAAGATAAACTATTTGTATTATACTTTAAAATGACCTTCTTTAATACAATCTAGACAAGTAAGACTTAAGGAGATACTCATAAAATACAGATATACAAATCTTAAACGGAACAATTTTGACTGTCGTTCTCGAAAACTTTGTTTAAGTACTTGAAATCTATCTCTCAACAACTTCCTACTAGCTGTTTGTTTACCAACTATTTTGTATTAATTTGTTATGCCGAAATTACTGAATTACAATATTGACACAGCACCACCATCACATATATATATTATATTTTGTATACTCACGGTTATTATGCATTTGCATGAAATCTCTGAACATATTGTTATTGAATTTTAATTTTTTTTCTGTATAATACATTTCTTAAGCCCATGTCGAAATTGAATTACACGAGATTATCGATCATATACCACTATATACAAGCGTATAACGTGTTGTTGTGAATTTACGGTGCTGTGCACAACTGTTTAATATATATTTAATTGTAAGCACACATATACAAATAAGACACAGAAAAACATGCGCGCGCGTATCACGTATAATATAATATAAAACCTTTGTAATGAAAACGAACCGACAAAATTCTCGGAAACTCTTGAGTGAGGCTTTTATTACCGTTTTCGTTCAGCGTATCATATACGCGAGTATAATATATATATATATATATATTTGTATACCTAAATAAGGATGATGGTGTGTATGGGTTAGGTTAGGGACATCTTGTTATAATGGGTTCAGTTGCGCGTATATGTGTATTAAAAACAGTTAACAATAATAATAACAATAGTATATTACAGTACCTTTCTACCAGGTAGTAGTAGTAAGATGAATAAGATGTCGGGCGAAATATAAGGTTGAGTTCAGAAATCAAAAATTCATCCTTCTAGAAAACGAAAAATTATTTAAAAACAAAGAGTGTCAACACTCCATATAGATACATCGGTACACGTATAATGCATTGTTAGTTGTTTCTACTGAATACAGTTGACATAAGAATCAAAAAATTTATTTTTATCGTCAATACAATTGTTATACAACGGGCTATACCTAATGTTACTACTAGATCACACGCCACCGCGATTCCGATAACGTTCGTATAATCGCTAATTTCCGGTAACCAGTCGACGCACACACATTAACATAAAACGCTCATGACGTCATGGTAACATTTTAGGTGTCACACAAATTAACAGAATGACCCCCAGCCGTTGGACATATACATGTAAAAAAAAAAAAAAAATAAATAAAGTAATTAGTCATAAACACCGTTCATTTGAACGTAGAGTGATAGAAAAGTTGATTATCATTTTATAAAAATGTCATCATAATATGTCTTAGAAAAATTACTTAGATGATTACAATTAGAACTCGGAACAGGTGTAGCATCTTTGAGCCACCTGCTCCAAGATTACACATGTGATGTATTTCATTACGCAAGTAATCATTTTTATTGGCCAATCTTTATTATTTAGCAGTTTTTACACATATTGCACTCAAATATTATTATTTATTGGATTAATAAAATGTTTCAAAAATAAAACATTAATATTATTTCTAGCAATATTATGCATTGAATGGCGAGTGAAGTTTATTGCACTTTGTAATACAATATGTAGAGGTACCTATAAGTGTGTTTGTTTGTATTTGACGAGTTTGACATATTAATTTCGTATACATCGACATGTATTGTAAAGCCATTGGGTAGTATTATTTTCGATTCCATATAGAAGAGTCAAACCCTATTATTAATTTATTTTTTGAAATTTTCCTGGCTGGATAATAATTTATAGCAAGTAGAACCATATAATTTATTCATTTCCAATTTTGATAATAAAATTCTTTATATGGTATATAAGCGCTTTTGATATATATATATTTTTTTTTTACATTGCAAGTTATAACTGTTATTCGTTTAATTATTATACTAATTAATATAATATTAATTGTATTGCTTTAAATATGTTGTTATTGTTTTATTTTTTTTTATTATTATTACAACCATATATTATTAGGTTTTATTTTATTTTTTTTAAATACTTAATATATCTTTAATATACTTTTTTACTATTATTTTCTGTTAATTAAAATTTTTGAATTCAATATATAATTTATCATAATGTGATTTGATGATAAATATTGAGTTGATATACCTAATATGAAAATTTAAGCTATAATAATTTTGTACAGATTATTATTATTACGAGGAATCTTAATATCAATTAAGACAAAACAAATCGATTAAAATATAATTTGTACAAGTATTTTTAAAACAAATATTTTCCACTGACAGTAAAATATTAAATATGTATAGTACGCAGTATTAAATAATAGGTATTTAATATCTTCAAATATTTTATAATTGGTAGGTAACATAAAAAATAAAATAAAATAAAAATACTAAATATAAAAACAATACACAAGTAGGTATCAATGTAATTTTTCATTATTTAGTTTTGACTCGATTCTCTTTGATGAAAAGTTTACGAAGTAGTTGACGTGTTAAAAGCAAATGTAGCAATTACCCCATTTTGGGTGGAGCTGGTTACAAGATTTAGGCATCAGAACTTTTAGTATGTTCGTGATGTAGTATAAATTTAATAAACGAGTATACCAAAATAATTCAGCTTTCGAGGAATAATGTCTAATATTATTTTTCTAATTAAAATTAACCAACTATAATAAATAATAATAATTTAAACAAAATGTATTCTAATACTTCAATTATAAATATTATAAATTCAATATTTGATTACCGTGGACTTGGTGCTTTTTTTAACTTTTAAGAAATCAAAAATTAAGAAAAATCCATTGCAATTTAGTATCAAATTGTTGTCGTTTTACGTGAGTGAATAAATTGTTAAAAACATAGCGATATTCGCTGTTAAGGTTTTTCATATTTTTCACATCCACAGCAAATTCTGCACATATCAAGTTTTTTACGATTAATAAAAAAATGATAAATATATGCATAGTGTATAAACTATATCGGCTCCAAGATCAACATTGACAGAATAATAATATTATTAATTGTATCCCATTAACTCGTTATAGTATACGCAACATCACGGATGACCGTACCTCCACTTAGTACTACTTTCCTCAGCAGTCGGTATTTTGAAAACTTTTTAAATCCTCAAATAGACCCGTGTAAATTTAATTTTATAGAATAAAATATACCTACTATATATTTTAATTGACACGCGCCTATATGCATGTAACAATTACAATCTTGAGGAGTTTATGGACAACGCTCAGCTGGTAAATATTGTCCTAGTTGTAAATTAACATACGTGGCATGTGTGTCATATGTAACATATGTGTCGACGAGCCGTAAAAGTAAAGTCGAGTGATGTAAAACGTTTTTCCGTAATTGAAAAATACCTGTAAAAAAAATAAAAATATATTTAACGATGCTGTAAAGATAATAAAAATACATATAAATCGAATTGTAAATTTTGCATGGTATTCTGTGATATAAACTTATCAATAATTAGCATTACGACTTAAATCTACATGTACCTAATATACTTAAGTATCATTAAAATTTGCTCGATGCGGTTGAATTATGGAACAGCAATAGTATAGCCGTGCAGCGTGCTAAACGTACACATACATATTATATAATATATGAACTGATCAAATAATAAATGAACCGTTTGATAAACACGGCTCAAGAGACCAGTGTATATATTCATATAAATATAAATATAAATATATATATTTATATTCATTTTTAAGTGACAAATTTCCACTGTAAAATTCAAAACTTCAGTAGGTCTTTCACTTCCATATCGACAGTATAGCTAAAATGGTATACGCTTTTCTTTGCGAGTACTTTGTTATACATTAATATCCATAATATCATTATATGGGCACAATACAAACAAGTATTCAATCAAAAGACTATGTGTGTAAATTCCATTTGGATTGAGAAAATCGTTTTTTTTTTGTTTTGTACATCAACTAATTAATATTATCTGGCGTATAACTAAACATGATTGTATTGCTCACAATCTATACCCAAGTAATGTTATTTGCTAATGTGGTAGACGATCGTCTGCTGAAAACTTTTAATCCCCATAACGGTCAGGTTATTGATCGGAGCATACATCGCAGTCAGTAGCAGGTAGGAAAAATGGTTTCGATTAAGTATAGTGTAAACACTACGGTCAACACATGCATATGTAAATTATCCACAGACCCGCTTCATTGATTTAATTATTTTTTTATTAATTTCCTATATTATAGCAGTATCGCAAAAGTTCTATGAATATTAAACAAACGATTTGCGAAAAAAATTACGTCATGTGGCGTACCTACATTTAAAGCGGCACACCGTTAATGTTGATTCGATCGGACTTATTTCCTCCCCATTTAGTATCATATTTTTTTTTAGGTGTTATACGTAAACGCTAGGCAAAATAAAGGACCTTGTTATTTTTTAACTTTGTTGTGCAGAATTGCTGTCTTCCTTGTCTTAACCTAAAAACCAAATTTATAAAGTATAATGGTAATTTATAATAATATATCATCATAATATGCATTATATAGATTTAATATAGTGTAATATATAAGAATGAAAATAAAATATAAATCGAAACGCTTTTTCAAATTGAAAATATTTTTTATTATTATAATGCGTTATACGTACGTATATAGTACAGTCGATAATATGTTAAAATATATATTTCACAGCTATGCGAGTAATAGGTATATAAATGTTTACGTAATATCATTTATATTTTATACATTATATAAATAACTGATATTGTGCATTGGGACAATAATGACGTGTATATTATAATACACAATTTATATGTACGTGCACGTCAGTTGCTATCCGTAGAACAGTACAACAATAGTCAGTTTGCTGTGTATATACGCCATACGGTACACCGAGTAGACTACTTATCAGCGATATTTTGGAAATGCCTTTGTGATATATTCAATTATCACCGTAAAAGGTATATTCTACTGACGAGTCAAATATTTTTCAGTTTGATAGAAGGCTAATATAAATGTGGAATACTCGAAACGAGGAACGAACCAGAAAAAAAACCGATCAACAACAGTATACGAACATTGATTAATGTTTTATGGGAAAACATATTGTGAGTTATTAAAAAAAAATGTTAGTTTATTGTTTAAGAAAATTAAGTATAGTTTGGTAATTAATATTGTTTTAACAATATGTTAATAACGGCAGGTTGTAGTGTTGTACTCGAACGCCGCTCAATTATTATTTTTATAAAAATATAAGAGTGAACAATAATAATAATAATCGCAAAAACAGGCGATAACGTTTTACAATATTAATCGATTATTAATAGACGGCAGTGATTCTATTATTTAATTAAAAATTAGAAATCAGATTACGTGCTCGCAAAGGCCTATAATATAACACTATGCCATCAAAGATGCATTATATATTTAAATATTATGTATAAATTTGGTATCGTTGCTCGATGTTCGATATTTATACAGATTTTAATTGAGTTGGCAACGTTTTAATCCAGTCGTTTATCACGCAGCAATTAACTAATGGAAAATAATTTATATACCGCGTAACAATATCTTTTATTAATATGGAAGATAGGTACTAAAACAGTCAGGTAAAGTTGATTTTTTTTTTTTACGTTTCCTTTTAAACGGTCTCCTTTGAAGTAGACAATTTTATGATATTTCTATTCCACGACAGAAAGTAAGTAAACCGTTTTCTGTAGCATAGGTAATGTATTTATATAAGAGTTCGTATTTATTGCCCCCGAAAACAATTACGTTAGTAGCTTTTAAAATGCATTAAATTAATATTTGTGTAAAGTAAACTAAAAATAACAGTTTATTTTTATTTTTACTTCGTTGTGACTCATAAAAATATAATATTGTCGACAGCTATAAGGACTTCAGCAAATTTTATACTAAACAAATATAGGTATATAAACATTTTAGGTACCTACTTTTTGTATTTTTTTCTTCCCTATTTATCATTCTACTCGCCGTAATTGAAGCGTGTCTTAGCACGATGACAGAAAAAAATGACAACAATTTAAAATCCATTTTTTAGTTGATTTAATAATTTATATTTTACTTAATTTTACACGAGACTCAAAAGTTTTCGAGTCGTTCAGGTATTAAAATATATTAGTTATATGTTGGGGATAACAATATTGAAACAGATCTAACGTTACTAATTTCTAAAAAAAAATGTTCATCCATATACTATTTTAATAATGACCATGATTATTACCAATAATATAATATGCTTTCTCCACTTTTATTGTAAATAATTATATTAACATGTGAATATTGTATTTGTTGAATAAAATATTGCAACGACCATTACCACAGTAATTATTGACGAGATTTGTGTTTAACTCGTTCTTAATTCTATTATAATATTATATTGTGATACGGTTTTTATAAATTAATCCGATCAAATGTGAATACCATGAAAACCTATAAAAAACGGGATCGTTTTACATCGAATATGACCGGGTCTTGTGGTGGTCTCTGGGGGAGGTGAAAAATGAAAAATTTGATTTCCTCATTTTATGAGCCCACATGGGAAGTAGTAATAAATACGAAGTTCTTGGATAACATTGTCGTTTGTATGAGGCAAACGTCACTGTAAACAATAATAATAATAAAAAAAATGTTTGTGTATTCCGTTACCAACCTATTTAAAGTCTGATTTAATTCCAACGAGTCGGTGAACTAACCCGTAACCATGAATATGATGAAAATACAAATCTATTAAACGCGACTGGTCTAAATAATTGATGTGATGTGTGTGTGTTTTATTTGTTTATTTATAATTATATATATATATATATTAATAACTAGCACAACGATACCGCTTTTACGTTAATACTCGTAACAGTCGTGTTATTTTAACGTGATTTTTTTGTTTTTCTCGTCATAATACGTAATATTCTACTCAGATCACTGTGTTATTTCGTTTTTTAACTGCAAAATTTGAATACACGAAGACAAGAAAACGTGTTGACCCAGTTCTTTATTTATCTAGAACCCGTATGAATTCAAAAAAAACCCATCATTACTCGCGCATAGACGTTTGGGAATACAAAATTATTGTTTAATTTAAAATTTGTCCGTAAAAAATTCTTAACGACCGTATATTAATGCGGTTTGTTTATAAATATTTATTTATACTGTAATCCTGTATAGGTACCTATTGACGTACTGAAGTTACCACGCACGTCTAATCATACACGCCGGGCGTTATGGAGGTTGTAACCGCACTTATTGGATTACTGAAGGGAAGCGATATTATAATATACACCAGCCCTCTCCACATTGGCCTGAGCATAATAATTATGAATTTTTTTTATTTTTTTTTATTCAACGAGTTCGTTAGAATACAATCCCGTATCGATCGGGGTTTTTCTTTGATGGTCAAATACACTAGCATTAATTAGTGTGCGTTCGATATTATGTGGTATCTATATTTATATGCATCGTTAGAACGAAATTAATTATCTGTGGCATACACGTATAATATATTATGTATAGTGTAATACGTTTATGCATATTGTTGTGTGGCCTGCAGGAATTTCGAAAAGGCAGGGATAATATCTCGCAGCAGAACCCTTGAAATAGTCGAGTACTAGAAAAATTTGTTTTAATTTAATATAATAATTACATTTATTAAAGCACATATAAAAGCCAGTAAGATTATAATAATAATAGTAACAATAAAAACTAACGTTATATATAAATATTTTTTTTTAAATTACATTTTTGCAGCAGTTATCTTCTAGAATAAATGAATCTGTGATACTAATAACGATTTACGCAATAGAAAAAAATCATCATGATATGTAAATGTAGAGTAGAACTATTTTGAATGTTCATTAATAACTGCAGATATCGTGTAAAACCATACAATATAAGTACCAAATTGTTGAGACCTACGGTTTTAACTGAGTGTCCAAATCTACCGAAAAATAAAAATGAATAACAAATAAAACTGTTATTAGAAGTATTACGACAACCGCGTTTTATAAAATAGTTTTATTTTAAAAGTCATTCCGGCAATACAATTAAAATATAAAAAACGCGTCGTTTAAAAATCCATGTTCAGTTGGCAACGATCAACTGCAGCTTCTTTAGCCTCATTGCCTACACGCCACTGGCCGTGCAAATTATATACTCATACTTATTCTGTTAAACAAACCAAAGACATTATAGGTACATAATAGTATAGCAATATTAAAATTCCCGAGACCGTTATTTGCATTATATCTAGGTAAACGACTACTAAGTTAATATAATTATTATAAGAACAAACAAAACACAAGTCTATAGATATTGAAATTCAACAAGCTTCCATAAATTAATTTATTGCGATCATATTGCTCTGCGCCCACACAATATACCATAATATATATTTTATTATAAATGTCATATTAATTGATCGACTAATATTTGTGTCTTATAGGTACGTTAGATTATATTTTCCAAAACTTATAGTATACGTCGTCATTTATAATAATAATATCACAAGACATAATATGTTTTTTATAATAATTCATCGGGGGGGGGGGGGGGATGATATGAATGGATTTGTAAAAAAAAAAAAAAATATAGTTTCAGTTCCACGATATAGAAAAAAGTTTATTTCACGCGGAAAAGCGGATGAACAAAAGGAATAAGTGACTTTTGAAAGTTTTTATTTACGTTATTTCTTTTTAATGTCGCGTGGACTTTTTAAACGGAGCAGTTTCACGTCGTCAGAACATAAATCGTGAGCGCGATAATACCTGCACATAGCATTTCTAGGCGAATAATATAAATGCGTCACGTCAAACCGCGTTATCGTTATAAAGATCAATCGATACGTTACTTCTTACGCGCTATGTGAAACTGCGCGACAGACGTGCGAAAATATTCTAACAATAACATTATCGTGATGATGCAGCGTCTCGCGGTTCTTCGTCAAATCGTTTTTATTCGTGAATATTTTGCTACCGAGCGGTGACATTTTGCTCGTTAGTGGAGACGGCCGATCCCGCCACCTGCTACTTGTTGCTATCGCGTTGACATAATAATCGGCAAAACGTTATATTTCACAATACGAAATTTCAACCAACCGCCTGCCTAGTTTTAATAATATAATCGTAGGTATTGTTTATTTACAGCGTCAACGTCCGACGTCGCTGCCTCCCACTAAGATGATAACAATGCGGGCGGGACCCGTTTGGGAAATTAAAAGAAAAAATACAATACAATAACCAAAGTAGTCGGATCGATTTCGAGGACCTCGCGTTTAATAATAATGTTATGCAACGTTTACCCGTTAACGTTATAATCAAGCTCGTTAACACAAACAATTATTATTATTGTACAATGATATTTCGAACGAGCATGCCCTATAGTCGGCTCAGACGTTGACCCGTGAAATAACCTCACATAATAAAATATAATAAGAAAAAACAAATAAATAAAATTAAAAAAAAAAAATGCTAATTTTAATCACTATTTATATTGTTTAATTATTATTATTAACATTAGAATATAAATGTCTATGTTGTGTTAAGAAACGCATGCAGTTTATCAAATATATAGGTAGTAAATTATCATTAAGTTCAAATCATCTGGAGTTTGGAAATTTAAATTTAATATTTAAAAATAAAAAAAAACAGCATTTTATAAATAGTTTATGTATCTGTTTATGCACAGGTATAATATATAGTTTGATAAATACAAATATATATTTTATCAATATTTTTAAACCATCAATTTTTTTTTCTCGGGAAAGTAAAGTTTTGTAAGACGTTCGGGAGTGTGCCTTTGTAATGGATTCAGTTGCTCAACAATCATATACTTAAACACTATTATTGATATTTTTCAGAACTCAAAATGCCATTAATATAAAACATTTAGAAGATAATTTAAAATAATTAATATTAAAGTTTCTCCGAGTTAAGCTTTACAACGGCGTTTCTTTTTAAGCAATTAATCGTATGTATTATGTTCTTTCTCTTTCCACATAGTATATAATTATGCAATTTTTATACAGTTTATATAATTTTCTTAAAAATATAAATAAATTAAAATATTAAAATACTTAAAATTTTCATTAAATGCATACATAGCTAAAGAGAATTTATAAAATTAAAAAAGTTTAAAAGAATAATCATTTATATAATCATTAAAAATGCTTAAGACTTTCAACATTTTATTAATGCATTAAAAAGTATTTTTATATTTTGTAAAATATTAAAAGAATTTATTATGGGGTGTAAATACGCACTTTTACATTTCAAAAATTATGTCCTGTCTTATTAATCATTCCATAATAATTTATAATTTAAATATATTGTGTATATACTGTGATTAAATGTCAGTGAAACGAATTTTGAGAAATGCTCTATATCAAATTAAGCCCCTTTAAGCACACCGTTCGTTTACTAAGAATCACACAGCGAGTGGTTTATTAAAGTATAGGAAGCACATCATTTACCCAAATTATTATTCATTCATAGGTTATTGATTAATTATTCATGTCTATATGATACTCCCCAAGAATTTAATATATTTACGAAAATCAAAGTAAAATATATTTATTTATTTATTGTGTTTAAACAGGTATTACCCTTCTTATATTTTTGTTACTTTTTATAATACATTAACAAACTAATTATTTTCAAGTTTCAATATTAAAATTTAACTTTAGAAAATTAAACTCTGTAATGCTTTACGGAAGTACAATACTGAGGTTCACACTGAGAATAAACATCAAACAGTTCATTAGATAGATAGTTGGTGGTACAAATTTAAATCAATAATAACGCCTGAATTTAGTGTGCCTTTGTGGAACTTTAAAGTGTATTAATGATACAAAATAAAAAGTAGTTATTCCACCATACATATAACAACCGATAGAGTAATTTAAGTTTAAAAGTTCTTTGCGAGTCGAATTCAAAGAGATTAGTGATGTGTACATAGTCATGGGGCATTATGGGTAGTAACACCTAATAAAAAAAACTAGCGAAAAGGAGAAATCTACGGAGGATTTTTTTTTTTACTATCCGAACATCGTAAAAGAACTTTAAATAATGAAATCTTATTTAAGAACTGAACGAAACAATACGCAATAAAGTGCTGCTTTAACAGTCTTTTAAAGTTTTAAATCAGAAACTGCCCTCGATACAAAACCAAGTATTTAAAAAACTTTACCACATATCATATGAATATAAGACCGAGAATCAAACGAACTATTGGGTAAGTATTATTGTGACTTGTCGTTAATTCATATTATCATTATGATTAATATTATTATTATTATTATTATTATTATTATTATTATATAGTCGTATATAGAATATAGGTCATGTATAATTTATAATATAGATCTAGCATATTAGATTTGCAAGATTATTATAATCTTAAAGATGAAAACGTTATAATTGGGTCCTACGTGAATTCGATAACACCGCTGCTTTCCTACGATATAGACTTCAGATAGACAACTGAGAGAGATTATATCATTTTGGTGTAATTAACATCAATAAAAAATTAAAATAAAACCATGTGCATATCTCGGTTGATACACATAAATATTTGTATTATTAACTAGTCAAAACGTGTAACATCCTACTCAACAATTTATTATATTATGTCTCGGGTTTGTATTTAGTGTAATAAAATTAATGAATATCTTGTACTAAACAACCAGCAGAAATAAATTCAGTCGATTAACTATCAAATCGATAAATTATTTATAGTTGTATCATTAATGTATATGAGTATACGATCAAACAAAAAAATTGAAATATATATGATTAAGATATTATACGTAATATATGGTATAGTATATAAAATTGCTTACATTAAGTAAATCAATATACATAAATAAATAAATACCATCAAAATATGTTCAAACATTTTCATAACTTTTTTCCGAGATCTTTTTTTTTATATTTTCGTTCTCTTGTTACAGCAAAAATTTACCGAAATATTTTGACATTCAACACATCTATTTTTAGCCACTAATCTTCATAAAACTTAGTTTTTAATCTTATTCATTATTTTACTTAGTTTTACTTACATTTCACTTTTCATCCATAAATATATTCAACATCCGGTGCAAAAGTTAAAATGTACGAAATAATTTGCATATTATACAGCGAAGAGTTCGGTGGATACTGTTGTACTCGAAATTTTTACTTTTCAAGGTATTTTATTTTTTATAAATGAAACCTATTTTTTTCATTTTAGTTCTTTACCAACACAAATCTGTGTTTTTTTTTATGTTTTATTTTAAGCAATTTTGTTTTTTAATAAATATAAGCAAAGGAGTTATTAATGTTTAAGGATAAAATAAACATTCTGTATCTACTTTAATACATACAGTTATTTACAATTCAAACATTTATATCTTAATAACTTTTCAGTAAAAGTAAAATGTAATACTGACCAATACCAATGCGTACTTAAAAAGGTTTTCTTTGAGATATCTTTTGTGGATAAAATTCGTATCATCATTTTCATTTTATATCCTTTTTTCATTTTCTACATCAATAAAATATGTTTTAATAATAAAGAGGATTCACTAAAATGAATTAATTTATTAATAACTTTACAAACATTTATTTAAGTTTTTGTTGCAGTGTATTAACATTATTTAATGGCATTAATCGAATACACGTGAAAAATAATTTTTATATAATATGATCTATAAGTATATACATTATACACTTTTCTAACAGTATTTGATACTTTTCACTGGAAAATGTTTGATAGAATGAACGTCAAACCAAACAATATTAAACAACTAATAAAGTTTAATAATTCAGCGATATCATTTATTACACTCCGTCTACTATAATACTGTCTGCATTATATAGTGTAAACCGTTTAATATAATTTTAAAATGTAATCGTTGACAAAGCTTTTTTTTTTTATAAAATAAAATGTATTTATTTAAAAAAAAAAATAGATCATTTTTTCATTACACCATAAAGGACGACAACGACGTCCGCAATTAGCGATGAACATAGAATAAAATAAAAAAAAACTCAACGTTGACGACTTATTGTCATCGCAGTTTCGAAAAATGGAAAAGTTCTCTCATTGTTACGTTTTTTTTTTCAATTACTATATCGAAATTGAAAATGTCTTAAGACGAAAAGCGTTTTTCCTCTTCTCACTCCCCGTGTTACAATGCGCCAAACTTTCCTGGGAGTTGTCACCATCGTCTCCATTATTACAGGCCCTTAGCTATTTCTCTTTATCTCCCGAGAAACGATTATATAAAATGTACAGTAATAATAGTCCTGCGCGACTACAGAAAGTTGAGATTATACGCAGACCAGTGTTTTGTTATTTATATTTATTTTCACACGACGATTTGGCGGTTAATTGTTCGAAGCAGTTGACTGTTACAGTGTTTGGCGAGTTCTTATCGATCGGTCCGAATGTTTGATAAAGCGAGGGCCAATGAAGGCAACGAACAAAACCAACGAACGAAATATTTGACAACCCGCACCTATACAAACCTACACCGAAGCGATAATAATATACTCAAGTTATTTACATTGTACTTCTGCTGCACACTATTGTGAACACGAATACAAAAATGAAAACGGAAGTGTTCATTTGCGTGTTTACTCGATTTTCAATTTACAAATATACGTACGTTGTGCCCGTTGTAATTCACTTTTCGGGGTGGATCTTAACGTTTGGTTTCAACACTATATGAACTGGATCAAAAATTTGTTTTTTTATTTAACTAAGTCTGGATATTCAGATAGCAACATATATGAAGACATACTTAAAGTATAAATTAATTATCAAACGAATGTAAATAATAATAATAATAATAATAATAAACCAGTGAAGTCGTGTAGAGTAGATGGTTTTCAGTGCTTCTTGTCATCGAGTATAGGTTAACATAAGCCACTGTAATGAACGTGTTAAATTTGAATTCAATGATAAATATAAAATTTAACTATATCACGAAAAAAACGATTTCAAGCGAAGACGACGTTGTCAATACATATTATATTATATTATAAGGATATTAATTTACAATTAATATATATTACTATCAATTCTATTTTTGTTAGTGCGTTGAAATACTGTGAATTTCAAATTACGGAGAGAGTACAACGTAAATTCTCTCTTTTCCAATATATATCCTTAAAACTGGTCTACTATCTCGCCAAAAAAGCTTTAAATCTGTTTTTCTATAACATAAGCTAATAATTTAAACTTAATAGAAAACTTCTACCAGATGATATCGATTCTTCTACATTGCTTTCTGAAATACACTTCAGAGTTCCCCCTCACTAAACGTGAATCAATTTTCCTTACTTTTCCTCCGCCAATTATTTATTGCACTTTCACTTCTCATCACGTCTTATGTGATAAACAAAAGAGGATCGCTGTTTTATTTTTTTGGTTTTTAAATTGTATTTTATACTTAGCTAATAAGTTATATTGTTTAAAATTATTCTATATCTTTCAAAAATCTCATAGTTTATAGAAAACAGATTTTTGTACATGTTTTTTTGTTTTTCTTGATTGTTTTGATAAGTACTTAGTATATATTATATTTTACTCGTTACCTCTTTCCCTAAATATACCAAATAGACCCATTTTTTTTCACAAAAAATACACTTGAAGTTTAGTTTTACTGCTTCAAAAGATGACGGTAGAAACAAAATAAACATTTATTGTAAAATCAAATTTGGTATTTGTGCTCGTGTTTCTCTAGTTAACAAATACAGCATACTTGTTGGTTTGCTTTTAAGTTTTAATGTCCAGTGGTATTATTCAAAGTAACTAGTCCGGAGTAATATATTTTAATTAACTAATGAATATTGAACAATTTTACGAAAACATTTTAGTTGACGTTCGCTAACTAATGTACATAAAAATATATTTAATGCATACGAATACGCATACTACCTTCTTGGTTTCAACTGATATAAAACTCTAATAAAACCATCAAATACAGTATTAACTTTTAAGTTCAATAAATAATTTACTTTGAAATGAAAAAAAGTTTGCATCCTCTGAGGATATTACAGAACACATTATGAAATCACACAGACATCTCAAACGTTCACAATTAAACCATACAAACACTGTACTACTTAAAAGTATCGCAGAAAGAGTAACTGTAAAATTAATTTTACTTAAGTGGATCGGGCTATTGTTGTACTAAAATTGATAAATGGAAGAAAAAACAAAACGGATATATATTATAAGCACTATGAAAAAAAAAAACTGTATAATATTAAAATCAAATGTTTTAAAATATTTATGCTATCAGTATATTAACTAATGTAAAGAACTGAATTTGTAACAATCATAAATAATTAATATATTATAAACAAAACACCAACACTTCGGTTATTGTTTTAAATTTTAAAGATATTATGGAAGCTTTAATAATCTGAACGTTTTATTATTTAATAATAATCTATACCTAAACATTTTATATTTTTATAAAATATTTGTCTAGTTTAGTAAATACTAGATATAATTAATATTTTCATAGAATATTATATTATTATATTTATTCCTTATTATATACATTTAAATTACCTAGAAACTATTTATTTGATTTAGATAAATCAACATTTCAAATAATACATAATATGTTTATTAATTTGGAATAAAAAAAAATTGGTTTTGATTGGACATTTCATAATTGTTTTAAAAATTTAGAAAATCAAAATATAACTATAAATACAAATATACTTAAAATTTCTAAAACACAAAATTTGAATGTATTTTTTAGTAAAGAATAAATGGTGTAAGTAATAAGTATTGTTACTAAATCACTCCGTGTAATAATATTCATGTAGTTACTATTGTAAAAGTATAATTTATTTTCAATATTTACTATCAATATGCATTATATTATACACACTTATATTATATGAATGTTACTTTTGAGAATCAAGTTTCCGATTTAAAAAAGTTAAAGTTTAAAAAATGTTTAAATTAGGAAATGTAAGTATTTAATTTCATTAATATTTTGTATACATAAAAACCTTTTTAAACAATGTGGCTTGAAATATTGTTTTAATAAAGTTAATCTTTCATAACTTGCTGAGTGAAAAGGTTTAATTAAGTTTCAGTATTATATCGCTTAAAAAAAAAACTTAGAAAAAAAACATTTATCTTTATAATTATTACCTGAAAAAAAATAAAGTTTTAACAATTTTAACCAATAGGTAATTGTATTACAATAGGAAAAACCAAATCATGTTATATAATTACGAATCAATCCGAATATGGATACTATTTGTGTATAATTGAATAGGTATAAAGTAATATATAACCATATTTACGAACAATTTGATTTCTATAGGTTTTTCTTTTTTTTTATAAAATTTTAATTCACATATGTTAATAATAATTTTGGAACAATAATATTACTATTATTCAATTTACTAAACATACCATTTATATAATTGGATAGCATCGAAATAGGAGGTTGTGCGGACGAGTCAAAATTAAACGTGTATACGGTTATTGCAAAATTGGTCTACAATTGGATATTACAAAATCCAAATAACAATTTAATAATCCAGATTATTGATGAAATTGAATTTGAACCATGACATAAAATGTAAATGTAATCAGATACATAAACATCGGTCTAAATAAACATATACTAACAAATCATGACGGTTTGTAAGCAAATAAAAATCGGATGCCTAAAAAAATAGAAAATATCTAAATTATATTATATTATGATTGCTTAGTGTAATTAATTAGTAACATAAATATTTTCATTGTCGATGATCGCTGTTTTCGTATTCCAAACTCCGTCGACTCGTATATGAGTTATATATTATGTAATGAGGTACATATAACATAACACGCGATTATTGAAACTAGCAAACGCCTCGACGCATACATCCGAGTAATTTCTAAAAATTCATTATGATTTGAATAACCGAATATCCACGCTTTTATTCCGGTTAGGAAACCGTATCGCAAAAAATTGAAGAAAAAAATATATATATTTGTACACCCTTCGGTATATGTTATACAAACTTAACCAAGGCACAGCCGCGGTATATGCAATAGCAAGGATACCGGCATGCATCTATATTGTACCTGTAGCAGCAATAGCAGCAGGTGCCCAAATTCCGAGTAAACGGTTTTCCTTATCCGCTTTTGTACCACATCTGCTGCTGTTTGTAAGGTAAACTTTCTGCGTTTCATGCATGTATATATATATACGTTCTACTGATGGGAAAATATCAACAAAATTAGTGTGCAAGCAAACTTCCTACTAGTACAGCACCGAACAATCTCCGGCACGACAAATTACAGCGATAAATCAGTAATTCGATTACTAATAGCTGATGTGTGCAGTGCGTTTAAAAGAAAAAGATCTCAAACACTTTCGATTTAAGGTTCGACCACGGCTCCATCCACCGCCACAACAACGACTATTCAACTGGTAACAAAAGCATTTCAACAGTTTTAAACGATGTAATCGTACGTTCCAGTCTATACGAGATAAGCCCCTTCCGGACAAATAACAATTATTTTACACCAATGCGTTCTTAATTCAGTATAATTAAATTACTGAACAACTATTCACACTGTGCTCACACAGTTGTTGGCCATTACCAGGTCGGTAAATCAACATTACAGTTTTGTAATGAGATCATTGCGCTAAATTTTATAAAATAATATGGCCCCGTTAATGAAAGTTTTGTCAGTCGCTTGTATTTTGTTCATGAAAAATGTGAAATTATTACGTCGTAGATAATCGAATTATTTTGTAATGAACTGTTGTTTAAGCGATTAAGGTGTATATAATATACATATAAGACATATAATGAGTTTAATGTTCATCCATCGATATTGTGTACCTACCTATAAATATATGTATTTAATGAAAAGTTATCTTTTTGTTCCGGTTGGCTTTTCTCTTCTTTTACTGTTTCGCATGAACGGATATACGAACTAAAAACAATGTCTGGCCATCAACTAAACAAAAGGTTTTTATCACGGTTCGTCTATGCAGTAGCTATAATGAATTACTGCCGTTCAATTAGAAACATTACTCTAAAGGCTAAAACATTTTTTGTCCACGACTCACTATAGATTATAATAATATGGCGGCTTGTGTTTTGTTGTCTTCAGTATAGTCAAGAGAAAATACTATTGTTTTTTTTTCCTTACAGATTTGTTAAGACTTGCTGCATAATTAATAAAATAACCATAAATCTAAAAGAGATTTTATTCACCCCTTCAAGCTATAGAGAGATTAAAATCCAATGACGCAATTACACTTCCTTATTTCAGATGCTGGAAAAAAATCGCAATCTGATAATATCAGCAGTGAGACTTGTACCATTTGGTTGATTTTTTTTTTTTTACCTCAACAAAATTGAATAAATTGAATATTGTAAAACTTTCTCAGACGTAGTTAATGAATAATTCAGAAAAAAAAATTGCATTATATATAGCGCGATATTATATTGTCATTGGAATTATTTCATTTACTATTATGATATTTCTATCGTATAACTATAAACAAAACCATAACGTAGGCGTTCTTATTTACGTCAATTTAAATATTTCATTAATTAGTTATTATTTTTATGAAATATTTCAATTCATAGAATATGATTTAATTCTGATTTATACTCTCTATAATGGTATATAGATATAATGATATATATATATATATATAGATATAATAGAATAATTCACAAATAATGTTTACGCTCTTTTCTTTTCTTCACTAATGCTGTTATTCGAAATCTAATTTTTCGAATTTAGAAAAAAAACAACTTAAAAACCGTATTTTAAAATTCTTGATATTATGCATACAATTTAAAGAGTATCTTGTAGTGATACAAACTTTTGTTTCACAAATGACAAATCATATTTTATACTGTATACAGAAAATTATTTAGTGGATCATTTTTAAAAAAATACTAACACATTAAGATCAAAATTTAAACGAGTAGTTTTCAAGTTATTTAGCTGTGTACTAATTGGTTTTGAAGAAACGATTATAATTATTTGAAAATGTTAAGAATTTATAATAATCTATTAAATATACTATAATACTATATTCATACCTCATTTATAAAAATGATCCAAATATATTCAATAATAGATCTGGCATACCTATTTTATATATTTGTGAAACTAATTTTAAGGACTATAATTCTTAATATAAATATTAAAATGATAAAAAAAATAGTTTTTGAATTTTTAATTAGACACATCAAAATGTTCAAAAGATTTATCATTAAAAAATCACGGTAAAATGTTTAATATTGGTGAGCATGCTTGGTGAATCATTTACAAGTATAATTTAATCTGATGGTATTTTATTTGTCAATTGAATTTAGTTAAATATGAAATTGTTTACACGATATTATCTGTACTATGGTATTTTATGCTGTGTAAGATGTTATAAGTAATGACTGAACATTTAAATATTAAATTGATTCGTTTACAAACAGAAAAAAAACAATGAAAACATTATATTTACAATATTTATTTATAGATATAAATATATTTTATGCATAATCATTTTATTTATTTTTCTATGTTTATAAATGATTTAAAACATTTTTAATTTTAATGTATGATACTATTCTATTGATATTATAGAACAATAGCAATCGATAAAAGTATTTTATTGCCTAGTAACTAGTTTTATTTTTGTCAATAATTATTTTATAAATATAATTTTTTATTTTCTTTTTTCTATACATTTTTATTATTTACTGCATGAAAATAAAAGTCTGGATGGACTGACTGTGTCGAAAAATAAAAATACGTAGTGTAGTTTATCATGTCTTGTTTTATTATTTGAAACTCTTCATACATTGCAATTTATAAAAAATAATTTAAGTCCAGACTGCACGACTGGCTTAAGCAAACGGGACGTTACGGCGGTATAGGGCCTGAATAGGCGCGACAAAAAATATAACAGTTTGGACCTATATTGGTTAATTAAATTGTATACGGGTTAAAGGAGTCAAACACGTCTACTTTTCCATGGTCTTCAACAAGTCACTGTCGGGAAAGTGTAGAGGCGACAATCTAAGCAAGTGCGCAACGTGGTACTCCATTAGGTCTTGACTGGATTCGTGGTAGATAATCGGCACTCCGGTTGTCGGCGTTCCCGTATAACTACAGTTGGCTTCGTCACTGGTCGCTTGGCTCGCGTCGGATGACTAGTCTTGTTGGTCATCAGGTCTTCAAATCTTCTGTTCTCCAGTGTCATGTTGAAATGTCGAAGATTGAAAGAAAAAAACTGCATGGAATATTGATTCGTAAATGTGGTGTTTGTACATATTTACGTCGCCGTACCGACTAGTGAATATGCGCTCCGAGTAGTGAGTTTACTATCGGCCCGACTTTTCTTCTTGTTTTTCGGCTGATATTTATTCCACGTGAGTAAGATTAGTATCTATATAATGAACATGACTTCCCCTTACCCATCGATATTCCTTTCTTGCCGGTCTTCCGTACAGATAGTTAGAAATCGACTTTTTAGTGGTGCCTATTTTTAATTGATTGCGGTCTCTGTGCACATTGCCGTGGTGTTGCAGCTGTCGTATTCCACGCGCACTATAATATACTTGTTAGCCCTAAAAAGGGTCGCTTTTGTATAAATGTGCTCCGTTACATCCCCCCCCCCCCCGGATAAGTGCCTAGGTGGTGTAAACCTTATACACTAATTCATTGTAGACTTGTCGCGGGATATAGAGGATCTGTATAATGCTGTTTTGTGGTCTTGAACAAGACCATTATTCTTGTGTGTGTCTGCTCCGTAACATCTTTTGTTGCGAGGTTATTCTTTGAACATTAATTATCAAATCAATATAAGTAACTTTTTTATTAGATCGACTCTTAGAAATTTACTCAGTCAAGAAGAGCTTATCATCTCTAATCAGAGATTTTTCTGATGCAAGTAAGACACAATTATAAATTACATTGTGTGCTATTAAATTGATGACTTGAACGTAAAAATCAATTACGATTAGAAAAAAAAAAATCAAAACTGTCTGCTTAATATCATAATATTAATGGTGACTAACATTCAGTACGAGAAAGACTCCGACCAGAAATATCAAATTCTCAAGTTGAAATTCTAGTTGTAGAATGACGCCCGGTTTAGCGGGTGGCATTGCAAGTGCTCCGAGAGTCATTTGTGAATTCGTCTATGATGTCGCAATCGACGGCGTTAAAATGACTCTGGGTAAAGAGTTTAGGAACAATTTAATGTCTATTGATAATAGAACGCACACACATAAACAAAAAAAAAGCAAATCAAAGTGATACGATTGGATTTTTAATACGATGGCATATAATTAACGACTAGATAGCAAAATAATATATTATACAGTTTTCCATGCAAAAAACGAACAGCAAAAAGGTCAACGGTATTTTAGATAATATTATTAAGTGAGATAATGTATACACACTAAGTGATTATATAATAATTTATAATATTTGAGCGTATACAAAATTAAATTGTATTTTAAAAGCAACAAGTCAAAATTTAAAATACATTGTTGTATTTCGGGATTTTGACACAATTGTATATACCCAATAAACTAGAAACTACACAAATAGTGATTTTATCCGATTATTAGTTTTGAATAAAAATGAGATCAATTTTATTCAAGATTAACTTTTATGTTTTTTTCAGTTTACGTATTTCATAAGCCACATGATGCTACTTTTTAGCTTTACATATTAAATTCCAACGTACGACGAAAACATGTATGTGCATTCTGAGCTTATAGTCTGTGAATGTTCTATAACCGACAAATATCGATATTTTATGATTCTGAGTGAAGTGAAACTATTGGTTTTTTAATGATGTGTGTGCATTTATTTTATGTACACGTCGGAAAAAATAAAAATAAATACATTTTCTACTTTTAAAAATGTTATTATATTGCAAGAGGCATCTCAAAAGATTGTAAATTGAATTAAATTATACTTAAAAAAAAAAATAAAAAATAATTCACAAAAAAAATATCAAATAAACTTGAAAATATCTGAAGAATGAAGAAGTCTACGCAACTACTTACAACGGCATATAAAAAAAACATCTCGACCTATTTTAAGTTAAGTGATTTTTGTCTTGATTTATTTTTCAAATGATTAAATAAAAATATAAAATATATATATATATATATTAATTTTACCACACTATCGCTCATTCACACTTATATGAACCGAACGGATTGATAATGTGTCCTATAAATCGACGACAAGACAATAGATTTTATTTTTTATTCTTACGCAAATATTGCTCACATATACGTGATAGGCATTTAATACATGGTAAAAATAAATTTGTCACGGTCAACTCCCATGGTACATGGTTGCTCGAAAAATATTTCAATTTAATGGAACATAGAAGCGATTTATTTTTTTTCTGTTTGCTCATTTTGTCTGATAGATGTATCGTAAACATAATATACGCCGGGAAACATTCAATGGCTATTCACTTGGAACAATATCAATATACATGGAGATTTATGCGTAAGATGGTTGTATTTTTATAAAAAAAAAAAAAACGTTAATAATATACAAACGTTGAATCAATTTATTTTTATTTTTTTTATAAATAAGAATTTTCGTGTATTCTTATAATATTTTAATGTTTATAAGCGTTTGTATGTTGAGCGTAGACGAGAAATTATTTACTATTTCTTCTTAAAGTTCAACTAGTTTTAAATTAAATTAAATAATTAAATATAGATATCGAATGTATACTAGTATATATTTCCAGAAAAATATGCTACGTCATTTACTTCTTACAAGCAATTAAAACAGTGAACGAAATTGAAAAAAATAATAAAACACTTAAAATATCAATACGATGAAAAGTTTGAAGAATGTGTATATACGATGCATACCTATATGAAAAAGTGTATAGAAAAAAAATTTCTTAGAAGACTAATTTTTTAGAAGAAATTGAACAGTTTATGGATCGTATTTCTAAATTAGCAGCAAAATCATTTAGTTTTATAGATGGCAAAAACAATTATACACAAACCAATGTCCATTAAAAAGTATACATTGTTCTAAAACCACTAATGATTTCTTTGACAGGTATAACACTCAATTTAATGAAAATTCTGTACAGAATTTTCTAATAATATGATATTAATAATTTTATTCCTATTAGTTAAAGTGCTCAAATTATATATAATATCATAATTCCAAAGGATGTTGAAGAATATGAACTTAAAGATAATTATGTTTATGATTAAAATTTTTCTAATAGGTCCACATCATTTATCTCATTTTCTTTCACATCCTTGTAACTCGTCAAGTCAAAATATTGATTTAATGTATAATCCTATCAATGAAAATAACATTAGAGTGATTATACGTCCTGTTTTATACAGGATTGTTCTTTATTTCAACTTTAAGTCTTGTTGTCCTGATAATCTTCTTTTAGGACGCTTTTTGTCCGTATTTTTAAATCTGTCCCGTATTAATCCCGTTTTTTACCTTACTGTTATAATTTGTAACTTTAGAAATTGATTTTAGGAAAAAGTCGTTTTTTTACGGTACGACATTATTGAATAGAATAATATAAGAATCTATACTTTTCAATAGTATTCTTGAATTCTAGTTTTTATCATAATTATTGCTGAATCTGGAATCACATTATTGTCGACGACGTAAACCGTATATCTACGTATAATAGTGTTATATTTACCGACCAGTGCCACCGACCACAATAACCTGTTCCTTATAAAATATTTACTATTATAATTATTATTTTATTATTTATAAATAAATATTTTATTACTCTAAGTATATCCCAATTATGATAGCTCCATGTTGAGCACAAGTATCATCACACATATTTTGAAATTAGAAAAATTTCGGTATGCTATAATCGGATTTCAGTCTGATAAGAAAAATAATATGAGTAAATCAATGTTATGTTTTGATCATTGTGAAATCAAAAACTTGAAGGTTTATTTAAATTCTGAAGTATTCCTCAACAAAGATTTTCAAAACTACTTTACTAAAAAAAAAGATGGCTAAATTATACCGCGCATATACCGAGTTCTAGAAATCCTACTATAGTCGTGATAATGTTACTCCTCTATATTGACATTGACTCGATCAGATTTCAAAAACGGGACAGAAATGTAAAAATGTCAACTGTTGATCTAAGAATTGAGATTGAGACTGAAGAAGCGTTTCAGCCCCACTTCGACATATTGCTTGATATTACATGACCAAATTATAACTTATAATCTATTTAACGGCGAAGTAAGAACAATGTAAATATTTATCGTAAAACTTAATATTATTTCAACATATAATAATAATTTATGTATATATATATAATGTCTTTAATTCACATAATTTATTAATACAACTCTACTCAGAAGAGTAGATATAACATGATATGACTGGTGAGAAGGGGGAGGGCACAGGCGAGCACGTAAGTGATAGACATGGATGCGAGGGGAGGGGCTGGGCCGAGCATGGCCGGTTAGGTACGTAATAGCATAGAGCTATATGTTTAGCAGGGTAGCCGGATTCACTGGTTTTGCGGGGATCCAGAAAATACTATAACATACTATTAATGTGGATCGACGGTGCTTGTTGGGTTCAGGAAATACACCGGCAACTCATCGGACGGGGCGTGATTCATGAGCAGCAGTTATTATAGACTTGTTTTATTAAGATTCATTGTGTTATTTCCATAATTATTATTGTTATTAATATAAGTTATGTTAACATTACCTGACCCATTAAAATTTTTCATAAAATTAGAATGTTCTTTGTATTTTGGAATATTTTGTCCATTGGCATGATATAATTTGAGAATTTGGGAACACCCTTCAATAAGAGCTAAACAAATGTTGGCATATTTTTTATCATCGGTTTCTATGGGTTGTTTTTCTAATTCATTAATTTTTATCTTTAGCTCATCAATTCCTTTTAATATTGCTTTGTTGTTTTCAATAGTCGTTTTATTCTTGGGTTAGTTAAAAAAAAAAAAAAATTAAAAATTATAATAATTTTTATACATTCTAAACTTAGTATTTACTAATTGCGCAATTAAATACACATTACCAGCCAAAATAAAACATAATAATAAAACTAATATGATATTTTTCATGTTCAAATTTTTAGTTTTAATATCAAAGGTATAATTATCTTCAATCTAAAAAAAAAAAAAATACGTAACAATATTATTTCCGGTTAAAAATTACTGAAAAAACATTATAATATTATATACCTACATCGATTATACAAGAATTAATTGTTTCGAATAAAACACAATTTCAAAGAATAAATAATAACCCAGTGGTAAAGTGGTAATGTTTTTAAATATTTATATAGCCTTAAACGTAACCAAGTATGGTTATTAGCTTTTGTTTGTTATTAGCCAGGTTACATATATAAAAAAATATAATAATAATACACAACATTTATTTATAACATTATAAGCATAACCGATATTCGAGGTGGCCGTGTTGCAATTGACACTCGCAATAATCATCTACTAACGGTTCACAGGTAGTGACTATAAGATTATCTGTCACTCTCTCGTTATCGAAAATATAATATCCGATAATGAAATTCAATTACGTACATAAAATACCACCCGCCTTGAAATACCATTTCAAATCTACAGATGACAATTAATTAATAACATATAAATAATGAGTTCAGTGACTAGGTACGTTTCTAAAATTTACATTTTTTTTTTTAAATAAAATAATAAAATATGTGATTAATAGAAATTTTAAAAATTATTAATTTAATTTAACCATGTTATTTTATATTTTTCAAAATAATGTTTCAATGTATCTAAATTTTAATTTTTAATAATTTAAAAATTATATTTTTTCACAGTTAAAAATCAATAAAAAAAATAATATAATAATCAATATTAATTTAAAAATATTATGATTATTCTTTTGTCCTGTTTTTTATTTTTTTAATATTGTCACCCTAAAACAACTTCAAAATAAACAGTTCTGAACATTACAAATCAAACAAGCATATTTTATATGGGAATATAGTTAATGAAGCGATGTCGTTTATAAACAAAAATAATGAAATTTAAAAAGAACTTCTGAAGATTGTGGATAAAGGTGTTTTTGAAAAAAATAATTTAAAGAGTCAAGTTGCTGATGATAAAGAAAATCGTAATCCATTGATATCAAGAGGCTTTAAAACATTTATAAAGAGAGATTTTTTTATGATCTGACGAGTCTGACAATAATGATAATGTCAATAATTGAAATTATTAATTTTTAATTATTTTAATAAAACTTCCAAGGTCTGATTTTGTTATATTTATTTGTTCCTAATATTAAGAATATTTTTTAATCTTTCAACTGAAAACAATATGATAATTTTTATGATATTAAAAAACATCTTACAGATAACTTAGTTATTAGAATAGTGATATGGTGATAAAGATACAAAATAAAAAAATAAATATTATATATATTTGGCTCATGAAATATTATTATAAATCTATTAAATTTTTCATTAGAATTAAGTTGTGGAATACTTGCAATGATGTATTTATATAAGAAATATCTAACAAAAAAAAAATAAAATAATGACATATTCATAGAATATTTTCAAATTATTTGCGTGGGTTAATATAACTTCTCGAGTTGTTAAATAACAATAGTGGTTTATTATAAATAATAATTGTAAAATTTTTATTAGTCATTATCGTGTTGTTGATGTTGACCTACGTTGATAATATATGCATTTTCCCACATATTGGTTTTTAATGATCTGTTACTTCTACAAGGTAGTTGTTAAAAATTTTTTCTGAGCTCATTAACTCTGGCAAAGTGCTTGCATATTTTTTCCACTTCAAGTGTGATAGTCTTGGCGGTAGAGCCTATTTTTTTTTATCTGTACACTTTTTTTTTTCATCAGCGCATTCTAGACACAATATTTTGAGCTTAACAAGTGGCTTTTTGTCAGTTCATTGACTTACTCGATTTTATACGTTTCTAAAATAGTGATAGTTAGTTAAAGATAATGGGCCAGAAAATTTGTCTAAACGTCGATAAATCTATTCCTTTTCGTTCAAAAACAAAACAAAAAAAAAAAAATGCTCCCTTCACGGTTGCTCAAGACCAATTATTTAACTACATAAATCTAAGCTTAAAAATATCTTAGTGCTATAATATTTTCGAAAAAAAAAATTACGATACCTGAGGCATGGCCCAGTGTGAAAATATTTTTGGTCTTGATAGATGGGAATAAGGGAGTTATTTTATTTCTGGATCCCACGAGAGTCGAGTTTCCACATTTGGACAGAAACATGAGTGGAAAAATAAATATGAAAAAGACATAGTAGATTTAGTTTGCGTGTCAATCTTAGTTGACATTGAGCAGTATGTTTAATCTTTCACCTTTAAACTAGAGGCATATTTTATGTAGCAATATATTACGTGGCGTCAAAACTTCTTAATTTATGTAAATTAATAAACATTAATAATTATTTCTACAGAGAGGTGTACAAATTGTTATTGTTTATCTAATTGATACATTTTTAATAATATATTCAAGTGAATATGTCGCATTTCTAATAACAATCTGAAGTTTAAATACACAATTTTATCATAATATTATGTAAATAATTTAAATTTTCATTTTATGAAATCTACAATATAATATATTTAATCTACCGGCTGTATTATAATTGTATACTACAATCATAATATAATTTAATAATATTACAAATTATTGATGCATAATATCATTGATCATTAATATTAACTTATTATGCTAAAATTGTATTTGCTTGTTTAATTAATAAGCTTGGTAGATCAATTAAAATTATTATTGTAAAATATTGTTTAAATTAATTAATTGTAAGCCTTAAGTGGTTGAAACTAAATATTACATCATAACAGTATAATATCTACTCAACTAATTAAAAAAAAAAAAATGTAATTTAAAACTGAAATCGAAAACTTGATAATCTTGTTAATTTAAAAGCGAGGGTTAAATATCTTTTAAATTGCAAGCGGTCTTAACAACAAAATCATTTTCAAAAGTTTTTTTTGTATTCAAAACGTCCAAGACCTATATTTACAACAGTTATTTAAATTTGAATAGCTTATAAAGGGATTTGGGTTTTCAATAAACTCGACAGTTCATACATAAATCAAAAAATCAACAGTTAACGTCTGATGCAACTTATTGAACTAGGTACCTCACTATGTTATGATTTTTTTAAGTATTTAAAACATCTTTTGTAGCTATTTTGAAGTAACCCACACATCACGAATATAAAATCTATAAATGCATATGAATATGTACATATTTATTTGCTTGAATTTTTCTCGATCCTGAGTGTTGTACATCGATGTTATTGTATAGGTTTTCTCTAGGAATTCGTAGGTACTCGGATTAATTATATTATGATGTTACAAAATTTATCTGTAGGTACACGAATGAATCAATTAATTTATTGAAAAACAAAAGTTTCCTCTCTGCGATAGTGTGTGTGTATTATAGGTTAAGTATACTGCGTTTTCTGTTTAAAAGTATTGGGGTATGGATTATATTGGTCGCCTACTTGTTTTCTAATATAGCGTAGTGTATATATTTTTTTTTCGTGTGTAATACCCTGAAATGCGCTTGAAATATTGTTGCAAGCTATTTATCAGACTTTAATATTATAATATTAAATTTGGCATATTTAGGACTGTTTAATACCTTTACAATTGTTTTCGATTAGCCTAAAAAAGTTTGGCAAGACTAACTTGCGCGTAGTGCTTATTATATAATCTATGCGATTTTGTTTGAATTTATAGTACCATTAATTAAACATAAAGCATATAGGTGTGTTAAACGTGTGCCACACACAGAAGTATACGAACATATATTGTTACAATATGATTAACGGACAAACGATACAAAACAGCCAACAAAAAAAAAAAAAAGCAATACGGTCGCCAATTGCGGAGAGACCCCGCAGGGTATGCGAACGTAGGCCAATCAAAATATATCGAAATAACTTTACATCATAACACAATCGTTTATCGGCGCGACTGATTAATAAAATATGTCTATTGGCCTTTGTGTTTCCAAAATTATTGTACAGCAGCGCGTTGTTCGTCGGTCGGCGATATTCTTAACGTCTCTGATCTTACGCCGTGTTCTTGGGAAAAATCAGGCCAACTTAAAAAATTATTTTCGTTTCAAAACTTACCGCAACGGTTAACAACAATAATTCTGATTTGTGTTCTGTTGAATTCGTTTGATGGTTCCCCGTCGCGGTTCCTCGCCAACCAACGTAATAAGCGGCCGGTAGTTTAACCGAAATTTAGGAACGCGATCGAATCATAAACGGAGTAATAATTAAATGTTTTACAAACAATTTGTATGGTATATGAATCATTGCTGTGCAGCGCGCGTTATTAGATCGAATGGAAAGAGTATTAAAATCGTTTTTTTTTTCTTCTATTTTTGTCGCGTCAACATGGCATTTCTCATCATACGTCGCATATGTACTTACTCGTACGCGTTTTTATAAGAACCGTTTTCAATTGATATTTTATGATTATTTTTGAATTTATCGTTTTCTACAGTTTTTAACTGAGTTCGAATAAATTTACCCGATGATAAATTTAAAATTCAGAGCATTATTTGTTTTTTACTTTGGGTTTGTTCGATATTTCAATTTTAAAGCAAAATATGAGTACGTATAATATCGCAATTAAAAAATCCCGATTTCTAGATTTAAAATTAAAATATCAAACAAATTCAATGCAAACAACAAACAACACATAAGGACGTGTTCTTATCCCTTGATTTCATAGCATGTGTAAGTCACTCTGATATTAAAATTAACAACACAAAATAAGAACAAATGAAAATTCTTGAAGAATCGCACGTTTGAAGAACGCAGGCAGGCACAATATTATGTAGATGTAGTGTTCTCCCAAGTATGATATTTTTAGTTTTCAAACAATGGTGTATCTAGAATTATTAATAATACTTTTTTTTTTACCTTTCCATGAAATTTATTATTTATATAACCTTAAAAATCTGTTTAATGCTAACAAGAAGACACTTTTATTGTCTTAAATATAAAAAATATGAAGATTAAATCAAACATTTTCATTGCAATGATATTTTAAGTGAATTGCGTATTTTTTTTTATTGTCTATAAACTCAATAGTTTTAGAACTCGACAGCTACTGAAAACTATCAATTTTTTCGTAAAATATAATGTAAGTGAAATTTTTAAATATTAATATAGTATTTAACCAATTATTTATCATGTGAGGTATGAGTAATACAGTGTATATTTCAGTATCAAAACGTAAAGGGTTTTAAAAATAATAATCACACTGACTAGCGAATACTTTGAAATCGTATTAGTGAATAGTTGATATTATATACCTATGCATGTTTTGCAGAGGTATACTTCTTTCTAAATTAATACAACTAAATCAATTTATTTTTTGTATGGGTTCAATTTAATAAGGTTTAATTATATCGAATATCAATTCATTCGTAATGTATTTATGAATAAATAATTATTTTATCACGATTTTTTTGAATAGTTAACAAGATCAATACAGTGCATTTATTTTATAAAAATTAAAAATAAGCCAGTTTTTTTTGTTCAAATGTATTTATTAAATAGTTCGATGTCGCAATAACACAAAAAAAATATTGGATAAATACTAAAAATGTCCGTATAGTAGATAACTAAACATTTATACGAGAAAAATAAGGCTAATTTATTTGTAACTATAAATGCTATTTTGTTTTAATTTTAATATAACTGTATTGATATGTATAAGTACTTGAATAAGTTAGTTTATTTAAACAATAAATAAAGTATTCATATGTTATTGTGGTATATTTCAATATTACCATATCTCAAATATATAGTTAAACTCTAAATTTATAAATTATTCAATGAATCTCTTCATCTATATGTCACAGTTACAAATTTTAGTCATGTTGATTAAGTTTTGTACAAAATAAACGATCACTAAAATTTTAAATGCAATCTCCGGTAATGTACTAACTGTGTTGATTATTCATTTTGTATAGAAATTACTTAATATTGCATGGGATTCTTCGATATTATATTATAATTTATGCATCGTCAGAAACTCATCAATTTTATACCCTAAATATATAATATATCATTTAATAACATGTTATACACATCTTTTCATACTTAATTAACACTTAATTAAGCAATTAATATTTTTTTTTTTTAATTATTTTTTAACATATTTCGTGTATTATGTACCCTTTTACTATTGGCATGAATACTGCATAGTATATTAGTATACATGATTTAATTTGCAATAAAATAATATGCCACTTGAGTTAAGGACACGACTGAGGATTGAAGTGGTTGTCTTAACATTTGAAAATAATACTATACAAATTTTTGCATTTGAAAATCGATTAAAAATTCAACAATATTTTATAAACAGTTGCTTACATAAATGTCTACATTTTTCAGATTTTTATACGGTTTATTTTAATTCAAAATTTCTCACTTATCTTTAAGTTCTTATATAATAATGTTTGTTCATGTTTTATACTTAGATAGCATAAATATTGTTTTTAGCTAAACTAATTTAGGAATGGTTAACAATTGGCAAATAATGAGAAAACATAAGATATATCGATCCTAAAGACAAAATTATATGAATAATCTAAGAATAAACAAAGACCTAATAACACTTATCATTATACAACCAATATCTTCTTAACTATTTTCAGTATATATTAAAGGAAACTAATACACAAAATGGTTTAAATTATTAGAATTATTGAATTATGTAAACATTAATGTTATATATTATGTAATAGATATATAAAAAAAATGTCAACATTTATAATGATGTACTAATAAAACCTTAATTTAATTTACTGTAATAAATACTTTTAGATATTTTAATTTAGGTAGATATATTTTAAGCTCGGTTTATTTAGTGTGAATCAAAAACCATGATCTTATCACCATAAGTGTTGTATAAAATGTTTGTAAAATAATTTGATAATTTTCCATGTTCAGTTGGATTAATTTTTCAATAGCAAAAAAAAAAAAAAATGAAGATTCGTTTTTTTTTAGTTACTCTACTTTTAAATTGCATTTTATTTTTGAAAAATATTTATTATTACTCAAAGTTTTTTTGTATGACAACACGAAGTTGGCTCATGTCATTTAATTAAATTTCAAACTTTCGTTTATACCTATGGTTCAATTATAGTTAACAGTTTTCCTCTTTTACCAACACTACTACTTTCTGCTTAAATAGCTCAGTTTTTTCATAAGTGACAAAACTGTGATTAAATTAAGATTCTAAAACATGTACATTGTACATCTCGACTAAGTGGCCACAGCTACAATTGTTAGAAGTACAGTGAAAGAACTTTTAAATATATTAAATTACTTTTAAAGATAATTCTCATCCATTTTAATTAAAATCGTTACGTTTATTAGAACCATAATTGAAATCAGAAGGTTAGAACGTATCAATCATCTATCATCTACTAGGTAAGATAACTAAACAGATGAAAAAAATAGTTTGTTTTATATACGATGCTGGATTTGTTCTATATCCAGTGTTATTCTACAAATATTAGATAAATATTTTAATGTATTATAATTACTTTCGTTATAATACGTTTATTGGTTTTGAAACTAAAAAGTTGATAATATGGTTGACCGTATAATGTAAATGAGCACTAGTAATATAATCAAAAACTCAATTCGTTCAGTACCTATAGCACAAGATATGGATAATGAAATGTATTATTATTGCAAATTTAAATATTAAGACAAATTATCTCTGTCTGTTCTAATTATTTGTTTTTAATTTTTGTACCAATTAATTAATTTCAATTTGGTATATAAAATAAAATAATATTTAACAATACATTGATTATTCTGTAAAATATCCTTATATACATAATAATTAAAAATAAACATATTAAAACACCAATCTCTGTATAGATTTAATATAAATAGATTAAAGCTATAGTATAATAAATTATAGTTCCATTAAAATCTTTAAATTATTTTACTTACCTCTAACAATTACAACTCATTAAAATATTGCAGCCACATTTTAATATGTGGATTGCATAATGAATGTTACATATTATAATCAACTATAGTCTATAGATCATTTATATCATGTTAAATTATAATATGCGTTTAAATTCAATCGTTTATAATATATTAAACATGTGTATACTGTAGTGTAGTTTGTAGTTAATATTCTTCAAATCACATCATCATATTAATCAAGCAGTACTAAATAATTTATCACAACAAACTGAATAATGAGAAATTTATTACTTTGTATTAAATTAAAATTCAAGAAATGAGATTTTACACAATTTTATTTCATGAATAATTTAAAAAATGTAATATTGATACATCGAAAACTTTGATAATTTTACTATTCAAATTCTTAAAAATAACATTATTGCACATTACTATTTTAGTAAATAGTAAAAAAAAAAATAACTAAACAATTATAAGATATGGTCTATAATATGTTTGTAATCTAATTTAAAGGTGTTTTTTATGTAAACATGGCTGTACTTTAATTCTTAAGCTATATGTTCAGTATCTCACCTCTTATACATTTACTTCTGATTTACCGTATTATATCACGCAAGTACTAAACGTCCTTATTCGTCATTGGCAGTTTACACGATTTTTCTAGTATACGTCCATTCATCGTATTAAATTCATTTTTTTCTTCCAAAACATTTATTCGTATTTTATGACCATACCCGTATTCATAACCTTTCAGCAATTTTATTTTAATTACAAAATAAAACTATAATAACTAAGTCTTTTAATACATAAATTATTATAATTTAAATATGCCAACAAAAGTAACTAATACTATTATTAACTAAAGCTTATATTTTTATTTATTTATTCTTTTTGTTTATAAACAATTTATTTTCTCTGGATTAGCTATTAATATCAGTCGAGTTTAATTCATTAATTTTAAGTTAAATATTATTCAGTTTATAATTTTTGCTCCATAACAAAATAATTCCAAAAATAAAATTGACGAATCTGTTGCAATTATATTAAATACTAAAATTTTTCAAGTGAGTAAATTGTGTTTGAAAATCATATTGCTTTTCACTAGCTCAAGTAAATTGTAATAAGGAGCTTTTAAATTCATATGCTTGCAGGTGTCTCATAAGTTATAAATTTTAAGCTGAAACAAATATATAATTAATTCATGTAGTCTTTTTGCAGATAAAAGATACGGAAAATTGTCATCAGTGAATGAAATTGAAACTTACGTCTACGTCTAAACTAGACAAAAAGAAAAACAAACTTCAAATAAAACTTTGTTTGGTATTGCTAGTGTAGAATATTGGCTCTTTGTTGTTTTGGACATTTTCGATTAGTTTCTGTTTGCAAAATACGATTGAAGATCAGAGAACCATTTATTGGACATTCGGACAATTTTGTTTTATATTCTATTGGTTATTAGTAATAACTTATTACATTTTATTACTCATCACTTGCATCTTTCCAAACAAATATAAAAATACATGTTTGACGTTTTATTAAGTATTTCAAACTGATTTTTACTTTATAGCACTCTTCAGCCATAACGCTTGTCATTCTAGACCAAATAGTATATACTACATCACTAGCACCTGCGCTATTAAAAATTTTACGAATAATTAAATCCTTCGATTTTACAAACTAATAAGTAAATCCTCTAATTAATTTTTGTATAATATTTTTAAAAAAAAATGTTAACTTTAAACTAGGTTATAATTAATTAATATAATTAATTCAGTACAATCTTTAGGTTTATTCGATATTTGTCGACATAACGAATTTTGTTTCCTTAGCCATTTTCATTTTATATCAGGTTTATAATTCACTGTTTAAATTTAGCTATAAAATGCATATATTTATATATAATATATATATCATATAGCCTAGTATAAGGTATAGATGATATATGTCGATAGTTTTATACATATTTCATCAAGCATTATTAAAAAATTATTATTCAAAGTCCCTAGTATATATATATTATTTTTAATATAATAAATTGCTTCAACTGTTTTTAGGCTTAAATATATTATAAAATACATTTAAATGTTTCAAAGTTTATAATATATCTACTATATATTTGAATATAATATATTTAAATAGTAATAAAATATGATAATTTTTTTACGAAGCTTTTATATAAATATATACCTGTATAATAATATTATATAAAGCGCGTAATCATTTAAAAAATACTTTTCATTTATGCAAATATAATGTAAAATATATAGTTTATACATTTTATATTTATATGGTTTTAAATTTTTAAAGTAGTAAATGAAGATATTCTATATTTATATACAAAGAATAAGATTTTGTTACAGAAATAATAAACATGAAAAAAATGCAAAAATAAGTTGTTGGCTCCTATTTTAATCACTTAAAAAGTTCAGTTACAATATGATATTATATTTTATTGTTTCAATAAATAGGTTACTGAACCATTTAAAATTTTCCACCGGCTGGTCTCATTAATTTTCAAACTATATTTAGTCACCTTTCAGTCGTTTATAACTTGAATAAATTATATATAGGTAACTATAAATAATATATAATGTTTTCAGGGATCATGTTAAATCTTTTTGACAACAAAGGTGGTTTTTTTTGGTAAAATAAATCGTTAAATTAAATTAATACTGGGTGTGATTTTTTTCCATCATACCCCCACCCTCCAATTAATGAATATCAATAGGAATTTTGTCCAATATCAATTTAATATAATCGTCCCTGACGCGGCTGTTCGTGATTTACTAACGGTTTAATAAACATTCTGTCGTGTCGTCTATTATTAGGCTCCGTGTCGCATATTCAAACAAACAACATATATACAGAAATCTACATTATAGTGCATACCATGTTGTTACGTAAACCCACATATACATACAAATATACACTTTTTGGTTGAAGGAAATATCTCATTAAGCCGATTTGAATTTTGAACCGAACTTTGATTAAAAACAATCCTCTAGTTTTAGTGGAAACTATTCAATAACAATAACACGTATCCATACGAAGGATTAAATAACTAAAGACAATAGTACGAGTATTCAATAAACTAGCCATTGTTTTCAAAAGTCAGGAAAAAGAAGATTATTATATCTAGAAAGGGATTTTGTGTGACCATTAGACCGAAATGGGGTTAATGACGATGGTGTCAAACAAAATGATGGTAGTTGAGTGAAACAATCTATTTTGTGAACATCATAAGTTTTTGAATGTTGTGGGAAAATTGGTAGCTTTCACTTCTATAAATATTTGAGATGAAAAGAAAAAGGATCATAGGTAGGTCGATTTTCAAAATAAACATTGAAGTATTCATTGTCCATATCCTTTTATCGTGATATGGAACAGCACCAACTGAAATATTTACTAAATTTTATTCTTTGGTATACCAATATCTCCTGAAAATGAATTAGGTAGTTCATAATTTATATATGTCCAAAATGATCTTTTTTAAAAAAAATATTTTTTTAGACATTTGAATCATAAAATATACTTATATAAAGTTTAATTACATAATTATGTTTTAAAAATTACATTTATACTTTATCTTTATATTATGTATTTTTTTTTATTTTATACATTGTACAAACTTAGTTTAAAAGCACTAAAAATGTAAGTTTAGTAACAGAAGTAGGTTAATCAAAACTATAAGACAGGTAGATTTATAAATGTAGATAATTTATATCTTTTTTTATAACTGGGTATTTCTTTACATAAACTTTTCATAATCGTAAACCACTATTTCGACAATTATCAATGACTTTGAATAGCATTAAATAAATAATTTTATCAATTCTTAAGCATAGTATAAAGTTTTTCATTACATCTTCAGCTTATAATAAGGATATAGAAAATTTTGTTTATTAACAACTTTCTATTAATAATTAATAAATTAAGCTATTAATATAATATACATTTTGAATTCAAGCTTACTATCATTAATAGTTACAAGTCATTTAATTAAAATACTTTACAAATATTTGTATTTTTATAAAAAAATTAACACTGTTGATATAATTTAAAAAAAAATAATATTATAAATATTATATTTAAGCATTAAATTCTTATAATACCGAGTTATTTTCAAAAATAAATAAACGTACTTGATTATTATTAATATTGAGGTTCAAAATACAATTAATATTTACATTTTTAAAATTATATCTGGGTCAGCTATAAATAATGAAAAATTTTAAAATATTATAGTGTACTTTTTACTTGAAAATATATTATAAAATATTCATTTTTACATGAAACTACGTTCAAAATGTAAAATAAAAAAGTATAGTTTAGAGGAATTCAAATCAGTATAAATAGAATACATTTTCTATGATCACAGATTTTTTTTTAGGAGCTTCAGGCACACAATAAATTACCAAGGTAATCAAGGCATGAATTCCGGAATCTTCACTAATATGAATAAAAGCCTAGAGTATTACAAAATCAAAATTTGACTGCTCAAAAGAATAATTTAAAAACTATTGTAAGATCAATCAGTGACATATAGTTTATTTAGCTGTTATGTTACATAAATAAATATTTGAATAGATATTATATTTAAAAATATTGCAGTAATATTATGTTTTATAATATTTAAGCTATTTTAAAAACATTTTTACTGATTATAAAAATAGGTAAGTACCTAATAATAATAATTTTTTTATATTATTCGAATAGAACAGATATATTTTATACAATGATGAGATAAAATATTTTACAAAAAGTTTTAATAAATGACTAATTTCCATTTTGCACTTAATAAAATTAATATTAATTTACACTATTAGTTCACATTTTTAAACTTAAATTTAAATTTCAGGTATTATAAAGATAAATTTAAAAAAAATAATATAATATGCTGAGTAATTAAAAATTTTATAAGCTGAAATTATTATTTTTATAATGTAAGTTTTTTTAAATTGATAATTTGAATGTGAAATAATAATCTTGATTATTCATTTTTAATCATTATTTTTTTATTTATTACTGTATTCATTGCATGCAATAATATACTTTTTTTATTTTTAATACAAGCTAATATTAAATTATTAAACACATTATGGTTAGGATGTGATATCACTAATTATATTTAATATTCAACTGTTGTAATCAGTAAAGACACCGAATACCTAAAAAATAATTTAAATGTCAACACTAAAATGTTAATTATATTTGTATATTTTATAAAAGTAGTCTAATCGAATAATAATATATTTGATGGTTTATTTTTTACTTAGTTGTTTTGTACTACAAACATTAAAAAACGCAAACTCATTTAAATTTAATGTTGAAACTATAACGTTATAAACTTACATCTCTCGTCAAGTGAATACAATTTTATTGCAATTGGTAAACGAATTTATTTTTCTTTTATTTATTTTTTAATCTATTAAAAAATCTAAAAAAATAATTCATGCCCACAATTTGCGGACAAACTTGCCTCTATACTAGAATATGTTTATTTTAACCAAATTTCTAGTCTCATAGATATTTATACTTACCATTACATATTATATCTTCATCCGTCATTTTTATCAAAAGTGCACTTGTATCGTCCTATTTTTTCCAAGTTATTCTTTCGAATATTTAAAAGTAGCTGAGTGTATGAATATTTTAACGTGGTCTTTGCTTAGTAATTGTGCTCAGTACACGATAAAGTAATTTGTGAATGCCTGGGTCATTAAAAGGTCACACCGGGTGTCTTGTAGGCTGTTATAACACAAACTTTTTGATAGAAAAGAAAAAAATAATAAAAAGAGAAAACCCATAAAACCGATAAAAATGATAGGGTTATGGTTTAAGAGATCTAAGTATTAAATATTTGAATATTCTAATACTTATCATACGTAATCATGTCATGTTTCCAACTTTTTGAACATATCTTAAATTTAAAACTTTAAGATGAAACATGCGGACATATTTATTTTTTTATTTAAGTGTATATGCTAAATTGTATTAAATACAAAGTGAAAATAATTAATTTGTCAAAACAAAAATATTTCCCACCAAACTATATATTATTTATTGTTTTTCTCTTAAAAATACTTAGATAATATTTTTATACACGGTTTAAATATGTTTAAACATTTATTTAATATCTAAAAACATTTCTGTAAATATATTTGTTTTAAAGTTTAGTTAGCACAATTTTAATAATTCTTCTACGATAGCTTAACAAAACTGGTACTAAAATTATATACTTCTATAGTAATTTATTTAATTTTTTACTTAGTTATAAAATGTTTTTAGTAAACGAATTGATTTTTTAATGACATTGTTTACATGGAATACTATAGAATAATATATATTGTAAGTGAAAGTGAATTAATTTAAGTCATAAATATTATCATTATCATTTATAAAGATTTTATGTTCAATTCATAAATTTAATATTAAAGTCTATAGCACTATCTTATAGCAAACACAACATTATTATGATAGTGAAAATGTCATAAGATAATGATATTTTTATTCATATGATGTTATATTTCGTTTACCCGTAATTTTCCACAACTATACAAAGCTTTTTCATCCAAAAAAATCGCATAGATTTTTAGACCTATATTATTTATTCTATATATATTTAAATAATACGCTAAGCTATCCAACGTAATGGATACAAAAAAAAAAAAAGGTCTAAGTACATTTGGCATTCTCCGAGAATTTTCTCATTCTAAGGGGTTAAGTCACGCAATTGAATTTGGCCCATATTTTCAATTCACATTAAATGCATATTTAATTGTGTACTATCAATATATTATAGTTTTTATAATAATTTCAAAGGAAATTGATAATAATTTGTAAATTTTATATATAATTTGTGAATTGTTATATTTTTAAATGATGCAATACTTTGTATTTAATTTAATTAATTTAATTAGATTTAATATAACCACATCATTTTAATGTAAAATATAAATATTTATTTTTTTTGTTATGAAATCTCAGTAAATACCTATAATATTCTGAGTTTTATAAATATATTAAACTGAGACATAACAATTTGAAATTAACCAAATTATTATGATGCTGGAGTTCAATTATGTACTATTATTATTATTTATTTAATAGTTAATATTTATTTAAGAAGATGGTGGATCTCACTTTACAAGTTTATTATGAGTTCATTTTAAGTTGAACATTTAGTAAATAGTATAAATGAATGAAAACCTGTAAACTTATTTGACTTTGAGCTTGTCAAAATTCAAAGTTATGAAATGATTTAATATTTTCATAATAAACACAAATTAAATGTGTGGGATCATTAATTGAATTTAAATTACTTCGCCATTTTTACCGAAGACATTCCAATTTTTACCAAGTTGTCTTTGAAATATGTCGAAACATTCGAGTTGATGAATTAGATTATAACTCATATCTGTAATGCAACTTAGAATTTTTCACTGAGAATCGTTTTTCGTAATACCTACTGTGTCTGCACTTGCAAATTGAATTATGATGCATGTATGTTGGTATTTCTTGACCACCCGCTGCAATAATGCGTTTTCACTAAGTGTATCCAAATCAGCAGTGTGTCGATCAATATTGACAATTTTAAGAACAAAACCTTGTTTAGTTATTTTTTAACCACACATAAATCTATAATATTAGGTTTGATATTATTTTCTTACATTATTAAATTGTTTTTTAAATACAGATAAAATTGTTTTAAATTTTATTTTATTTTATCTCAAAGTTATAACATATAATAACATACTAATATTAGTTTTATATTCTTTAGTTTAATGTATAAGGTATAAATTAATTATTAATGTTTTTGTTTTTCACTATCAGTTCAATAAAAAATAAATGGTAAATGTTTTGTTTTGTTAATAATTATTTGCAAAATTATTTATGATTACAATATCAATTTTAGCGTTTCGCAGTTATTCAATTTAAGTTTAAAAGTTTATAGTTTCCTTCACATATACGAATTTTGTTTAATTTAAATTGATTTTAATTACTATATTATACTTAAAAATTTGAATAATAATTTTGATTCTTTATGAGAATTTATTATTTTATAATAATTAATAAGTTTATAAATACATTTTATAAATCTACTGTTTAACTCATCACAAAAATTGCGTTTTCGTTATATACACATTACTTTATTCAGTTATACAATGTTATTAAAATTATTATTTCTAGAAAAACTAAAAATGATAAAAAAATAATTGTATTGTATCGTATAATTGAATTGTATACGGTGTACAATTATATTTTAACTCAATTTTAAAAATAAATTTAATATTAAAAATATTTTTACATTTTACAAGGGGTTGATTTAAAAAAAAAATTACGTAAAACGGAATGATAACCGTTTAAGAGGGGAAAATAAATTTTTCTTCATCAAATTAACATAAAATCTTCACATTATGGAGTAGATTTACATATAAAACCGTAAAATGTAATTTTTCAAGTGATTGACGTATAAAATTAAATTTGGATTCGTGGAAATAATATTTTTTCATTTTTTTCACCTAAAATGTATTTTTTATGTCAAATTACTTCCGATATTCTTTTTTACAGGCTTTACGTTAGTATACAATAGTTAAATAAAATAAAATATAACAAAAATGTAATTGTATGCCATTTTCTGTTGCATAGAAATCAAACCCTAAATGAATGAAATTAGTTCTTTGTCATTCTAGAGTAAATATATATAAATATAAATATATAGACAACACATAAATACATCGTGTTATCTTGTTTTATTTATCGAACATTTCATGCATTTTCTTGTTTAAATATCACTCTTTATATTTGACGTTCTTTTTCAAAATAATCATATAGTTTAAATTGAGACTATAATATTATGATGTACATAAATATATGACTATGAACATTATATTTTAATACAAATATTTACTCGTATCTTGAACATTCTATTGTATTATATTTTATTGTTTTACAGTTTATAAATATAATATGATATTACATCCGTATATCGCCGTGTTGTTAAATATCACTCGACATTTTTATGAAACTATATTATATTTATCAATTTCACGAGTAATTAAATTAATATTTCATGAATAATTACATGTTCGTTAACGTAAAAAAATATGTATGGATTTAAAATGGATTCAAACAAATATATTTTTATTTAACATAAATATTAAACGCTTATAATTTGTTTATGCGTTATACTTTAGTAGATAAATGACAGTATAATTCACAATTTTGTTTGTTTGTTGTTAATTAAGGTAGTAAAATTATATGAAATTAAGATAATATAATATGAATATGCTCTGCGTAATATTGTATAATATTTACGTTGAATGTGAATGTGATAATAAAATATTTCAACTACAGTAATTAATTAATAATTTTTTTAACTGAAATATTGATTAATGTAGTTTTAATTTAGTGTCACATTTTTACATTTTTCTTGAATAATTAAATAAAACATCAACAATGAAATTTCAAATTAATATCATGTAATATAATTATTTAAAAAATTAAAAATTTAATTTAATATAGTAGCTAGTACCTAATAGTACTCATACCTTATTTTAGACTTTTATAAAATCTAAAAAAATATTAATTTTCTTCTTAAAAAATAACTTTAAATTCATAAAAACAACATCATACATAAAATAATGTTATATCATTCATAAAATTATTTTTAGATCAATCATTTAATATTTTAGGGTTACAACATATTATTTCTAAGTATTACTAATTTAAGATGGTCTTTGAAAAAAAAAATTTAAATAAAATATACGGTATTATAACTTTTTTGAAATAAACAACAAATTATTATTTAAGTCTATTGACCGCTTTCACCATATTTCTATAGTTTATAAATTATTTTTTGTTTTAAACTATCCTTAAGTTATAAAAAAAAAATTAAAAACTTAAGAACAGCGTGTCTTTAATAGTTTATATAATAATATTTGTCATTCTCAAATACAATAATATTATACCTTATTAATAATTTACACTCTAGTAATTTTCATTTAAATCATTTTTAACGCTAATAATATATATGTTACTAGAAAAAATGATAATTCAGGAATTGTCGTGATTCCCTAGTCATGGTTGACAATTACTGAAAAGGATAAGAAATGTTGGATATTTTGTACATTTGTCAACACTTCTGTATTATATTTGACAATATCCATATCAAATCAAATATCAACACCACTTTATCGGTGATCGATTTGATTATGAAACATATAGGTAGGTACCTAAAGTATACTCGTGTATGAGAAACCCAGTTTCGTGTTATCATAATCTATTGTAAATATATTCAACAGCATATCTGGATTGCAAAGATTTACAAGATACCATTGTAAAACACAGTGTGAAACCAATAGATTATAACATTTAACCACGTAATAATAAGGACGACAAAATATAAAATACCAATGTCACAAAATAAAAAAAAAAAAATAAAAAAAAAATCGATGTAATAAAGATAATGGTTAATCTTAAATGTTTTAAGGTTATGATTTATCCTAAATAGCTAATAAGTATAAATTATAATATATTATTCGATTTTAACTTAATTTTTAATGTTATCATTAGGGTTAGGGTGTTTATGACTTTAAAAAGACTAAAAAAATACATGTAAACATGCCTATCATATAAACCTATCAAAATATACCCTTAAAAAATTAAATAGATCATTTACGTTATATTGAGATTTATATTATATTTAAGTTATTTTTAAATTGAATGTATCTGATTCTATGTCATAAAAAACAAATTTATTCTGAATTTGCAATATGGAGGACTAAAATAAAAAATATGCAAAAGTCAAAAACATCCTAACCCGAGTTATCATCAATGTCTTCTTTTATTAGGGATTGTCATCAATGAATAGTTATTGACGTTATTTTTTTACTAAACCAGGCATTATCGTTATTGAATAGGCATTGTAAACATTGACTAAATGTCATATTTTCCGGTAACATATACGTAATACATGTGTGTGTGTGTGTGTATTATTATATTTTGAAACTAATTGATTATAATATAAAATATATACAGCGGATAACTTCATTTTTTTAAAAATTACTTGTTTTTCGTTCATTTGTGTATTTTAGAAACATTTCATAGTTTGTAAATTAAAAAATAAATAAATGTTATTAATATTTTAATCATTTATTTTGAAGGTACATTTTAAATTTTACATCGATGTTTATAACTTACCTGCCGATGAAACAACTTTTATTAATTTACATAAATAAAAATACATGCACTTATAATCTATTAAAAAATTTTAAGGTTCAAAAAAGCGAAATAATTATAAACACATAATATAATAATGGCGTATCTTACATATTATATTATCATTGTGGCGTAACTTTGTTCTAATGAAAAATACAAACGCCCATAAAATGTTTATAGCGGCGCATTAGGTAGACAAAATGAGTACATGTGTGCGTAGTAACGTAAAAATAAGTACAGACATCACACACCGAATTGTATAATTTGTTGTAGACAAACTGCATTAATAAAAATAGTAAACATTTTATGTAAGAACGAAAATAATATTCAACAGCGTAATAAAAAAATAATAATAAATTAATAAATTATGAATGAAAAATAAATGTGTTTTCCGATTGGTCACTTTCTATCTACGTCATAATAATATAATAGTTTCGGATAATAGATTTATCACAAACTGTTCAATGTGATATTGTTAACGATGCTGTTACCGATAAGCATGACTATATATTGTACGTTTAACAAAACACGGGTATATGGTTCGATGAATAAAATAATCAAAATAATTTTAATCCACAGTGAAAATATAGCATATTATATTAGGCAATATTGCCCGAGAGCTTAAGCTGATTTATATACATTGGCCGAAAAAAAAAAAAAACAATCCATATGGTTATATCTAATAATATTTTACAGCGTATTGCCAAAGTGAACTGATGTATATGACAAGTAAACAATTACCTATGTGGAGCAGATATATTTATTTCGCAAATCAACGCTGAAAACGATACTTTCGTTGGCTGAGCATAAGGCGATAAAAAACAAAAAAATAAAAAATCGGAAAATGAACGCGTTGCGCAATGCGGAAGTCGTGAAAAAATTCTCGTGGATATTCTGATTATTAATAATTAAAAATAAAAAATAAAAACAAAAAGGACCGCATCGCTACCGGCGTTTGCCCGCTCGTTCCAAAAAGTTTTCGTGCGCAACCAATTACAGTCGCCCGGGCGGTTAGGGCGTCGGCGGCGGACGTCGAGAAGCCATTACCCGCGGCCGGCGGACGATACGGCTAGAGGTGCAGCCGCGGCGTCGGATACTTGTTGTAGGCTAATTAGAAATATCTGGACGACGGAGCAGAGCGGAGGTTCGCGAGCCGCCCGAAAAGCTCCGGTTAAAACTTGTGTATCCGAACGTGACGTGAAAAAAGTTCCTCGCACGAGAATCCATTTATATACCTGCCCCGCTAGATATCCGCAAATAATTACGGGCCGCGTTCGAAAAATGAAAAAATATAACACCCCCCCCCCCCCGCCATGAGAGATATCCGGCCGAGTCGTTGAGAAATGTGAGCCCGTCGAAAGTGTCATACCTCTCCGTGTGGGTCACACGGCCATTTTATTAGCTACAACTATAGTGCAGTGTGTTTTGCGCGACGGTAATTTATCAGGGACAGCGGCTGGCCCTCGTGTTCGGCAAATAGAGCTGGTAGACCAAACTTTCTCGGTTTTTTTCCTATCGCGCGCGCGCGCCCCCGGCTTCTTTAGCCCTTCGTGCGTGTGACGTGAGATAAAATCACTGGAGCCCGGGGCAACAGGGTCGCGGGGCGATGTTTTACGAGGGGGGGGGGGGCGAGCATTGATGAGCGATAATCCGCCACCGACACGCCAACATTCTTAATACCGGCGGCGGTTGCCCGGCGGTAAGTCGGGCGAAAAGTGCGACAAAGTCGTCGACTGTTTGCCCCCGCCTCGATCGATATATATCTATATGTATGTATGGATGTATATTACACACACGCGAATAATATATTCTTGCGGTATTTAAGTCACGACCGGCGTTATTCGGTTGATTCGAAGTGGTTCGGCCATCAGATAACGTAGGTACACTGTTTTCGCGACGTTCGCGAAGCACATCGTTACGCGCGCGCATGTGTACCGCACGCGTTGACGTTCGCCGGTCCTATTTTTATGACCGGTGTGCTGCAGCCCCGAAAAGGCGGCTTGACCCTTGCAACGAAAACATTTTTTTTTTCTTTTTTTCGATGGGGGGCGACCTTGCTGTGTAAACCGCTGTTGTCGTCCGTGCCCGCATGTTTTTACTCGGACATTCGTGTTGGACATTCGCAATCGTTCGTCCGAATAGATAATATAGATAATATTATGAAATTATCCGCGTGAATAATATCACTGGCCATTTATTCGATGCCCGGCCCCGATAACGTTTACGATTAATTGTTACTCTCGTCGGCCAAACCTAAACAAAACATTTACGCGTGTTCGTGCGTGCGTTTCCGGGTTTTCGAGTTATTGCAATAAAATATTAGTCACAATAAAACACTGCAGGGCGGGGAGCGTGACAAAACCGTCGGGAATGACTCGAGTCGACGATACGTACTTTTCATTTTTATTCCAGTGAAATATAGCGTATCCGACAATTAACTAATCACCATCGTAAAGGAGTTTAAATAAATATGTAATGAGTATTACAACTGAGGAATGTGCGTATAATTAATGAGTACATTATATACCTATACCTACGTATTTACTCGCCAGTCACGTAGGTATATCCACCACGCATGGTATTAACGGATTAAATGTTAGGCAATTAAGCCAAAACTTTAAGCTTGGCGGCCTTTGAGTATGTTAGCGGTTGACTTGTTTCTTGTTTTAGAATATTTCAAAAACACGCAAAAACATGCAATGATATTAGAATAATTTTGACTGATATTATCTGATATATTATTTATTTTTGGATGGTTTACATTTTGTTTATTTTAAATATTAATTAAATAACCGTAAGGTTTTGTAAGATATCGGAATTCAGTTTCAATATAAAAAATTAGAAATTTATGTAGTTAATGAAAAATGTCCCTTCAACAAACAACACCATCAAAAACAAGAATTGATAAATAAATAAAATGACAAGTTTAACGTATAGGTAACTACTATGTGCTTCTAGATAAATTATTCATCTCTACTTATTGTACTTTACATGTTCAACACATTATCAGTGTCATACATTTTTTAACTTTATAATTGACAAAAATAAGTTTATACATTACACTTTTAAATCTAATGTACATATGAAAACATTTCGGACACTTAACAAAAAATTTAGTTAAAACCTTTTGACCTAAAAAAATATAAAAAAATAAATATTTTTGTTTAAAATACACTGTTAACGTTTTAAAATGTGCTTAAGTATTTATTGTAAAATAAAAAAATAAATAACGCTTAATCTGCTTACAACCAAAAAAAAAAAAAAAATAAATAAAAATAAAAATAAAAATAATATATTTACTAAGGGACGCAAAATAAAACTATCGTCCCTAAAAAAAAAAAAAAATTAAGCTGGTATTTACTGTTTACTAAAACCTATATAGCACACTGGTATTGGTGTATTATAGATAAATATTTGATGGTAAGTTAAAACCTAAACTTATAAATAAAAATATAAAATGCAAGTGTTTTCATCATACGTGGTTACATAAAGAGTAATCAACATAATAATACAGTGTTAGAGGATCGAGGTAACCCAAGTGAAGGAAAACAAGTCACTTAGCAATGTGAGTGACAGAAATGATAAGAGAAGGTGAAATAGTGTGTAAGAGAGAAAGAGAGAGAGAGAGAATGTGATAAATGAGAGTCACCTTCGAAATGTTGCCAGTGAAGAGATGATGAAACGAGTGAGGCCATAGAGTTAGATAGACGCACAAACGTAACCACTAGATATGAGATAATATTATACAAGGTTGATCAAAATATAGATTAATAAGATGGATTGCGAACACATGCGCCGCACGGCTTAAAAATGATACTACATTCAACCGTTGAGTATTTTTTTTCTCTTTACGCATTATGATAATAGGGGCTTTACTATACTACGTATCAAACACAATGTTGTACACATAAAATTAATTATAACTTTAGTTATTTCGTGTCAATAGAGAAGAACAAAAATCGCAAGTTTGAAAGCCAGTAATATTTTTGTTTGTCATTTGTCGCGCGTTGAAATTAATTATTATACCATAATTTGACAAAATAATTATATTCCAATGAAAACCTTTTCATTCGTTCGAAACAATTCTGCGTTGAACGCGAATAGTTACATAGTTGAATTGTTAAGGTAAAAACTAAAAATAAGTTTAAAATAAATTAAAACCAAATTTATTGGTATGCGGCCGGTGTAAATAGAATCGTTTTATGAAAATCGTACAAAAAGGAAAGTTGGGCTTACGAACACACGTTACAAAAATTATAAATATTATGCGCATTGAAAATATGAAATATTAAATGTAATCCAATTTTAAAATACATATTTACATGTATTTTAAGCGTACCTTCACAACAAAATATTTTGTTAAATAAGAATACCAAGGGCTTCAAATCGTAATACATCATAAATAAAAGTTATTATAATTATATAACAATACAACTACTCAAAAATTAGAATACACTTATATTATGTGTAAATAGATAAATAGAAGAATTAAAAACCGACCCTTACATTTTGAACTCGTGTTCAATTATTTTGAATACGATTGAATTTTTTTTTACTATAACGTATAAATTCTTTATACGTAACCGCAGCGTTTTCGCGGTGCAACTGGTGTGGAAAATGTAAATCGTAAAAACGATTTTCAGTTGAATTGATTTTGATAAAATTAATCGTATATTTATAGTTTGTATGCACATACCGCGTTGCATATAATAAAACGTAAATTTCAAATTGATACATGTGCTTGTATGACCTTGCAATTTATCATTTATGCATTGTTTTTATATCGATATCCTAGTAAAAGTGATATATAAAATACTTAATAAAAGCAGTTTATAAATGGTAAAAAAAAAAAACAAATCTAAAAAAAACTACGTGGATGAAATAATTAATCGATATATTGTATACTTATATTGATTTGTTATTACACATTTCGTACTTGGAAAAAATAACGATACATTTTGTATACTGATTTGTTGAAAATTATGCTTTTATTTTCGATTATAATATAATTGAAAAAAATTGCTCATTTTTTTTCCATAGTCGTTTATAATTGAATTTTATTCTAAGTAACAAAAATTATTTTCCAAGACTCTTTAATCTTATTAAAAGTTAGAAAAAAAAATAAACCTCTTTTATCAAAAATATAATTCTGCAGAATAAAGAAAAATTGAATTCTATGAACTGTCGTTATTATCGAACACGCACAGTTTTGTTAAAAAAAAAATTCTTCTGTATGATCAATGCAGTAAATTATTTTTTTCATTTTTTGTTCTTTGTTGCATGACACAACAAATCATACATCCACAGATTCCGCGTCCCTTATGATGGGAAATGGAAATCTTGTTATGAATCTATTATTGAATTTTTATCAAAAAGTTTTTTAGTTAAATATCTACTGAACTTAAAAAAAAAAAAAATACATGATTGACCTAAAACCTATATACTATATGGAGCACAATCTAAGCAAATATGTCGAATAAAACCATAATATTCCATTCACATTTATTTAAATATTTATCCACTTATCTTTGAATGTTAAACTTTAATACCGAATCGTATATTTATGTTATATCATTGATGAAAATTCCAATAACGCATTATCCATAAAATCTGTATGAATATATAAATAACAATTTGATGTATACTGAAATATAAACCGTATTTTTTGACAATGTAAGATTGAACGTAATAAATATCTCACATTATTTTAAAATATGACTCACGATCGATATTTTTATTTTTTCTTCGCTAAGGGTGTAAATGGATACCACTTTTTGTGCATTTAATACCGTGTGTGTTTAAACGCCTAACAACAACTATCAACCACCGTGAAACAATTTATTTTCATTGAATTAACTTGTTTATTTTTTATTCTCCTACAAATAATGTAATATTATAACGATTCACTGTAATTGCAACAAATGGTTTATACAGACGTTGCCGTCTGATTAGATATTACACGATTGATCATTGATGTCGTTAAAACGTGCAATAACCACTACAATATGTCTATGTATCGATTAATAGCACTCAAAACACATCGATTATTAACTAATGCGGGTTTACCGCAAAGCGGTTCCCCATAAATGTCGCATATAAATGTAAAATACATTTTCTATTTTTAGTCGCGAATTAAATTGAATTTGTACTTACATAGAATATAAAAGGACCATTGAGAATTCGACGTGTATTGGTTTTTGCGCTACCTACCATCAAAAACTGAACGTAGTAAATACTAAACGAACGTTTCTTCTTTTATAAACTCTTCAACCCTAACGAGAAGTTTAACTATTAAATGATGACTGAAGTGATGTCGATATGTTATGTTCACTGTTACCTAAAGGCTAAAAAGACATATGATGTTTTTGTGAACGTTTAATATTACGTATAGTGTGCGTCCGCGTTACACACTTCTATAGTACCTATACATGATACACATACATTTTCAAATATAATAATGTGGTGTCGACCGCACACTCTACTCTAATAAACCTCTTCCTAAAAATTGAATAAAGAAAGAACTTAAACACTTGTGTCAATAATTTTTACGTATATAGCAATGAAAATGTTAACACTGCAATATTTTACAATAATGCGGTACTTGTATACACTTTATTTGTACTATATATATATATATATATATATAAGTATCATTTATACGAGGGTGAAACCGTAAAGTATACTTTACACATTTTAATTCGACAATAAATTTAAAACCAATGATTTTCGTGAAAAATATTTCGATATTTGGTACTTTTTAGATAGTTTAATAGTTACGTAGAAAAAATCACTAGTTACACTCAATATTTCAGGTTAATATTTGTTCAACTTCAAATTAATAACTACGTAGCTAATAATTTAAACATTATACTTGGATACATTGGCATGTACTTCCTTCTCGATTTTTACAACACAGTATTGTCATTTGACGTGAAAATTGGATATATATATTTTTTTTCGAAATTTTAGGGCGATTAACCATTTTAGTAAGGAGCTACATTTAATCGTATATAAATATTATTGCATGTCCACGTCGTGAAGATTTCTTTATTTATTTTTAAATCTTATACAATCTTATTGAATATAATACATTCAATTGTTATTATTTTTCTTCGAAGACAAATGAAGATAAATATAGCTTATAAAAATAAATTATGAAGATATATTTATAATCAAGTATAAGTAAACATAACAGTTGAAATAGTTACTTCATTCTTAGAGTATGGTTTCTTAAATTTTAATATGTGCCATGGTCCATAAAACATAGTTCAACTTGGTTTTTATAATATTCATACATTACCATAATACTGATGTATACCGGAAGCTCTATTTACAGTACTCTGGAATATATTTGAATTTTTTGTTCATTAATTTTAAAAGTTTTTATGTATATAAACATCGTATTAATTTATATCTACTCTTAAATAAGATATTAAATGTGTCATGTTATAAAAGCAGTCCCGATGAAGTAAATTAAAAAACAATGAAAAATTATTGGTGCATATAATGTATATACACATTACACGTACACGTGTAATATGTTGACGACAGAATCAAAGTAATAAAAGAAAACATTAACAGCATTGTTTTCAATCATTTTTATTAATTAAAATACATTTAGTCCTTGCATATTTTATATTTATTTTATTGAATCTATAGATCATAATTAGTTCAAGGAATAGAAAACGTCAAACGTTTCTATATTAGATAGGTATTGTATTCTCATTAAAAAGCTAACAATAATTGATATTACACAATATTAAAAATCAAATAATTAGAAAATCAAAGAACATATTATCTTACCGATAGTACATGGCACAAAAAAATCAATATTTCATGTTATAAATATTTTAATTAATAATATGTACATACACAATTATCTATTGTTCAAAAAATATAAATTAAACATTTATTACCAGAAAAATAACTCTTGTCATAAACAAAACATAATATACTCGGTATTTTTACAGTACCTATAATATGAATATATTCGTATTTATGAATTTATTACAGTTATTTACAAAAAAGATCTTTTCGTCGCTGAAACCCACATAATGTTTTTTTTCTTTTATTCTCATTGTTCTGTTCTAGAGGTATAAAAAAAAAGAATTTGTAAAAATGATTTATTTGCTGATTAAACCAAATTATATTCCATAAAATAGTAACGATTAAATACCGTGCAATAAATTAGAGCATTGTCCAATTCTTTATGTTGCATATGCTTACTTCATACTTGCCACAGTAGATTATCCGATACCATAATAAAATAAATTACAAAAACTCCAATAATACCGTTCTGTCGACATGTATAAAATATATGATATGTGGTAGTGACAATGCTCATGTTTAATCACTTTGAGTAATTATTAGTCGATAATGACAAAGACTTATTTTTCTAAGTTAATAACGACCATCGCTGGCCATTTCCAGTAATTTCAAATTGTCTCGGGCAAAAACGAAATATTCATATACGAGGTGATGGTAGTTTATTAGTTATAATTTATAGCTCATTAACTAATCATTAGTTATAACGTATAGCTATTTTAAGTTTAGGTAAGTAGAATGGAACAATATGGGGACACCCCAAAAAAATTATGGTCTACTGCTCCGTTCGCCAAAACTTTGAATACTTGTAGCTCATAAACTATACCTACCTATTCGATTTTTACATAATGAGTTTTGGTTCGAATCAATATACATGAACTAATATTAAGGTACATGTTTGTTTTCTAACGTTAATGAAAATAAACGTATTATAACATTTAAATATTATAATGTATAGGTGATTTATATTTTATTATCTACATGCCAATAATAATAATAATAATATTATCACATAAACAAATTTGTAATGAAATATGAACATATTGTTTACTGTTATGAAGCATTTTTCCTCCTAAAATTCATAATACTAAAAAGTAATCCACTCCGCTTTAATATTATAACAAATAACTTATACAGTCGTAGGCAAAAAGCAACCGTCAAAGCAGTCAAAATTAAACCCTCAAGAGTGATAACTAGAGCTCGGAAGCTGCAGGAATTGCATATTGTTCTGTATGCTTTTAATTTATAGCAGATCAAGCTAAGAATCTGAACCGTACAATAGAGATTTAAAAAATTTAAAATTTAAAATGCATGTTTAGTCAATTTTAGTTAAAAAAAATACATATTTCATATTTTTCTAAAGCAATTTACTTTTTTTTCTTAACCTGTATATTTCAATTAATATCGAATATAAAATTCAAAACTTTCAACGGAGGTATTTATCATAGTTTCAAAAATACTGAAAAAATATTTTTAATTATCTTAAAACCAGTTATAATTTTTTTTTTTTTAATTATAAACACTTTTTATGTATATTATTATTTTATTAATAATTTATTAACAACATCTGATGTATTTTTTTTCGAATTCAGAATAATTTTTTTGCATATTTAACATCATTTTTAATGCATATTTCATAGTTTTTTCGTGCATATTTTGTTTTTTTTAGCTACTACTACATAGGAGCCCCAGTGATAACCTTATGTACACTAAACCCACACTTACGTAAAAAATAAAATGAGACTTGTGTAGATAATTAAGACGGGCTTGTCGATCATTTTCGTTATCGCAATAACATAGTAATTATATTTGTAATACACAGCCGGGAAACACCGACAATGCCCAGTCAATATGTACATTTAGGACTCTACCTAATCCATTGAGTCGACGGTGTAAATTATTACGGGCAATTATCATTATTTCCTAAAATATCTTAGTCTCTCATAATGTCGCCTACTTATCTTGTTCACAATATCTGTGTTCACAAAAAGCACCTTTGCGATGATAAATTTACGCGTATCATATTTTTATTGTACATCGAAGGCACTTTCCGTGGTGTGGCGTTTATGATAAATTCTGCGTAGACGTTTACGCGTAGATTCCGGATAAAAACCGCATAACATTTTCGCCATATTTCACCGGCCGACCCTTAAGGACTTGCGCATTTCCTTCTCGCGAGCCTATTGTTCGGAATGTATACCGAGGCGTCGTCGTATGAAGTTGACGATAAACCATACTGGAGATATCACACAGAACGACCGTTTACGAGTAATCTTTCGCCACTATTACCCGCTGTACAAATCGTTGGCAAGTTTAATGCTGTGGATTTGTTGCCAAACGAGACTTAGAAGATTTTGCGAAAAGTTTTATTTCGAAATCATGTTAGAGTATCACTCCTCCGCTCTTTTTAAATTTCACTGATATTATCGCCGGCGCTTGCAAAGTTATACTATCATTTATGTTTAACGGTCATAGTAATTAAAATAAAACCTTTAATGCAACTGTAAATTTCATCAGATCTGTTGAAATTAATACAATTTAATTACTATCTGCTTTCGATTTGCTATTTGTTTCGAATAATTATCTCTGCCCCTGATGTGAGCTGAAGAATGCAAAACGATAATAATTTATTGTCTATTTATATTTATTTGTGCTAAAAGTTTATCAACAAAATATAATATGGTATTGATGATTTTATAGTTAATAACCATCATATATCAATACATCTATAGAAGATCTACACACAGGACTAATCATATTTAAATTAATTTTTCAAAACGCTCTGTTTAATATTAAATGGCTTTATTAAACTGATATTAAGACAATATTTCTCATAACGTTGAACGTGGATTTTTGAACCTAGGTCCAAAAATATTATTATTTTTAGAAGGAAAAAAGAAAAAAATTTAGTTTCTTATCATATAATATAACACAACAGAAAAAAGGAAAATCGTTTTAGGGAGAAGGAATTACGCCTAAAAATATGATTCAAAATCAAATAACCAGTTTATACTTTAATGCATGTGACAGGTGTCATCTGGCATAAGATGTAGGTACTTCTAAACCCTTAGAAACTAACCACAATTATTCATAGTGCGAATACCATTATGGAGGTAGATAGGTAAGCACATACAAATTTAAACAATTTATTTATCTATATACAACGATGTGTAAACATTTAAATGTATTTTTGAACCAATATTATTCGCTTTTGAAATTGCATAATATGGTTTTCAGTCGAAAACATCATACCACGCATACGATTTCTATCAAATGTGGTATTTTTCAATTGAATTGAACTTAAGTGTTATTCTTCTGGTGTCCTAACTATTGTTTGTTTTTTGATCATTATTATTTTGGAACTGAATCTTATCCAATTCCGGAAAACAGTATTTTCCCACCCCGCGTGTACCTATACATTATAATATTACATACAGCGTGCCCTACACCCTTACGAATATTAATTTGTGTTCAGCAGGTAATTAATAATGTATTTGTTTTATTTGTTTTATTTGTTAAACACGTCACCGACTCTACGGATTATCATGATCATTAATTCTTCTAAGGATCTTAAAATTTAATATATATTATAGACGGATGACAATAGATCTCAATTATTGTCTGGTAACCACATGAATGGAATATGAACAATATTTCGACTAATTTCATTTGTTGCGGTTCGATTAATTCGTCTTATTTAACGCACCGATTGTGCAACTCGCACATCGGAAATAAGTTCCTATTGCCGGGTCGTGCAACTTTCGAGTTTAACAGTGGATCTTCAAACATACATTTAACAGTTCCTTAGACAACGCCATTGGCCCGTTTAATTTTAATGAGCCATTAACGTTAGATGTATCGAATTTTTTTACAGCCCGTATCGTGTAAGATTTCTCGTTATTCATGAATATTATGATTTTACAATTTTTTCCTCAAACCAAAATAATCCAATGGAGATACGTAAGTAGGTATAGCTGCGTTGGAAGCACAAGTTGATAAAAAATCGTAGTTGGTATTCCTTAATTTTTTTTTCTCAACTGTAGGTACCTCTCTATGAAATAACTGAATCGTAGTTAAACAAAAAGTCAAGTGCTGGTGTAGAATTTTTTTATGTTCCATTCATTGAATAAAGCAAGTACTACGTCTAGGTAAAAAGTTTTTTTTTATGTATACGCGCATGCGTGAATAAGCGAGTATGTGCAGCTACTAATTTAAATAAAATTATAACTTTTAACCGAGAAAAGCATTTTGTTCGATATTATTAATGTGCTTCGAAACATATTTATTTATTTTCAGTCAGCATGTACAATAAATATATATATATATATATATATATTAATATTATCTGCACGAATTGCCGTTTAAATAAAAAAATAATATATTTTATACATAACTTCAAAACCATGTTAAAATATTGCTTAAATTAAGACGTATTATTCTTATTATGATTTTTAATTTTTTTCAAAATAATATAGAATTTGTATACCAAATTTATTCAACGATAATAAAATCACTTGAATAATATTATAATGACAACAAGTCACCTAAAAAAATTAATAAATAAAAAATGCGCCAAAAATAAAAAAAAGTTTAATTTTTGTATAAATACGATAATAATTAACTATGAAAACATTAGCAAATTTTTTTTGTGTGAAATGAAAATATTTAAATTGTTTTTACATAATACATTTTTTTATAATATTAATTAAGAATTTTTTTGAATATACACTTACTTTGCATACATAAATAATAAAATATAGTCATTGAAGTTATTTATTTTGTTTAGGTATGATATATTATAATGTAATAGCTTATAAGATACAATTTTTAAATAATATTTAGAGCTAGTCGTAGTTTTTTTTTGAAATCTAAAAAAAAATATAAATTATTTTATTACTTACGTGCCATGAATTTTATTCAATCTTCATTTCATTTTTTGTTTAATGTTTACTGATTATTCGTTTATTTTATTCAATAAAGAATATGTTCAAAGATTTACTGTATATATTTTTAATTTGACGTGTTGGTTTGCCAAATAATGTAATTTAAAATATAAAAAATTATAATAATTTTTAATTTAACTTTTATACGAATTATTATGACAAGGTTTTTAGAATATTTTTTTTTTTTGTGATTATAAAAAATTGAAGGTTTTCAGCTTATATTGAATTCAACATTATTATAATATATTTAAATTTTAAATTTTAGATGTTTCCGAAAAAGTGAAAATAATAATTGGTATGACATCATTGACATCTAATACAAATAGCTTCATAAAAATTATCTAGAACGTCGCGCCTACTCAATAATTACTTAATGTATAAATAAAATCATTGTTTCGCATAACCTAACCTAACCTTTCGTGTTTTAATGTGAATTTTTCTGAACTTTGACACAATAATTATTGAATAAAATTATTTTCTCTTAGAAATGTTAGAAAATGTTTAATACTTATCGTACAAGAGTGAAAAATTATGATTTAATATGTAATATTCGAATATTTTCTGATTGAGAGATAGGTATTTAAAATTCCATAGGTTTTTAATTTATCCGATGGCTGATGACTGTTAGTTGCTCTATGAACTGTACTATCGATATCATGATTGTCATGTTCACAGTTTTTTTTATTTTTAATACTTACTTACATTGAATTCACGTTCTAAATGCATTTTTAATGTGCACTCTCAGTACTTCACTAACATTATGCAAATCTTGTTATACTTTTAGATGATATTGCTTTAGAACGTTTCAATAGTATTGATTTATTCCATGTTATAAAACGACTGCTATTAAAAACAAAAGTACATCAAATAAATACATATACACATAATGGTACATGGTGCAATATTCAAATTTTGTATACCTTTGGTGCGTTGAAAATAAAATATTTCTTTACGTCACAAAATGCAAGGCATAATTAGTAAGAATATATATATACATAATCGTGGACGTTATTGTTTTGCTCGAAAATTGTATAGATTTTTGGGGACTTTGTCACAACGTTCCACGTCAAACAAGTTGAAATCTTTCACTTGAATGTTGATTGATAGTTACGAAAAGCTTATAAAGTTTATGGAACAATATATTTGTCGAATATTCTGCGTTGATAAATCGGAGCGGGTCTCAGTTTTCAATTACGTGGAGCATTGAATTTAACGAACGCAGTATAACATTACGACGTTCTGGAAAGGTTATAAGTTATTTTTCGTGCGAAATGACTGGAACACGAAATAATAATGTATTGAAAAACGTATGAAACATAATACTATTAACGGAATACTCCGACTTGGATGAAACATATTATCATTTACCCGCGCACACACACACACACACACACATTCGGGACACTGCGCTCATTACCAGCACTAATACAACGTGCTGGTATTAAAATATTTTCTTATTCGATCACTCGTACTATATTATTATTATTATTATTATTATAGCAAGGTACCCATCCATACCGTGGATGAACAAACACGCTAACGTTCCGCCGTCTGTTCAGTACACCTTTTCGCATAAATTCTCGATCTCCGACTATTTCTCGCAAAGCTCCCGGAGACTTTTAAACAAAAACACGGGCGTTTCATAAATATTTGATTGTTGTTGTGGGCGCACGTACCGTAGATATACCATCGCCGTCATATTATTATTATCATTATAATGCGTCTTTAAATCCCGAATCGACGTGTCACACGTGACAAAGGAACGCCTCGTAATATACATACATTATACATAGTTTATGCGTGTGTGTGTGTGTGTGTGTGTACATGTGGTATAAATAATACGTTACAACGGTCGCGGATTTTTTTTTCGATCGACTGCGACGAGGGAACTATTGTTTCAGTTGACTAGGTGAGTGAGCTTTTTGCAAAACGCGACGTGTCAAAACAAACCGCAACGCTCGGTGGGCCCGTATAAAAAAAATAACGTAGCGATAAAAATGTTTTTCCTTTAGAAAAAAAAAAAAAAAAAAAAATACTATGACAAGCCGATAACCAAAACTTCCAACTACAACAAAAATAATAGGAATACGTGCCAGCGCTCATTTACATACCGGGGGACTTGCAGACGTTTGCGACGCGCGCACGCTCGTGTGCATAATATGTACGCTGCACTGTGCGATTACGTGAACTAACGACTGACGTTTAATAATTTACTATGTATCAACAAAACTCCGTGCGGATGTGTGACCCGGGTTCGTCGCCGCCGAAGTTTCCTTGTTACCGTCGACGTTTATCACGTTTCCTCCTCCGTTTCCGCGCTATCGACACCGGTGCGGCGGGTTCTGGGGGTTTGGGGCGGGAGACGGTTCGTCGGATGGTTGATTTCGCGTCCACGTTAAAAATATCCTCTTATTCTCTCACTCGTATATACGATACGCGCCGTACGTAGGGTATACTCGTGTACTTACATACAATCTCCTAAATATTATATAGGTTGTTTGTGTAGCGCGCGACAGATGAGATGGAAGAGTTGGGCGAGAGAGCGACAGAGTGTGGTGCGTTTCAAATAAATGAAGTAGAAATGCGTTAGCGTTTGAACCAGCCGTCCGTGGAACTTTTAATATCCATATTATATGTCTGTGCGTTTATGCGTGTGTGTGTGTGTGTGTGTATGTGTATGTGCGTACGTGTGTGTGCTCATGACGTATGTGTGCGTAAAGTCTGAGATTGAACATCCGATTGGGCGTACGGGTGGAAATCGTTCGTTTTCAACGCATTATAACACTGCGCGACCGTCGAACATACCTACGTACTACTGTGGCGTCGCGACGCCGCACGTTTTTGTGATGACGTACGCAAAATGTAAAATAAATACGAAAACGCCAGAAATTTACGGCACTGTGTTATGACTGTTGTTCCACGCGAACATCCATTTTGATCTCTGTCGAATTAGATTATGGATTCGTTGGTGTCTCTACGTGTTTTTAACGCCACGGCAACGATTAGTATACGTATAAACGACAATCCGTTTCGATGATACTATTTAAGTTGAGATTTTTGATTTATACTTTTTACTTGTAATGCCATAACGCAAGACCGTTGCACTCTCGCGTTTAATTCGTGTAGGTCATAATAATATATAAATGTAACATATTATAATAATATATATTGTGCGCTCAGTTGGCCAATGGCGTCTATTACGTGATGAATGTATTATATTTTAATTATTTCTTTTCTATTTTCTAGATTATTATTATGTACTCGTATTCCTTTAGTGGACATCACGTTACATATTTTATTTTTTTAACTTAAATGCGCAAATCTACAACTCCACTAATGAAATCCCAAAGATTTTTCTACTCTTTCCCACCCGAATAGTGCATGTATACATATTGTACAATGTATAGTGTCGTAAGCCGTTGTGGCGGAAAATTATTATCGTTGCGATAATCATGTTAAGAGTTTAAATTTTAATCCAGCTCGTTTTCAACGGTTTTCTTATCGTCAAGCGGTTAATTGCCATAACTAATGAAACCAAAAATGAAAGTATCTTCCTCTTTCCCATATTGTTGGATACATGTGTTTGTATGGGTATACCACGATAGAAAATGTGATAGTTTAAGTAGGAATAATTGAAATTTAATTCTAAACAAACTAGCCGAATGTTTTTTATTTCATTTTTTCGTCTTTAACACTTATTCATACAACCAGGGTACCGAAATTAAAAACGCTTAATTAACTAGTCGTCTAAAGCTCCTTATCAAAACGCCTAAGATGGTCATTATTTCTTTATATCAGATTTAAATAATAAAGCTGTTGTATTCATTTTTTTTTTTAATTGTAGAAAACTGATTAATTTTATATTTTATTTGATATAAAATATTTTAATTCATTATAATATTATACTATTATAATTTATTACCCTAAAGATTATATTTAAGTTAATTTAAAATCAGCGGCACCTTCTAGAAGTGCAGAAAGCTACGTAATATTATTAGTTAACACTTTGCCTTACGTCAAAAATATATTTTAAGATAAAGATTATTTTTTTAATATATGTCCGTTTTCTTTTTTTAGCAGGATAAATGTTTCGAAAGTCCATTCACAGTCCTTCTATAGAATGAAAATTCTATATACGTAGATGGTACTTTAAAGATGACATTCATGCATTTTCTATCACTGTTATAAGTAACTACAAACAAAATTATTCAGAAAAACTGCTGTCCTAATTGCAATGCAAGGATAATCTGTGTTTGAAAAAAACTTATTCTATAACTTTTAAATAGTATTAGAGATTTGACACTTATCCGATTATTTTTCTCATATAGTATACTGTAAACAAAATGATTATTATAAAAGCAAATATATTCGAAGTTCTCATCAAAATATTTGGAATATTAAATTAAAAATAGATGCTTTCCAAAAAGTAAAAAGTAAAAACATATTTAATAAATAAGTTCTCTTTATGGTTGCAATATCATTAACTTCATAGAAAAGTGCTCCTAAGTTACCAAATTGATTAAACAAATCGGACACAAAAACATATAAAATTTCTTGTTCAAAATTATTTATTAGTTTTTTTATTACAAGTTGTGATTCGAATTTTATAACCTAACATCACTTCAACTTTATATATTATATTGTATTTTCGATTATATTCAAAGTGATAAAACAATTCGTTTTTCCATCAATATTTATGACCTTATAGCATTTGTTTATATATATATATATATATATATAATATATATAAACTATAAGACTCACTGAAGAGAATTTAACGTTTGGCCTATAGACCCCGTTACAGCCTTTATCCTAGCATGTGTGTACGTTTTTGTTTTCATTTTTCTGATTATGTCACTTGTCGTGAGCGGAATTACACGTTGTATAAATTACGCATTATACAGGTTGCATTTTATAAGCTGTCCAGTCTCGTGTTTTTGACACGCCTCCATTATTATTCCTGGGTAATTGTTTTTATTTAAATATTAAAATACTGCTATTATGATTTTAATCAAAACACAGCATATATTATACCTTTTTAATATTTTTTTATTTCGTAAAATGAGTTAGTTAACAAAAATGTTTTATCTTCTTAAATTTCAGTCATGGTTATTTTATATAGTACACAGATAAGTACATATAGCTTTCATGACCTTAATTTCGTGACATTTTTACATTACTTACCCATAATAAACTATGAAATTAAATTGATCGCTGTGTTATATAAAACAGCCTATTGGAATTCTGGGTTATCAGTATTGAAGAACAATAATTTCCATGAGGAATCAAGTTTATTATTTCGTTTAGATAAACATACAGTACAGTAAATGGATTCAAATTTAATATCTATAGAACATAGACACGAACAGGGTACAGAAAGCTAAGCCTTCCGAAAATTGATTAACCCTTCTAAATATTGATTAGATTATGAAATAATATATATATATAATTAAAGAATATACGTATTTCTTTAAGTTTATCAAATAACTTAAGTTTTTGATAAAAAAAAAAAAAAAAATTTATATATAATTGATTTAACTTTCATATTATTTTTCATACTATTTAACCACATTATTGTTGTTCAGTGTAATTAGCACAGCATTTTTTAAGCAAGATACAAATATATATATGTATAGTAGACTAAAACCCAAATTAAGTTGTCTTTAAATTCGTCTTTTTCGTGTTTATATTTTAAAAATGTGTTGTAATATTTACATCATACGCCACGTCTTACGATTGCATTAAAATTAAAGCTCCAATTACAACTTGCCGTTAAAATGTTAGCTCATTTTCTGCCAAAATGTATTTCTGCCTTTCTTTATTTAAAAGCTTATTATAATTTTAAATTACATACATACAGGATATTAACGTTTGATTAAATCACGTATTATTATTATTATTATTATTATCATCATCAACATCATCATTGTCATTGTTAAACAACTTTTGACGGTTTGCATATAATATAGATAGAGATTAAACCATTCTAGCAACGCTATATGGTTTTAATTTAAGAAGGGAAAGAAGTTACGAATAATCTAGCTGTCATAATTGCCTTAGTCCATGGTGTTATAAGTAGACACCTTTAAATAACGGTTATCATACCATTTTTATAGTTGACCGTCACCTTCCATACTTATTACCAGCATCATTAAACAAGACAAAAATAATGATTTAGAGTTACTTATGAAGTGATTTTTTTTTTTAAATATTTATGAGATATGTGTTATACAAATCCATGCTAGTATATATTTATATAATTATATAGTAAGTAATACAACACGACAAAAGTAATTATTTTTCGAAAAGAATAACTTATATATTATGAATATAAAAAAAAGAATTTCATTTAATGTCATTGATTTTATTTTAAATTTATAAATATATCAATTACATTCGTGTTTGAAATCTGAATATCAAAAAAAAAAAAATTAAAACAAAATTGAACAAGTAGTAATACAATGACAAAGTTTGAAATAAAGTTTTTAAAATTATTGTTTATTGGTTTATTCGATTTAATTTTTCTTTTCTTTTTGTATTTTAACATTTTTAAAGTTTACTATATAAGCCATTATTTTAATATTTTCAAAACTATATTATCGAACCTCAGTAATAAATATGTATTCATTGATTAATAATTTAAATATATTTATTTACATAATATGAATATTGATAAATTCTAAAAGTTTGTGGATTTTTCTTGTTCTTTATTTATAAGATAAACAAATTCATATTTTATATTTAAAAAAAAAAACAATTTACTATTAATGCTAACTTTTAATTTATGAAATAATATTTTAGGTCACTAAACAACGTAGAATAAATCCCTATTCAAATCAAAATAGTAACATAATTGTTCTTCTCATTTATTTTCTACGAAATTATGTGGTGTAGTTATTATTACATTATTCAATAAACTGAATACATTAGATAGATTATACATATTATAAGTAATAATATAATAAGTGCTCAATAATATTTAAATATTATACTACACATTTTATAAAGTGCAAGCAATTTATATTTTACGTTTCATTTTTTTTTTTTTTAATTACAAAGTATGATGCCATGTCATAAAAAAATATGAAATAAATATTAAGATACTGGTCGAGTTAATTATTTAAGAAATCGAAATTTATAAAATTGATTTTTTGTTCAGGTACACGGTACCATATTACATCATATTCTTTGTGATGTAGGCGTGTAGCATAAAATAAGAAATAAATGTACACGTTTTCCGTAGAAAATATTTTTATAACTGACAACCCACGATAGTAAACCTTGAAGTCTTAAACACTTCAAAATACTCAAGGGGTTTTTATATGTGTACTACGGTCCAGGAATACTTTATTTCTTGTCTATACGTATTTACAAAAGAACAAGCGTTTATAAAATTCTTTACATACCTTAAATATTTAAAAGCGAATAAACTTTAAACTTATGTTTTAGATGGATTAAAGATACTATGATAATTCAAAATAATTTAAAAAAATAAAGTTATTATTTGAAGTAAGTATCCAAAATATTTCTATTGAATGTTATATAACTATCAAAATGTAATTTGTTCATTTTGATGTTTTGTAATACATACCATAAACAAACTTCAATTTATTCATAAATAAATGCAATCTTTAAGTAAATAAAACATAATATGCAATTATAAAATTATAATTTATTACTAGATTACGTGTACCTATTGCATAATAAAAAAATAATACGATTTTAATTTTAGGTTTTGTTTAAATATTAAGCCAAAGACTTTCACCTTTAAGCTGTAAGCTATCAAAAAATATCATGCTGAAAAAAGGTACCTGCTATCTACTTATTACTAGCATTATTATTTCAGATTAAACAGATTACAAATAAACGTGAATATAAATTTGAATAGCTAAAGTAGAAATATATTGATTTAATGTTGGCACATCTACTATAGTTGAGCAAAAGTAATCAAAAGCAATAGATATGATTAAAAAAATTCAAAGTAAGTTATATAAAAAAGCCTGTTACAATTTTAAATTGACAATTTTTATAAGTTTTTCTGTAAACTTAGTCACTTTTAACAAGAAACTTTTATGCGAATACTAAGTTGTCTTGTAAATCTGGTATATCTGATTTTTAAAATACAGCAATATTTTTTAATTCGTTTTAAATTCAATGATAAAAATTGTTACGAAATTTTAACGATTCTAGCAAGTTTGCAAAATTACTAATCGGGTAATATTAGATATGAATTTTATAATTCATCATAGTGAACAATTGTCACTCTTTATAATATTCTAATTTTGTAAAATTACATTTAGAATATTATTCGCTAAAATATTTAATATATTAAGTGTTTTAAATATTTAAATACACACACATGCAAATGTTTATCAACGTTACATTTCAGTTAGAAAATGAATTGCTTTTATGTATTGTTTTATTCCACAACTTTTTCACATTAATTACTTATTTAAATATAAAACACTTTAATCAAACATGAAATGTTGTGATAAAAATCTAGAACTGTTCATATTTGTTATTCTGTTCAACAATATAAAAATAAAATATTGATATATTTAGATGTATAATATTTTGCAAAACATATTTATCTTTAGTCTATATAAACAATACAAATTATTGCTAAGTTATTAATTACTTCAATTTAAATATTTTTCAGATTTATATTCTTACATTTTAATTTAAAGCATAAAAATAAAAATCATGAAAATTTCAATTATTCCTTTGTTTTTAAAATCGCATTAATAATGTTGAATAATTGGCCTGATTTTTATGTAAAAGCAATTATAAATTATAAACCTCTAGAATATGATGATATTCATTATTAAAATCGTATTTTTACAAAATTTTTACCATAAACTTACCTATTAGAATATAATCATATTTATTTTTTTAGTATATTTCTGACGATAACCTTTTTTTTTCAGATGGGTATTTTTTTTTTTTTTTAACAATGTAAATATTTTTTTTCCGTTATGAGAATAAAAAGTATAGATATTTTAACAAACATATTAAATTTATTTAATAACCTTCGTTTACTGTGCGTATTTTTTTTTATTCCAAGAAAATGTTATCTTCAACTTACGGATAATAAAAAATTAATTTAATGATCCGTTAATCCTTTAATAACTAACAATTAATACTAACTGTCAAGTATACCAAATAACTATCAATATTGGGTTACTCTTCTTATAATGACAAATCACATAATTAATATTTATTATCGGCATAATAGGCAGAATAACATTGTCATGTTTTACGTGAGTCAACTATTACAAAAAAAATGAATATACGTAAAATCACAGAAGAGATACTGAACTTTTTTTAAATTATAATAAAATAACTTAGCAAAAATATTATATTACATTATTTATAATCGTGTGTAAAAATTAAAATGTTCATAAATATTAATATTGATAAATTTATGTTTTTATATTTTAATTTAAACTAAAGAAACCTGTATTTCTACTTTGGTAAAAATAATTTATGAAGAATCTTGCGTTACATTTCAATATTTTTTACTAGTAAATAAAAATGTTGTACATAAAAAAAAAATGTATAAATAAATTTCAAACGTATATAAACAGCACAAAAATCCAACATATCTTATATTTATGTCGTGTAATCGGTAGATATGAATATCAAAAGAAAAATGTAAGCGTAGCTGTTTTCATTTATTTTCGAATCACTACAAAAAAAAAAAAAAAAAACATAATGGATATTGTCGTAAACCGATTTTTGCTAAAGTTTTTTTAGTATATATATTTATATGTATTTTTAAATTTTGCAATATTAAACCGATACCTACTGAGTAAGATCCGTTTCTAATCCGCCCGGAATCTAAGTGTAATGGCAACATTTTTCCGGGTGAAATCTTCGAGCTCGAAGTTTTTGTCGACTCGCGACCAATGACAACAACAGTAACGGTCGGTCAGACAAAATAAAAAAAAAAAAAAAAAAAAAAAAAATAATAAAAAAAAATACCTCGACACAGTGGCGGGCTTGTATAGTGATGGAGGGACGCACGATCGCGATTATAATCATCATATTCATATACCTAGCTCACGTCGATGACGACAACAGTATTTATCATTCGGGCGACTGACCTGCAGAATAGCGTCGTCCGCGTTCTGGCGTCAACCGGTCTCCATCATGACGACGGTGCGGCGGGCGCGCGCCCGTTCACGCGCGTTCGGTGTAGCGGCGCGACGGCCGGACGGCGGCGGACGGGCATGTCAAGGAAAATCCGGAAAGAAAAATCGGAAAATCTCGAAGTATACCGCGCGACGTGTACAAATATGATACGACGATGTGTAATATATGTCCGGGCCGCGCGCGGGAACCCCGGAAGACCGGGCGGCGGAAAACGGACGAGACGAACCGTCGCCGGCCGACGGACGGACGGAGCGGACCGACGAAGAAATAAAATATGATACCGTTGAAATCTCGTCGCACGCAAGCGGCAGGTACGTACACGTCGCAACGCACGCGCACACGCGGCCACCGTGTCGTGACGAACGCAAATGTGCCCGCTAGATCGGCGCTCGCAACACCGTGAAACGCGCGCGACACGACGGCGCGACTCGCGACCGCACCGCGGCTGCTTACGAGCGGCAGACGGCTCGGCGACCGGCGGCGACGGCAGCCGACCGATCGAACAGGGGTACGGACACGATGAGCGGCGCCGAGCGAACCGACGTATGGGACGCGATGGTCGGAACGCTATGTGCGTCCGCCCGTGCGCGGCGCGCAACGGTGCGACGACGGTGGTAGTTTGCGTGTGGGAGGTGGCCGGCGCGCGCGCGTGTGTCACACCTGCCCTCGCGTGACCTACGTCGTTTGCACCGCCGGCGGCGGCAAGAGCGCAGTCGCTGTGGGCGCGGTGTCCGCGGCCGGTCGGGTTACGCGCGCCGGCCGGCCACCGTCCATCTCTCGTTCTCTCGCGCTGTCCGTCTCACTATCTCTCTCTCTCTCTCTCTCTCTCTCTCTCGCCGTCCCTGGTCATCCGCGTGACCACCGCCGTGAACCGCGACTGCGACTCCTGACGACGGCCGGCCGCTCGTTACGGCGGCGCAGCAGAGTCGTCGTCGTCGTCGGCGGCGGCGGCGGCAAAACAATTTTGTTTTTCGGTCCCGTGAAACATAACTTTTTTCGCGCGTATGACAATCGAACACCTGTGCGCGCTTACGGTCAAATGGTTTTTTTTTTTTTTATTATTATTATTATTATTCATTTTTTAACACGAGCCAAGGAAACGCGTACTCGGTGAGAGTCCGAGAGACTACAAAGATTGTATCGTATTATTTGCAAAGCGATGTGTTGCGCGCGCAGTGACGGCATGCTAGAGTTTGCAGGACCCCGAGATAAATAAATCACTATCTATACTACACAGGGTCTTTGAACCGCTACCCGCGAGGCTTAAATTACAATCAAATTTTAAAGCGCGGGGCTCGGGGCAACTGCCCCTATTGCCCCTCTTCTCGCACCGTCACTGGTTGCGCGTTTTGGAGGGATCGAAAACGAATGTCGTTTACGGATTTCCTGCCGGGTTCGCGGATATGCGGTCTGTCGTGTCCAAAAGTCTGGGCTCGGCTCGACCTGGAAATTCCGTCGTAAATCGTGGTCGCAGTGAATGATGATACCTCGATCGCAAATGCCAACTTTGAACTATGATACATAATGCATATTATGACGACACAACAGACGACGTAACAACAAAACGTCAAATACCCCGCACGACAATTCGAATTTCGAATTTTATTCTACGCTATGTATTCGCGTATTCAAACGACGTTTAACCCATAAATATTTTTTTATTATTATTTTATTGCGTTTTCGGAGAAAAAGTTGTGGATTTAGTGCTTTATATGTCAGTACACCTGCTTATAACATTTTCTACAGAAATATTTATTTTTCGTGATTTCTCTCTCTCTTTTTTTTTTTTTTTTTTTTTTTTTTTAATCTAATTTGTTTTTCCTTTTTACAATATAAACATATATTATACGTACTTTAAATATTACTTGTATATTATTTATTTATTCCTATCAAACCATAAACAAAGTTGTGAATTTATTTTATTAATTTATATTATATAATTTCGTATATTTCTGAATTTTTATTAACTACATATTTTCCACATGTCTAGAATTTATATTTTGGGTGATTTATATTTCATGCTTTTCTAATGCATTGTATTTATAGCCTTGATTATAACATACATTTTTGCAGATCGGTTATAGTCAGAATTTTGAGACCTAACTCATTATCTACAACGTAAAGGAAAATCGTCATCTCGTTCGACTTATTCGTATATGTACCTATTATTCGTGATATCTAATAATATTTTTAATTAATTTGATTATTTGTTTCGCTAACATTGTTGTTGTATTATAAATTATTTCAACTATGGCTTAGGAGACCAATGTATATGTGTTTGTGTGTGTATGTTTTTGAAACAATTGGCCATTATGCTGACAAAATTTCTAAACATTTATAATTCAATTTTCATTCATTATGCTTGATAATTGACACATCCTAAAACTTGAAATGCACTATTCTATAATTAAATTAATAAACGTATTTAACTAAGTAATTCACTTGGAATTAAAATATCAAAAATCAGCGGTGTAATGCTCGACGATTACACCACATATTTTTGAAAAACAATGAAGAAATTCAAAAAATATCCTCATCGACCAACGTACAATCAACGTTTAATCTCCGATTTATAGAAACACAAAATCATTTGAAGTTATTTTTTCACTTCTGTTTCCTAAAGAAAAAAAAATCTAAATCATATCAGTGCCGTTTCTCACTATCTAAAATCAATTAAAATTATATGCTTATGTACCTGTATGTAAATTTTTAAAATCAAAATGACAGCATCAGAATAATTGTTATTCGTTTGATTTTTGAAAGCAAAAAAATTATCAACTCACAGAACTGTACATTATATCCTAACGCAAAATGTAAACGCCACGTCATGTCTAGCCCTTGCACCATTTATATTATGATATTATTAATCGCCATAAACACTACGCACGCCCAAGTACTCATATTCTAACGTTACTAATTAAACACAACACGGCCAGTTGCGTAATTAATTGGCACTTAATATAATGAATTCGTTTTATAAATTAACTCGTTTTGATCTTAGCCTACCGTCTGACAAATATAGTCCATCAGTTTTCATACTAAAGATTCGTTGTCGAAACGGGATAACTCTATCCATTTTCTCATATGATAAGGTACCGGACTAATGCATATAATATACAGATATAATATCTCTACACTTTCTTCAAAGCAAACATTTTTTAGCACGCTATAAATATGTAATAAACACTGGCAGGAATCACCCCAATGATCGGATTTCGTTGATATACATTGTTACGGAAACTGGTAAATTATTAATTAATTCAAATAGTATAATATGATTATGTCACAGTGAGCAGTAATATGGGAGAATGTTCAGCCAGGACCGGACTAGGATTATAAATTGATCCTGTGAAACTTGCGATAATCGGCTAAACTATCCGATTATACCTAAGCCCTCGAGTAATTTTCAAGAAATATAAAACATCATAACTACATTAACAAATAAAGCTCTAATTTTTAAGATAGCTTTAATTTATAGTTAAAAGTATTAGCTTTAAAAGTTTGTGTAAACAAATTAAGTTACATTTAAAAACGTAATTTTTGATTTTTTCATACTATCTCACAAAATATCAGACTTAATTTACATCGACCAAATGATAAATTGCACATTACCACCTTAATTACCACTCTAAATAATCAGACATTTTTATTACTTGTAATATTAAAAAGAATTGTAATTTTTAAATTATATTCTATTTTTAGTTTATTTTTGTACAGTAAATAATTTGTACCTTAGATTTGACTTCCATCTCATCAAACAGTTATAATTAAACAATAATAAATTGAAATTGAAATATATTTTTTGATTATTGTTAATTATACACATATATTAAAATGTTATAATTTATTTATTGAATGATACGTATAAATGATAAAAAAAATAATAATATTCAAAAAAATGATAGATAAATGCAGATGTATGACTTTATTTAAATATTTAAATACAATAGTTTCAATAAAAAAAATAAATAAATTCGCTTTCCTTAAAGTTTTACTAAGTCTTCACACAATGTATAATATCATCAACAATACAGCACGAGATATTACGTTATCACATTATACTACGTATAACGTATATTCACCTATGATTAGATGAGGCATAAGATTTACTGTCAAGATGAGACTTCTCAGTTTTTATGTGATTAAGTTTTCGGATGTCAGATGATGATAATATAATATTACTTTGGTTTACTATGGCTTTAGCTTTATTCGTTCAAATGTTTATTATTTTTTTTTTTTTTTAGATTTCGTTATAAACTAACTGAAAAACAGAAATAATATTAAATAATATTATGTTCCTAGAGCGTCGAAATACAATAAAAGTAATAATAACTATTACTATTAATATTATTATTATTATTGCTTCGGTATCGTTGAGCGATTTATTGTGTTTTCGTCGTCACTGTCAAAATGCAATAACAGAACAAATAAAAAAAAAATGTAAAAACAAACAAAGGCGATAAGTTATTATTTACGTTCTGTTATAACAGAGCAAATAACACGTCATATCAGAAACCCACGTGTACCTATGTATGACAACAATAAAAATGTCGAGGCTATTATTTGCACGACGCGAACATCTCAAAATATTATACGTATAGAGGCACACTTAGAGAAAATATAAATTCTTCTATAGATCGACTCTACGAGTATGAAAAGAAAAAAATTGAAAAATCTCTCGCACATACATATTTTTATCCTCGACACAATTAAAGGAGTATCGAGAAAATAATATAACCGTAATCAAGTAACACACGTATGCAGATTAATTCACCGAGCACGCTTATCCCCATTTTTTCCTTTATTAGTGGTACCTACATTTATTCAAATTCTGATGTTTGGAGTTCATAATAAAATGAGATCGGAATAAGTTGGTTATAGAAGTGTTAGTGATCAGATGAACTAAGTACTAACACTCATCAATACTGTAAAATATTTTTTTCTGATGGTTAAAAAAAAAATTGTTTTTTTTTTTTTTGGATATTATTTGTATAATACATTAAAAGTTATCAATTACCAAAAGTATAAAAGTTTACACAGTAGTATAAACTACAAAAGTTGGTAAAAATTATTAAATAATTATGTAAATTAAATGCCTAACTTTTTATTAATTATTTACATCATTGAAAAAAAATAAACAGTTTGAAGCTAACTAGCACACTGAAATTTGGTTTAGTGAAAATTTACATACGTATTTCGGAGTTAATACTTAATTGACACAAAATTCTTTCTTTTTTTTCATGATATTCAGTTAATCATGCATAATTAATGACAAAGATAATTTTTGGTAAATAACTTTTTAGTAACTTACATATTCGTATGGCGATATAAAAACATTTAATAAAATATAATTGTATTATAGCAATTGTATGTTAAAATATATTACCTACTCTACTTGAACCTACATCGTCGTTTATGTTAATAATTAAATAAATAAATTATAAGAGTGAAAAAAAAACACAAAAATATGTTTATTTAACATTTAATTAATAATTTTATTTTTATACCATTTAAGGAGTATTTTGTGATGATACAAATTTGTTTTTCAAATGACAATTACACTTTTTATTTTAAATATTGACAATGTTCAATGTGCGTAAATAAAAATAAGTTTCCTTATGATGATTAAACTTTACGTATAAAAAATGTAAATTGACATTTAGATCGGCACAAAACACTATTAATTGTACGGTTGATGAGTTGCCCTTTATTATATAATTTATAATACTATGCCATAATCGCACGCGCTATCAAAAAGTATACTATTAATTATTTGTTTACTGGTCGTAATAAATTATGTTATTGTCATACCTGTATAAATTAGTAGATCGTTTTATGATAATGTATTGACATTTAGTGGGTAGAAGAGAGGAGATAAATATTGTATAGCTTAAAGTTGTTAATCACTAATCAAACGCTTTGATAAACAATACCGAGCATTCACGATAAACGATTTAATATTGACTCAGTGGCGCCAAGACTAAGAGAAACTGAGACTCGGCACACCACACAAAATGGTATAAAACACCCTTCGTCGCACACACGGTTTTCGGCTTGTAGACTCTTTTTTTAACACATTTACGCGTGAGAAGTTATTAATACTACAAGTGTGTGAATCATTTTACACGTGGTCCAATAGATATCAAAGATAAATGACACTATAGTATACAATACGATATGCTCTTTTTTGGGGAGTCGAAATAAATCTCGGGCTATGTATTATATATGTATAGATTTTGTGTGATCCGGTACTTAGCTCAATCGATACGTTCAAAAGTTCATATGCATGACTATATCCTGTCAAATAACAATTCACATGCATCGCCTAATAAAAAATAAACACAAATCGAGTAGGATATAGGTAGCCAGCAGTTGAAAAATACCTACATTAATTAACGAGAAAAGTGAGGTGGGGATAAGACAACCATATTTAACATTTATAAAATGTGTGTGTGTGTCAAAAATAAATCCAAATGACTCGAGCTCATACCATACCCAGCTATAGGTATGACTACCCTTAAACGATATTATTACGGTAAACTATAATATTTATACACATTACTTTACATCGTTCATATAGCTTTTTGTTCTAAACCTAAATGGTTTGTTTAATATTTTATTTTAATTTATAATTTTTACGCACACATAATGTATAAATAAATTTAAACATGAAAGCAGTTTGCCAAAGAAAATACTTTTCCGCTCGAAAGGTTTTTGAAACAAAAAGATTATTTTTTTTTTTTTTTTATATATATAAACAAAATCTTATTTTTAAGCGATTGGATAAAAAAAAAAACTTACAGTGTAATGCACTGTGTTTGAGATATTTTACTTCCCAGTAAAGTTTAAAAAAATAAATCATAAATATTCACTTGTTCGAGCTAACTCAGAAACGCCGACTAGCTCGGTAATGTACTGGAACAATGTATTGTTGTATTGACATATTATATACTAGTCTCATACGTATAATAAATCTAAAGGCTCTCGAACCGATTTACAATAATAATACATTCTCGTTTTCAAACTTACCATATAACAGCTGTGTTCTAAATAATACGACTTCAGCGCATGCACCTATTCGTCTTGAACTTAAGTATGGCGTAGGCACGAGTTTATTTTGATTCCACGTAGTAGCGTACACTATATGTAGGTATCGTTTTAATATCACCGATGTTAACAAGAAATGAAGTTTAAAAAGAATATGGAACGTACGCGTAAGATTATGTAACATATACAATATACATAATACGTATAGCGAAATTGGCGACGTAGTCTTATTATACAGGCCGTAGACGTTATATACGGGAAAAAGAAAATGTAGGGATTACAAATGATTATTATTCGTCCTTCTTATCCTCGCCAATTTCCCTGCGTCAAATTCGAATTACTCGGTGGGAGATAATGTCGAATAATATACCATGTACGATGCATCGCGGTACCTAACTATATATCAATAGACATATTATTATAATGTCTATTAAAACTCACTACTTCGGATTTTTCTGAGCTCGTGAAACGTCATAAAATATGGATTCATAAACCTAACTTATAACGAATATTATAATATCCATAAGGCTTCGACGGAATTACGATTTTATTTGAATCGATAAAATTCTTCTTTCAATAAGAATTCCTTGGTGCAGCACGTACCAAAAGAAAATAAATTCACTATTTTCCTTCTTGATTACAATAATAGTCATTGAATAATCTTATGATTAATTTAGTAGAAGTAAGACCAATTTTTTATGCTTATGTGTATTAAAATAAACAAGTATTATACTTAGAAAGTTGTAAGTCTTGTAACTATTATAGAAGAGACAGCGTTACGTCAGAAAAAAATTTCTAAATCATTTTACTTATTTTTTTAAATATTCAAGCATATTTTAGTATATATGTACTATCAAATACACAGATCTGTAGTGCAGTATGAGTGTATGACTAAACATATATTAGTGTTTTAATTTTATAAGATATATTTTTAAATTAAAAAAATTAATTTATAAGCTCTGTTTCGAAGTAGTACATGATTATGGCTCATTTCTTAGTCAATATTTTAAAATTTAACTCTGATGTTATTATGAATTTACATTATTATAGATTATTTATTTAATTTCGTTTCAGTGCCATCAATCGAAATCCATAAATGACTATAAATCAATTCGGAGTACCTGCAATGCATTGCACTGAACCGGCCAACTTTCTGCACTTGGAAGTTCAACTTCTGAACTTTATAGTTTTGATCGGAGTATTCCTCGCGATGGTCGTATATGTTGGATTTTATGCCTTTATATACAAACAGTCTGATTGCGATCGACGACAAGATTATGGCATAGAAATGACTGAATCCAACGGAATCACCAACGACACCTACATCCGCCGTAGTTGGTTTCAATCTTTTTGTCACTTTAATAATTCCGATGATCAAACGACCGAGTGGATGGGAGATTGGATATCGGTTCGTAATTCAGCGTCAGATATTTCTTCAGACGACGAGATGACGAGTGTCGTGTCTGATCACTGAACTAAAAGCTGGTATCCGATCCCCCATCCACTATTAGATCCTCGGAATTGTTGAAACAACGAAAAGCTAAAATCAACAACAAGGCCGCAGAGGTCGTTGGCGATGAGCCCTCAGGAAGTCCAGACCTCAATCTTTTGGGCTACAGACAGTGGAGTATTTTAGAGGAGACTGTCTGCTGTAAGCCCCATCAAAATATTAAATCACGAAAAGCTGATTTGGTAAAGTCAACTGCCTCAATATCGTTATTATTGTTCCGTATCGTCATAGACGAGTTGTTAGATTAAGAAGTATATAAATGCAAGCCATGGACATTTAAAAATGTATAATAGTATTTAGTTTCTTTTAGTTATTAAGTTAATAAAGAATAAATAACATCAGATTTTTTTTTTATGTTTGTTTTATTTTATTTATTAACTTTTAATAATTTATCGAAAGAGTATAAAAAATATGTCAATTTCCCAAACGTTACGCCTAAAATTCTTCGCCGGACTCTGCCGGCGGACCGGCCGTGTTGTGTTTAATATTAGTGACGTTAGAACGTGGAGTACCTGAGCGAATAATAAACTCAACGTTTTTATTTGTATTTGTTAGATCGATACACAGTACAATTAACCGAAAAGTTAGTACCTCTGATTCAAAAACATAACACATATACCTACTGCAGTACAGTTTTTTTTTTTTTTTAATGAAATTAAAAGTTTGATGAACAATTGGAAAACCTATATAATTGGTCCACATAAATGTTCAAAAAATGTGTTCTCCTTTAAAAAATTCTCATATCCATCCCTGACAATAATTGCATAGTTTTTTAGTTTTAATACAAACTAATTGTTGACGAATGTACTAATTTTGTAAATAACTTTTTTTTTCCAAACGTCGAATGCAATCAAACTGTTTGTGTATAAAAGCGTAGAATCCATTACAGTGTTGGTTGATATTTTATTCGTCTCGGAAACCACCGCTGGCAATTCGCTTTAAACTTGACACCGTAATCAAGAACGTTGACCGCTACAGATCCAAGGACCTCCCGGCACCCGTTAACTGGACGTAAAGTTGTTTAGTAAGATGCTGTCTATGGTTATTTTTTTTAGTTTCATTAAAATAAAAAAAACTACACTGCAGTACATGTGTTATGTTTTTGAATCAAAAGTACTAAATTTTCGGTTAATTGTATTGTATATCGATCTGATGAATATAAATAAAAAATGTGTAACAAGGCAGCGTGTTTATTATTTTTTTGAACTTTTAAATCGACTGCGAATGATTATTTTCCAATAAAATATAATATATAATTCAATCACAAAATAATATGATAATAATTGAATGAATCACTGTATTTTCCAGAGCTTTCAAACGTTTCAATAACGTTATATTTGACAAAGAACCATTGAAATCCTTAAACGTAATTATAACGGAAAACGATAAACATAAATAATTAAATAACACAAAACAATATAAAATAAAATAAAATATAAAAATAATAATAACAAAATATATTATATATCATTAAACAAAACATAATGAAAAATTGTATATATTATAGCATATCATTAAACGAAATAATTAATTTCCAACTATTTAATAGTTATAAACAATATAAATTATAATACTGGTTTCGTGAAAATATTTATTTACGTCATTTATTTTTATTCAACCGAGAACTAATTTTATTCCGAATCTGGGCTATCCCGTAAATTATTAGTGATGCCCCATAGAGTAATGCCCTGACAATATTAAACTGTACTACGGTCAAAATTTAAGCTTATTCAACTATTGTGTTCAGTTTGCTCAGAATAGTTGAGGTATCTGTTTTGGAAAAATTTTATTATTTGTGATTTATTAATTTTAGAACACTAAAAACAAATTTTATTTTTAATTATTTATAAATATCCATTTTTGGCTTAAGTATTTTTATTTTTTATTTTCTGTCTTGCAGGTTAATGTCGAACGTAGCTTTTCTGGCTAAAATTTATATTGTCCGACTTGATAAATTTAATTTCTAATGATTTATTAGAAAATATATTAATTGTTAAAGGTGACAATCAATAAAATATAAAATGTATATTATTTTTTTTTCAAATGTATTCATGAATACATTACATAATGATATTAGACATAGGTATTTATTTTGTTAATTGTGAATGCGTAGTAAAGATGTGATTCTTTTGACATTGAACACTCATTATTTCTCAATGGTTCGACTTTTTTCAATTTTTAAACAAAACTATGTAGTTTTTGATAAAATCCAACTTTTTTTTTTTTGTAATTTAAAAATAAATACTTATAGAAACTTGGTGTTTTCACATAATATTCATAATAACTTTTACTTGCTTTAATATAGGTAATTTGTAAAATTTTTTGGCATTTTAAATGCTATTTATTAATATTTGAAATTTCGAAAAAATTTTCAATTAAAAAACTGAAATTTGAATATTTTAACATAAGATTTCTTATAAAGTTGTTTTAGTGAATTTAACAAATATATTTTTCTTATATGGCTACATATCCTTTTGAAAATCTGAAATTCTGAAACTTACGATATTACACACAATAGATACATTTAAGTATTATTAGATTAATTCATTTTAAATTTTGAGCGGAATGATGGCCATTAATTTTATCATATTGAATTTTTTTTTTTGTTTTTTTGGATGAATATCTACACTATAAATGGTCGATAAAATGTTTCGATTTTCATAAAATGAGAGTGGTTTTAAACATTATTTTGAATCTAGCCTGTACTTTTACGAAATCTAACTTAAAAATTCCAAAAACCAATTTTTATAATTGGGAAAAAAAAACATTCAGGAAAAACAGCAATCTTCTAGTAAATCAAATTTTTGTCAAATTCGTTTATGCAATAACAATAAAAATAGGAGAAAAGATGAAATAAAGCAAAGATAAATATAAGTAAAAATGTAACTGGGGCGAAATATTTCTACACTTATATGTGCTAGAAAATATAATCACTCATCAGATACCTCGTCAAATACTAATATTATATTTAAGTTATTACCTTCCACTTGATCTTCGGAGGGTTCTGAAAAATATGATTAAGTACACGGTTATGTAAATTTAATATATAATCTATAATAATAATATGTAGCATAATATAATCATGCATTCGGGTACCTTACTAGATTTGCAGCAGTGAATATGTAATACTTGATAAGAAAAAGTAAGGTAACACAAATGAGAAGACAACTTTCTGAACACTTGAGTCTAAATGAAAAAAATCACTGGTTTAACTTATCGAAAAGAAAAGGTGCAGTTACCGATCGCAGAATCTTGTGTTGAGAGCTCTTGCTCGGGTGATGAGTGTGCATGCACTGGTAAAAGAGACGATGAGGTCAATCTAGACAGAGGCTGGCGGCTTCATCAAAGACCTCTGCGTTTCCACGGAATTAGCCTTATTCTTTAGTTTCTAGTTTAAAGTGATACTAACTTATGACTATTGATATTTTTCTTATACATTATTAATTGTCTGAAAAGAATTTTTTTAAACCTAGTTCTCATTTTTTTTTTTTTTTTTGAATTTATACATGAACACTTAATATTTAACTTAAAATAGGTTTTATATTTTATAACATTTTTTTTTTTTAAACTTCTGTCTAACAATTTGATATTTAACTTATATTAATTTAAATTAGGTAGGTTATATATTTTTTATATTTTTTTTCTTTTTTACAATTCTGCATAAATATTTTATGATTAACATTATTAACTTAAATTAGGTTATACGTTTTTTACATTCTTTTTTTTTCTTTTTTGCAATCATACATAACAGTTTTATGATTAAATTAAATTAAAATAATATAGTTTTTATATTTTATTACATTTTTTTT